>NC_081826.1:156667111-157024111 GCF_030867095.1 Alligator mississippiensis | reverse complement strand
ATTGTTTCTCAGGTTCTTCTTTGTCTTCTGTTCTCTGGTGCTGCTCCAAGGCAGTGTTTCTCACTGTTCAGTTTATCCTGTTCGCATTCTTCCCTCTTTGAAGCTTCCTGGCTGCACTGCATCCGTGTGTTTGTGTGTGTTCTGCCCTGGTTGGCCTTCTATTTATAGGAATGTTAGCCTGGCTTTACCAAATCATTTCTGATCCTACCTCCTCTGAAGTGTTAAAAGCTCTAGGTTTATAAGCAACAGACATTACAGCTATAAACTTTGTGCATATAAATAGTGTTACCTTGGTACAACTCTAGGAATTCAGATAATTGGTAGTTTGTAGATATAATTTGTCCACCATAATTGTGGGTTTTCAGATTTTAAATATATGACAAGAAAAAAAGACATTAGAAAGCAATAACAGAGGTTGGGACACTGAATTAGCCTGTGCTGTACTGCTGGATTGTAGAGCTCATGAAAAGCAAAGATGGACAGAAGCGTAGGAAAGAGAGAAAAAGAGCATAAGATGCTTGCCTTTTGTGATTAAGTTGTCTAAATATTGCTAAGAGGCCCCAACAAATAGACTTGAAGGTATGCAATAAGTAGCAAATAAGACAAGGGTCCATTTGAACTGTTGTGTTCTTGCTAACATATTGGTACAACTGATCTTCAACCTTCCACCTGTATTCTGTTAGTTTGAAAGAGAGCCTGTAAAAGAGTACCTAGACAGTGCTATGCTGCTAGAAAGTGGTCCATTGTGGGTAGGTGAGACTGGTTTGGGTCTCTAAAGATGATCTTCTTTCTGTGATTAAATAAGATACAAGCCTGAGTTCAGGAAATCCAAATAGAAGCCATATCACTCTGTTTTGTTATTCACTGTTTGTCCAGTTACCAAATATAGGCATTTTTGTCTGTTTATCCTCCTGGCCACAGGAAAGGCAAGTACAGACAGAGGAAGGTTACTTTATGCTTGAAACAGAGATGTAAGGATCATCCGGATCTCCTGAAGAAGGGCACCTGCATAGAGATTGCCTTTTCTCCAGGATTTTTCTCTACAATCTACCTCTATCTATATGTCACAGCTAGGGGAGAGGAAGCAGTCCTCTATGTGATGGGGCCCTGACCCAACAAGAGTGCTGATTCTGAGTGGAAAGACCTGGGGTTGTAGTAGATCGAGCAGTGTGATATGTTCACACTTTTCTTTAGCAGACAGACCACTGTGGTCTGGATAAGCTCTCATTCCCTTGTAACACCCATTGAATTCAGTGATTAATGTGAGGCTCTCACCTGGTATGTCTTATTATGCAGATAGTAGGGGAAGTAAAGAGAAATACTGTTTCCCATGAATCAGGCTAGAAATGTTTTCTTTTAGCCCATCCAAGAGCTTGGAGCCATTTTGGATTCTTTCAAATGCATGTGTGATTTCCATGCATACTCAGACAGAGCCAAGCTTATCTGGGAGTTTTGTGTAACTAAAAGAACCAAGAATTGATCACAGAGGCATAAACATTCATTCAGCATGTTCCTGCTCTCCAAATGTAACCTCTCCACAACTCTGTCAAGATTATTACTGCCTTGAAGATTTCTCTGGAGTAGACTACCCAAAGGTGTCTTGTACTCCTCCTAGCCTCTGTCAGGGATGGTGACATGCTAGTGATTTAGTCTGTCAGCTCCTGGGTTTAATAAGGCAGTCAAGCCAATTTGTGCCTGTTTTTGGTGCTCAACTAGCATGAAGCATTTGCAATATACTTATGAATCTACCCATCCATTCCTCAGCTTCCTCATCCCTGCCTAGGTAAAGAACATCTGTGTACAAGTCTTTGAGTTTATATATATCATAAGATTATGCAAATTGATTTCATTATACAATTTAATCATAAAGCATCTCTTTTGGTTTTTGCCATGTAATTTTTCATAATGTCCATTTTCTTCCACATATTTGTTTTGACAGTTCTCAGTACATTAAAACACAGGAAGGCTAATGTACTGCATATTTTCCTCATGTCTTATAAGCCTTGCTCCTTGGTTTTTATCCATCTGAACCCACAGCAACCGATAGTGAGTGGTGCTGATCTTTCAAACAAACTACTTCTCATTAATTGTTGTTGGCATCTTAAATTACCTTGAGATTGCTCAGTGTCCACTTAAAGGAATAAAATAAGCTACCACGTGATCAATTTCCAACCATTTTAATCTCCATTCAGAAGTTGTGCCTTAATTTACAGGGGTGTGCATACAGCTGGAGAGTGGTAGTTTGCATAGATGTTGCAGATCACAGCAGACAGTGAAGGAGTATTTGCCATTGTTACGCAAAGCAAGACAACTACTGATTTTGGAAAAGATCAGAAGATTTGGGTAGGTTTCTGACTTGGATGTTTTACCAACCAAACTGTGTATATTTTTATTGTGTTGGCTACATTATAATATTTTGTGCAAAGTTAGTTTGAAAATAGGAGGTATGTGTATTACACTGTCCCTCTTAGGTACTTCCCATTACCACAGTACATCCAAGTCTTACCATCATTTTCAGGCATTTATTTTCACAGGCCCCCTTTGAAGCAAGCCGTGAAATTATCCCTCTTTTACAGAGGAGGAGCTGAAACACTGATAGGCTAAATGACTTGCCCATGGTTACACTGAAAATCTGTAGCAGAGCAGGTCATTGAACACATTCCTCATCATGACCCAAGTTAGTACCCTAACCAATAGACAGAGGAGGTAAAGACTATCTGTGTACTGATAGTGTGCTGATAGTGACTGGTGCTGATCTTTCAAATAAACTATTCATTAATGATTGCTGGCATCTTAAATTACCTTGAAGTAATTACCTTAAGATCAGCACTAGTAGACTGGAAACCAGTAGGTTGAACACCAAGGTATAGGTGCTAGAGGAGTTCCTTAAGAACAGCCCCAGAACTAATCAGAGGGAAGGGCCTAGGGGTCTGTGCCAGCCTTGATTAGTTGTTAGTGTGGTTGACTGCAGGGTTGGGGCTTGATTGATCCTTAGAGAGCTATACAGGCAGTAGGGGAAGAGCCTGAGAATATCTCTGTAAGTGGGAAAATGTGTCCCTCGTTGTCCTTCAAGATTAATCAATGGGGCAATGGGTGACATATATTTCACTCCATTGTGCAACATCTCTTTATACCCAAAGACTGTCTCCTTTTTAGCTGAGGAAGAGGACTTGGAATCTGCTTATCCCACCAGGAACTGTCAGGGGAAGATAAGAGGTGAATCTGCTGCCGAACAGAGGAAGTGCAGCAGCTTTGCACCAAGTGAAATTCACCCATGGGCAGGGAGCAGTGCAGGACCTACACAATAATTCAGCCTTAATGAAACCTTCAACAAAAACCTGATATGCAAGCCTTGAACTGCACCTCTGAATAGTGCTTGATTTCCTCCAGTATGACTAGGCTGCCTTAATTGTCTACTTATAAATGTACTGGATTTCAGGCTGACAGCTTATGTGTACATTCATATGATTTCAGATCAAAAATAAAGTATCAAGAGGAGCATAATGGTCTTTCATGGTTTTAAAGCATCCACCAGAAATTTTCTGGGACAGATGAACAGATTATCTTGTCATAAAAGGGGTGTGGCTGTACTGTGTCATGGTAACTGCACGTGTACTTGCTCTTACCTATAGTAAATGAAGGCTGAACTGTGGTAACTTAGCCCTCAGTGAAAGTGGAACAAGTGGTTCTGGTTTAGTTTCCATTTATCAGCTGGCAAGAATGTGTACACAAGTAGTTACCATAGAACAACTGATATGAAACCCTGCTCCCTTTTACTCCACAGTAAACTTTTTGTATGTCTATACCCTTACTCACTTTAGGCCTTCCCATGATTAAAAAGATAATAATGATCCTCTTTATAATGATGATGATAATTAATTGTGGCCTTACTGTGTTCAGACCCCAGGAAATGCACCAAGTTTGTCACAAAGACCTTACAAGTTACCTGAACAAGAGTGATGGGAGGAAGAAGAAAGGCCCAGAGTCACAGGTAGAGATGGGGATAGAACCAAAGACGCCAAGGGTGTGCAGCCAACAAAGAGCCAACACTGTGTGTGCGCCACACTGCCAAAGGAGGTGAGGCTGTAGCCCCTCTCTGTGACCCTGAATGTCAGTGAGTTCTCAGAGCTCATCGGTATGCTTGTGCAGCTCTCCATGCTCTGAAGTCTAAAAGCTCACCAGTAAGGGGTCTGCCCAGAGCCCCTGCCTTCATCTCTGGAGCCAACCGCTGGTCACTTCCCTTTCTTCCTTCCCTCGCACCTTCTGAATTTTGCAGCAGGGAAAAGGAGGAACTAAGTAGTGGTGGTGTGGAGCCCCTGGGCTCTGTGAAAGCAGGGGCTGAGCATTGCTGCTGCTGCTAATCCCCTCCTTTCCCCTGCTGTTGAATTTGGGGGTTGTGTTAAGAGGGAAGGAAAGAGAAAAGAGCTGCAGGCTCCAGAGCTGCTTGAAGGCAGAAACTCTGGGCAGACCAGCCATTGAGCTCATATAGCTCACAGCTGATGCAGTGCTTCCAGAAGCAGCTCTGCTAACATAGCAATGAGCACTGAGAGCTCACTGGGTATGTGATGTAAAACCAAAGTGGGGGCAGTGTAACCTGCACCCCCTCTCTAGATTTGCTGTTACAGGTTACAAAACCTTTGTTGGGGCTAACAGTACCTTAACCCCTGCATCACACTGTCCCACTGTAATAATAGACTCCAAGCCTACAGGCATCACAGTATAGTTACTGATGGATGGAGGTTTATTTGTGGGTTTTTAAATTTATTTTAGAGTCTATTTAAGTTCCTCATATAACCACAGTGGCAAGAATGACAAATCAACCTTGGCACCAGCATCAGGAAAATTACCACAGGATGACCAGGCAGCTTATGCAGACAGAAAGAAAAACTGCAGTGTAAAGATTCAATTTCCTAGCTGCTGAATGATCTGGTAGGTTGAAACCAATCTATTTTCCTGAACTGCATGTATCCTCAAAGCCTGCCAGATGCTGGAATGAGAGAGAGAAGTTCCCCAGAGAGAAAAAAAAAAGTCCTTAGCACTGTGGGGGGAAGGAGTATGGATGTTGTAAACAAAAGGAAGAAAAGGGGAGTAGAAAAGGATGTTAAAAAGGAGTAAAAGATAAAAGTAGACCTATTGTCAGTGGTATTCAAGGCAACTCTGTAAGGATACAGCTGAACAGACCTTGAGAGGAAGCAGTGGAGATATTTGAGTGCTTTGAGAAGCTCAAGAACTAAAACTGATGCAGATATACTACACAAAACTTGCAGTCACAATACATCCCAAGGCCACTGTAATTTTGTGTTCATAAAAGAAGATGAGGGGGAAGTAGTTTTACAGTTTGTGGCATTCTTCAGTGGGACTTGCTAAACAGCTGCATTATGTCATATCTTTTGTGACATGGTAGTAGGCCATTTATACGGTGAGGCCACTCAGAAATACTGGGTACCAAACCAGTGTTCATGCCCAGAGGGAAATCACCGCTTCTGTTACAGCTGCAAGGGATTGCAAGGACTGACATATTCTGTAAAACTGTACAGGGCAACCTGATTTTCAGGCAAGCTGGCAGAGACAGAGTCTTGTTTCTAGTGAGGCAAGGCCAGTTATGCTCACTTGAGATCTCTGTGATAATAGCTACTGCTGGTGCTACCCTGAAATTGAGTATAGTGTTCAGCCACTATGGTCTATTGGTTCACCTGGTATGCATCAGTGAACACAAGTTTATCACTCAGATGTTCACCCTTTCATGGAGCTTGATGGTGAGTATCAGATCAAACTAGCAACATATCATCCAGCAGAGACTCAGTCCTTTCATACAGCGCATAGATGTTAAGAATAGACAGGACAGAGACAATCTGACTGCCCATATAACACAGACTAGAGAAGGTCACCCAGGGATCCCTGAAACTTAGGTTGTGGTTCATCTAGAGTAGCTCTTTCAGGAAGACATTTGATCTACATTTAAAGAATACTAGTGTATAGAAAGCTACCCTTTCCCCTGTTGTAATATTCAAAGAGCTAATTATGCTCACCATTTATTTTTGGTCTTACTCCAAGTTTGAATGTTGTTGGCTTGGATTTCTAGTCATTGGATCTTGTTAGGCCTTTTTTGAAACAAAAAAGCCCCCTAGTAGCAAACATTTTCTCTTCATGCAGGCACTTTGAGACTATGAACAAATTACCTCTGACCTTTTCTTTCAATAAGCCAAATCAAACTTCCACATTTCAAGACATGTTTTCTACTCTATAAATCATTGTCGTAGCTCTTCTCCAAACTTTCTTCTTAACATTTTTTTAAAGTTGACCCTAGAACTAGGCATAGTGATCCCTGTAATGGTCTCACCTATGCCATGCTACAGAAGGTCCTGTCATCTTCCCTCTCTTGCCCATTATTCTCCTGTTTATGCATTCAGTCAGTGAGGGACAGTAGTTTGACAGCAGACTAAGATCCAGGAAGCACTTTTCTGACCCTTACCTGCTATGTGACCAGAAACAAATCATTTTCCTTCCCTGTCTTGTTGTAAGCAAGAGGCATTAGGTTGTAATCTGTAAACAGGGACAGTCTCTTAAGGCCAGAAATTATTCTCCCTGTAGAGGCATCTAAGTGGTATTTGAGTATCCATGTGTGATCGTATTCCAACCTGCTTGACCCTCTGAATAAATGTTAATGCAGAAGGTCAGTGGCTCTTTTTCCTCCTAGCCATTTTTTGTGACTTATGGCTAAGATGCAATTATGTTACAAAGCTAGATACTTAATGGTTTTTCAGGGACTCAAGCAAGGTGGAATAGAATCGCATTTAGATGCCTATGTGCTTAATAGGAAGAACAGGATCTGACCTCATTGTTTTTTTGTCCAATGCATAACATAATGGAGGTGTTACATGCAATCCTAAAACACCTAACAAACATATCTTGTTAATCCATTACATGACACTCTTTCAGAGTTGCTATTATCCACAATAACCTTTCTGCACCTCTTGCATAAGAATAAAATCTCTTACCCTATAACTATCATTAAACAAGCTTTATTGTTATTCACAAGGAAGGTTATTAGTTCATAAATAGCTACCAGGGTTTTTTAAAATCAAAATATAGCACTGTAAGGACCTGAAGCACTTCTTCTATTTAGACAGTTGTCAAGTTTCTGAATCATCAAGAAGGACACCAGATCAACAGGCACAGTTACTGAACTCAAAGCAGAGTTTTAACTTAGAACAAATAGGACAATAGACTGTACAATGGAAATGCAAAATATCTTGATGAAGATAATTTGATCAGATTTGAACAGAAATGATGACTCTACTGGATGAATCAGCTGAAAGCCTGAGAGTTGTGGATACTCTGTGCCTTTATGTGAAAATTACTCCTGTTCTGGAACCATCTCATTGTTTTTTTTGTTTCAGATCATCTTGTACCTACTTTGCTTTCTATGCCAGGAACAGATCTTCTATGGTGCTTATTTCACACATTCTCTACGTGGATGAAATTCCCAGTTTCTCTCCACTGGATAAATGTCATTCAGCAAAAATATGCCATATTTACTCAAATCAAAGACAAGGTTTTTTCCCCCTCTGTCAACAGTGGGGGAGCAGGCCAGGGGGAGGGGAAACAAGTCTTGTTTTGGACTTGAGTACTAGTGCTACAGCTCTGCCCCAGCCCTGATCTCAGCCTAGGTCCAGAGCCAGACTTGTGTGCATGTGTACTTCTGGGCTGCTGGTGCTTAGAGCCAGCAGCAATTTGCTGAGTGTGGGTCAGGGACTAGAGTTCAGGTTGGAGGGACTAGAACTCATGTAGCCTGGGTTGGAGGTGGGCAGAGGATGAGTGGCCACCCAGGTGGGAGTTCAGGTTGGGGACCAGTTAGGGGATGCGGTGGTAGCATGGGTGGAGGGTTGGGCCAGAGATCAGGTCAGGGATGGAGCAACAGAAGAGGTTGCGGGATGGCACAGCAGCTGATCAGGCAGCAGCACCAGTCAGGGGATGCAGAAGCAGCATGAATAGGGGATCGAGCAGCAGCACACACTGCTTCCCTATCCCTGACCCACACTGCCGCCCCACTTCCACACTCACACTGATGCCACATCCTCTGACCTGGACTGCAGACCAATCAGCAGCAGGTAGAAGTCAGGAGATAGGACAGTAACATGTTGGGGAGTAAGGGGAGCAGCGCAGGTCAGAGAGAAGGGAAGCAGCTCACCAGGGAATGGGGCACCAATATACACTGCTGCCTCATTCCCTGACCTGTGCTGCTGCTGCATCCCATGACCTATGCTGGTGCCAATCAGAAGCAAAGGTTAGGTGATGGGGCAGCAATGCCTGGGGGGATTGGGTGGGGGATGGCACAGCAGTATGAATGGGGAGATCAGACACCAGCAAGGATGGGGGATCAGGTGCGGGAATGGGAGGCCAGGACACAAGCAGGGGAGGTGGAGGGGGCAAGTGGCAGAGGGGATGGGGGGATAGACAGCAGGGCAGGCACTGGGGGAACAAGGAATGAGGGTCAAGCTGCCTTCCCCCTCTCCTCCTCTGCTCCCACCCACAGCCCCATTGTTGGGGACAAATTTAAGACAACCTTCCAATAATTAAATCCTACACATGGAAAGTTAGAACAAATTTATACTTTTCCACGTGTAGAATCTAATTATTGGGAGGTTGTCTTAACTTCAAGGTTGTCTTGGATTCAGGTAAATACACTTTTCCCAGAACCCTTGGAATTGATAATATCACCACAGTTCAGTGCTGGAAATGGCTATGCTTTGCCCGGCATGTTGTGTGCCAGGTGAGCTCTGTGCACCACATGCAGTGCTTGGGGATACTCTGAGACCCACAGGCACCACTGTGGGCAAGATGATAGGACTTCTTGAGTCATATCCAGCTGATGGGCTTTATGTTTGACACCTGTGCCCTAAAATATACAACCTAGTACAAATATATAACTAATATACAATTAATACATTGTGTGTGTGTGTGTGTGTGTGTGTGTATACACATCTGATAAAACTGCACGGCTAGCTACTTCAGAAAAAAGACTGTAAATATACAAAAACAGAAAATGCTTCCCAGGTACTAAGAAGCCTCAATGTATTTATTGCTCTATTGTTATTAAAAAGGTTCTTCATAATAAATTACCAAATGTGACTCCTCAGTCTAAAAGAAAAATAGCATACATGAGAAGGGGCTAATATTTTCTGGCTACTCATAGGTAGTTAAGGGTGTCAAGTGATTTGAATTGTTGTTTAATTATAAGTAAATTCCTTGTCCTAGCATTGTAATAACTGAAATCAATGACGAGGAATTGGATTAAAAAGAAGCATTGCTATTATGCTAAATAAAGTATTGGCAAACTAGAACTATTTATAATCTAATATTCTTACCTCTAACACTGGTTATTGCTTAACTATAATACAAGGGAGTAATTCACCAAGTGCAATTCAATGGAGCATTTGGCATTTATTCCATTGTATGCTACAGATAGTAGGCATAATATTTATTTATTTGCCAATGGAAGAAAGCTTACTTAATATGTGGTATTTTAATTAGTCTGGTTCACAAAGCAGACAGAGAATGCTTCTGCTCAGTTACTTCTGTATAAATCAGAAGTAGCTCCACTTACATCAGTTATTTACACTCATGTTAATCAGACAAGAATCAAGCCCTGTGAGCTTTCTTCTTTCCATGACTGTCTTCTGCTCAGTCATTTTTAATTGTTACTTGGGAAAAGCCTTGAGTTAAATAATACATTAGTTCTAATCATATGGCTTGAAGTACAAAAGCTCCATTTTGTTGAGATCTTGACATGAGATTACCAGCTTGTGATGCTGCCTGATTGTAATTAAAAGCAATTGGAGCAAAATATTAATAGACTGATTAACCAAACAGAGCTTCAGTATGTAAAAATGACAACCAAAAACTTTTAAAAGCAAAATAAAAAATATTAAGAACTATTAACCCCCCCCCAATTTTAGTTGTTAGCTTAAGACTTTTTTTTCATTATCCATATGAGTATCTTTTACTACCCTCTGGGCGCATCTACCCGAGATGCTATGTTGCTGAAGCAACATGCTACACCAATATAGTGTCAGCATGCACAAACAGTGATGCTACAGCTACGTTGCATTGCTATAGCAACATAGCAGCTAAAAAAACGCATGCGTCACTGGCACAGTGCACTACGGGCTGTTACTATGCCGTCATTTAGCAAATAATGAATTTTCCTGGAGTATTGTACTATGCTAGAGTCCTGCCTATTAAAAGATGGCATGATTATTAATTCATTTGTCAACAAGACTCATCAGAAATTCCCTCTCACTTGTACATGCCAGAGGGAATGCATTTGATAACGAAAAGATATTCTGTATATATCGTTCCCCAAAGTAGAATTCTTGCTTGCATAAATATCACCTTGTTATTACTTTTCTCTCTCTTTGAGATAAGTAAATAAAGGGTACTATTTCCATTTAACCCAATTATTTCTCCATAAGTAGTATGCAATACATGGCAACAAAATGATTTTTTTGTGGATGACTTATTTATTAAGTAACTTTTAAACCTGCCAGAGCAAGAATGGCCCAATGGTAAAAGTGCTAGCCTGCCCTGCCACTGACATCCTGTATGTTCTTGAGCAAGTAAATTAGTCTCCCTCCTGGGGGCCATAAAGGAAGAACGATCATCATGGTATAGGCCATAAGATAGGTCAAGTGGAGTAAGAAAAGAGATATAGCAAAATAGTTCAGCACCTGGGGCAGAGATGGGGCGGGGGTGGGATTGGTGTCAGAAATTATGCTGACCACTGGAGAGCAGAAGGGGGAGCAGAATCTTACCTGCCCCTACTCTGTATTCAGGCAACAGAGCTATAGGTCCTGCTGTAAAATTGTTAGCTTGGCTGCTGTAACTGAGGGATGGGTTCTCTGCATGTTAGTGCAGCAGCCTGGCTGGCGAGGGCTCCCCAAAGCTGCTCCTGGTGCCTGTTCACTCCCCCTCACACTCCTCGATTCACTTTTGGGCTCTCCCATCATGGCAAACCTGGGGAAGGAGCACACTGCACTTGTCTCACTAACCCTCCTCCCCTGCAGATACAGTATGGGACTGTATCATGCCTGTCTGCCTCCCTATGGCCAGGCTGCCCTTGGCATAGAAAAGACTCCAAGTAGGGAGGGGACCATACTGGTACCCCTCCTAAGTAGGCATCTGGGTCTAGTGTCCTCCTCCTCCTGCCCTGGTTATGCTACTGAATAAGAATTAAAATATGCAAGTCTAAAGGTCTGTGGAAAGAGAGTGCACCAGAAATTTTGAAATCTGGAAGATCAGTAGGAATGTCATAAGTAAGTAAGTTCCTTCATCAGCAAATTGTAAGGTTCATGCCATGGCACCAAATGTGATTGTTCATGTACTGGCAATGAAGCCAACTTGATGCAAATACTTGTAATGTATGAAAAAAGTAGAATAGAAATGCACTTTGGATTTGTATTTAACCCTGCACTATCCCTGCTTTTGGCCAGTCTGTTCCCTGATCTTGCGGGGAAACCTGCAAGATTAAAGAAGCTACCATGCAGCCCATTTCTGCCATGAATACAGTAGGTCCTGATTGATAGTGGGTGCATCTACACCTGTGCTTCACTGTAGAGTAGACTAATGAGTTCCGGAGTAAAGCATCAGTATCTACATTTGCACCAATATTAGGGTGCAGTAAACTAATCAACTTTGTCATAAGATAATACTGTTGAGGACAGTACTGTTTTACAACAGAGTAGGTAACTGCAATGAAACACACATGTAGGTGACAACCACAGCTGTAAATTGCACCTAGACAGCCCAGCCAGCTTGGGGCCTGCTCTGCCCTGGCTCAAATTGGTGCCGCCCTAGGTTCACATGTAGATGCTGCAGCCAGGAGCAGTTTACTCTGGCTCAATCTGCTCTGGAGTTTATTGCATCACATCAATTGCACTTGTAGATGCACCCAGTATGAATAAAGGCTCCGTTAAATTTAAACTCAGTGGGCACATCTACACTTGCAGTTAATGAGAAGCAAAAAACCCTAGAGCAGTTTGCACTGAAGTTTTTTGGTCTCAGGCACAGCGCTTACACATGCGCCTGGGACCACAACATGTTTTGCCGAGGTCATGCTGCCCCAGCTAGCCTGCCAGTCCAGGGCTGCCTCAACCCAGCTCAGGGTGCTGCAGAGTGGTTGGTTGGGACACAAGGGTGCTTCAGTGTGGGGCTAGCCAGCAGGCAGCACCTGCACTGAAGCACCCTTGTGACCCAGCCAGCCCCATCAGCATCTACATGTGCGTTGCAGCAGAGTAAATAACTGTCATAGGATAGTATTGGTGTTTGGGAGTACGCTCCTATGGTGGAGTTAATTAATTTACTCTGGCCTGCACGTACAGACCAGTGACACTTTACCGCAAAGCTAATGAGGGGGTCAGATTTTCACCAGACTGGTGATTTTTTAAGCTGTCCACAACCGTGCACTTGTGTTTGGTCATGGCTGTAGACTGCTCTGTGGCCAGATCAGGCAAAAATAGTCCCTTCTGTCTGTCTGTCTGTCTGTCTGTCTGTCTGTCTGTCTGATAGATACACACCCACACAAAAGGAATCAAGTTTCCCTTCATCTTCTTACATGGAAGTGTCCAGAAAAGCATAAATAATTTTCTTAACCACCAATTACTACAGGAAAAAACTGTCCTTGATTATAGAATTGACAGGAGCAAACAACTTTACTGATATGGGGGTCTGACTCTTTAGCCACACAAAAAAAACAAAGTTTCCAGAACATTCTGAGCAGCAGATGTCTAAAAATCAGTCATCTTTAAGGGGATTTTGCTCTGAGCAATCACTGAGTCTACTAAAGTCAGTATTTATTGTTCAAAATGTTGGCCAATATGCACAGCAGGTATTGGCTGTATAGGTGTTCTGTAGCACTAGAATCTAGTGAAGGATGATATACAGAAAACAGGCTTATTTGTTTTCTGGTGTGAATGACAAATGTTTATCTTTACAAACAATTGTGCCACTATTTTTTTCATTTCCTTATTAGTTATAGAGTCTTTCCATCCAATACCTAGAATCTTTTGTAAGCATTTTTTTTTTTTTCCAAAGACATCTAATTTTCTTTCTAATGTTTTGGTAGATTTCCAGGTCTCACAGCCATATGTTAGCTCTGAGATTATGTCCGAGCTGAAAATATTCAGTTCTGTTCTGGTGCTGAATTACTTTGATTCCCATGCAAGAATCTAGAACTCTTCGTTCCAAAACGATACCTTTCATTAGACCAACTGAAAAATTGCAAAAAATAAAAATCTTTTTCTGCAAGCTTTCAGGCTCATGCACCCTTTCTTTAGGCTCAGGCAAAGTTCAAAATGATTTTAAAAAGTCCCCATATGTAGGAAATAGACTTCATATTTGCACAGAGGAAGCAGAACTGGAAAACTGTCACTCTGGGTCCATGAGAATCTCTTTGTGAACTTGCTCTTTGTTGTGTAGATCAAGTAGCATTTCTTCCCTGGTGGTGTCAGATGGCAGGTAGGGGAGTTGTAGAAATCTTTCTTGTTGTTCAGGAATTAAGTTTATAATCCAAAAAACAAACAAACAAACAAAAAAACCCAGCTAAAATTTGGCATCTTCCATGTTTCAGGGAAGATGTGGTAGCTGTGTTGGTCTGAGACAAAAAGAAATGCAAATGTTGTTGAGTTTAGTGAATGATGTAAAGGCTTATCATGTCCTTCAAGACTCTATTGGCAAGTATGGCATTGTTCAGTAGGTGGATTGTTCCAACTTCTTGATGCTTTGGCCTTGTAGTGTGACGTTGCTGCTTGGTGCCTGGATGTCGGAGGTGTTTGTTTTGGCCTAATTGATTGTAATCCTAGCTTGACCTGCTATTTTTGCTAGTCACAGTTGTTACTCAGTAGTGCAGTATCAACAGCACAGCCTAGTGTGGCGAAGTGGGGCTACCTGCCTAGCCACAATGCTAGGTTCCCCCTTTGCCTATGGGCATACCACCCACCTGACTTACCTGCCATGCCTTGTTCATAATTAATTAATAGCTGTTAATTAAGGCAGGAGGCTGCCCATTTCTGCCCTGATGCCATGGGGTGCTATCTGCAGCTCCATACCTTCCCTACACTGCAGCCCATACCTCACAGATGACATTCAGCTGTTAATGGTGTTAATCACACCAGCCCCCCCACTAGGCTCCAGAATCCTCCACTCAGGACCCCTCTTCGATCCCTCCCTTCAGGCAGCCTACACCGCCTTCATTTAGGCTGCCAAGCTCCCTGTAGCTAGCTCCCCTCTTGGGCATGGCCCCCCTGGGACTTTCGGCCACACAGGCCCTGGCCTCACCTCCAAGGCCAGGCAGGACCCCAGACCCACAGCTCTGGGTGCCTCTTGCGGTGGGCACATGGCCCTTTTGACCTTCTTGGTTCTGGCCCCATCATTGACCAGTGGAGGGGGCACTCCACCTCTGGCCTCACTAGCTCCACACTCTCTCTGGGTCCACCTTCCTGGATGTGGGGAGCTGGGGTACCTCCCACCACGACTGGTGCTCCACGGTCTCACAGGGGACTCTCACTTTCCCCCTAGAGCAGCAGGTCATGGTGCTACCCTGAGATCTTATATTTGACCCACACTCGGCCTCCCAGCAGTGGAGTACTTACTGGGGTTAGGACTCACCTCTCTCACTCTCGGGGTGAGCCCCCTTCACTCGGTCTCTGGCCTAAACCTTGGCCTCAGGTGTCCAAAGACTTACCTGGGCCTACTCCCCTTACTTGGGACTCCACATCGCCCCCCTTCACTTGGGGATCCAGGTCTCCACCACTCACTTGGGGCTACCCCCTCACTGGGGATCCACAACCCTGCCCTCTCACTTGGGGCTACCACACCACCCCACCTCGCTTGGGGCCACAGATCTCAGCCCCCTTCACTGGGGCTACTCCCTCACTGGGGTCCTAATTTCCACCCCTGACTTGTGGCCACAGGACTTCACTCCCCAGTGGGCTCTGGTGGTCGTAGCCATG
This sequence comes from Alligator mississippiensis, assembly GCF_030867095.1. Taxonomy (NCBI): domain Eukaryota; kingdom Metazoa; phylum Chordata; order Crocodylia; family Alligatoridae; genus Alligator; species Alligator mississippiensis. The sequence goes on along the minus strand of NC_081826.1, from coordinate 157,009,103 downwards.
CCTGGCCCCAGCTCTCTGTCTTGGGGTCTCACACCCCTGCAGGGCTCAGGTGGCCACAGCTGTGCCTGGGGCCAACTCTCCCTCCTCGGGGTCTTGCACCCCACAGGGCTCAGGCAGCCATAGCCATGCCTGGTCCCAACTACTTCCAGTGTCACATAAACCCACCGAAAGATGAGGGCTGGGGTTAAGGTGACCCTACCTGCCTTTTACCAGGGTGGTAACTGGCCTGGCATTTCCTGGGGGCTCGCACACCACTGAGAGCCCCACCAGGCCACCCATTCCTGGCAGGGTGCAGTTTTAGGTCATTTGTCTCAGACATACATCGTGGGCAGCCATTTGTTTCTGTAACACGTGTGCGTTACTGGTTATTATAAGAAATAAATGATGCTTGTGGTAACCAACTGATATAAAATGGAAGGCTGTAGTTCTCATGTGGGAATGGGTTAAGAAATATGTCTGATGCTGATACTGTTCATGTTGGAGTGGACTGTGCAAACCATTATACTTCGTCTGTTCTGTCCAGTTTCTTGGGTTTGTCTTTAATTCTATTTTATTTGATATAATATAAAATAATATTATTTGTAAGCTACCAGATCATGATTACATAGCTCTGGTTTGTTCTTTCCAGGCAAACCATCAGCATTTAGTTCTTTTTAGACTAGATTAAAGTCAGGGTGTCTTTACAAGAGATTTATTTACAATCGCTTGCTTTAATACAAGTAGTGGAAGGACAACTATAATATTTGCTTGATAGAGCTCAGTGTAAAACTAGGTGAGCTCATCATCTGCCTGTTTTGTCTTCCCTACCAGCCAGCTTATAGATGTACATACACCCCAAGGTCAAGAAGAATGGACAAATTAAGTCATTTGTTTCCAATGTAGGTCATTCCCTAAAGTACAAATCTGATTCCAGGGACCATAACAGTGCCATAAAAATCATGATTTCATCAACAAAACTACCATTTTTTCCTGCACAAAATATGCACCTTTTTCCAAAAACCAGCTGCTGAAGAAATTTGGGGTGCACATTAGAAAGGAAGCAATATGGTAACAGCAGTTTTTGTCACTAAAGCCTTTGCTGCGAAAAAGTGAAAGTAACTTTGCATTCACTCCCTGGGGAGCAGAACAGTGAGCAACCTGGGTTCATCACTGTTACTCAGTTATTTAGTACAAGGAAAGATCTTTTTTTCTTCATTCTGTCCTTTGAAAACAAGGTGCATCTCTTATTCTGGGGCAAATTGCATGCAAGAAAATATTGTATTCTAGTATCTAACTTTTATCTAATGTTTCAGAAGGGCGACAATTTGTGAGGCTACTTTCATATATTAGCTATCAAAGAAAGAGATGGTTTTGTTTGCTGGCACCTGCATTGGCAGGGAAGCCTTTTCAGTCAATGCCCTCCTCATCCTGCCATCTCAGTTACAATGAAGACTTTAGGACTAGGGATAGACAGTACACATAAACCAGTTTAAGTGATCAGAAACTGGTTTAAACCTGTAACAGAACAGATGATCAGTGCACATAAACCAGTTTGAAAATGGCTGAAACCGGTTTGAGATAAATCTGGTTGAATGTAGTATCAGACTTAACATATTTGGCTCAAACCAGTTTATGCAATGTCTGTCCCAGACCACTTGCTGGTTTAAGATAAACCAGACACCCCCAGCATCCCAGCATGCTCTCTGGGCTGGGTGGGGCTCTCTGGTCCACAGCAGGGCTGGCCCCTCCCCTCTGCTCCCTGGCTGCAGCTCCAGCACAGACTTGCAGGCACAGAGCATCTGCCTGGCTTCTCCCTGCTAAACAGGGATTATTCCCCCCTCCCCTCTGCTTTACACAGACACTTCAGCGTTAGCTAGCAGACCACATTCTGGTTATGGTCTCTGCTGTGGGAGACGACAGGCAGACAGGTTTTTTGGAGCTAATCAACAGGTAGTTTAAAGTCATTCCTTGGAAGTGCTGTTTAAGAAGAGCTCCATTTGTTAATGGAGAGAGGCTTTGTTTTCGTAATGAGTTGATAAACACTGAGGGGTGATAAAAATGCCCTGTGGGGCAGCTGGGGGGCGGGGGGTGGGTGGATAATCAGAGTGTTCTGCTGGGGCTGGTCATGCCCCCCTCAGCTCTGCCCTGTGAGAGGGAAGGGAGGGCTGCTCTAGTACCCCCCGGCTTCTAGCCTGAGCCACTGCAGGCATCTGCCTGCATTTCTGGGAAGTCTGTCTGGGTTACAAACTGATTTAGCCTATCCAAGTTAAACTAACCAGCAAAGATTGAATCAATTCAGGCTCAGGCTTTTTAAATGTCTGTCCCTAGCCCAGAATACTATAGAAGACTTTAGAGATCATAGCAGTGGCAATTAGGAAGAGAATGCAATAAAAGGAATTCAGTAAAAGATTAAATGAATAAGACTGTTATTACTTTAACTAGGTTTTTATAAGAACTTTGTCAGTATGACAGCTCAGTGTCCTAAAAATAATAAGTATAATTGTTTCCTTTTTCCTTTCACCTTTCCAATTAGTTCCTTGTTATGTGGTTTGTATTACTGGATTATAGGTACGATTTGAAATTTGGGTGTTCAGTTCCTATTAGCTTTTAGGGAACCTGGGGTTCATATCTTTTAGATAGATGCAGAAAATCCCAGTCTGTGTATGTGCCTTGGCCTTAGGATACTAACAATTAAAAATATTGACATGTTTCTTTAAATAATTGGTAAAATAGAAGGACTAGGATATTGTATATGCTCCCCCAAGTCATTTTTGCAGTGGTTTATAGGAACAGCTTTGAACAAATAACATGACACCTTTCAGCAGTTACCCCCTTCCCCTACCTTATGGTATTTTCTAGGGGATATTTGATGAAGAAACAGAGCTTTCCGTGTCTTGAACTGCTGTAAAATGAAACTTCACCCATCACCTGATCAGGAGTTTAAGCTATTAAAGTGATTTAAGTTCAAGGGGAAAAAATACGTAAGATAAACTATCGTGAGTTTTATATTTTCATAAGTCTTCATTCTTGCAAAGACATGCACACGAAGAAGAATGTCTTCCATTCAAAAGCTTGCCTAACTCTATCCCAACCATGCAGCTGGTCCAATAAAAGATAACTAGAAAATCCTTGCCTCTTGCATTCTTAACTCCACATACACTCTCTCATCTATCTCGCTCTGTCACACACAGTGTCTCCTAGGGGCACTTGGATTAGATGCCATATGTAAAATTAAGCACACATCTGTATCTTTGCAAAATCAAGACCTCAGGTAAGAAAATACAACAGAGCCATACCATACCATTTTTTTATTAAACAGAACATTCCATAGACATTCATAGTGTTGCCTCAGCTCCATCACAAAACAGGCAAAATTAAAAAAGACTTAAATATTTTATCTTTCAAGAAAGAAACCTATGAGAATTTGTGTCTGCAATTAATGTGATGCAAGATACTTTGACAACTAAGCATAGATTTTAAAGAATAATCAAGGCTTTATGTTGTATGGACACCTGCTGCTGTATAGTGTCTGTATTTGGATGACAGCAGACTGAACTGGCGCCTGTGAAAGTAACTGTACTTGATTTAGTTACATTAAAGGGTCAAAATTATTGCTGCACAGAGCTAAGGTCATGACAGAACCAAATAGCTGTGGGCACAAATCTTCCTTTCATGCTCTGCTGGCTTCAGTAATCCCCTGAGGCCATGGACTCTGATTGCATTTCCAGATGGTCTACTCTGCTATAAACACTAGTCATGCTCTGTCCAACAGCATCAGCTGTGTTGGAAAAGAGCAAAGTGGTAGGTCACAGAAGCAGTAGAATTACATGGCGCTACCTATAGCAAAATTCAGAGGCCTGGGATTTTCTGGTTGTTTCTCAAGAAGTTGGCTTTACTCCTTAGTCAAATGGCAAAAGTTAAAATAGAGGGACAGAGGACAGTAACTTAAATGTGCATAATATTGCTTGTTCTCAGTGTATGGGACAACGGAGTAGCGGCTGTTAATCCTTACTTCTACCAGATCAATATTTAGGATTACCTTATGTCTTAAGGAGAACGTAACACACTGGTCAAGGGATGCAGCTGTTCCCTAACTGCAAAAAATATTTTGTAGGCCTCTCCATTTGGGAGTGTTGCTGTTCAGCACAAAACACAGAGTCTGTAGAGGCATCCAGTTTTGGGAGTCCCTTACTGTTGACCAAGCTAGTAGCTATCCTAACACCTGATGGTGATGGGCAGTTCATTGCTTTACCATTCCAGGAAAGCATGCTACCCCACTCAGCCCATGACAGAAGCAAAACAATGCCCTGTCATGCTGCCATAGATTATCTCTATGATGATGACAGAAATGATTACCCAAGGCTCCACTTAGTCTACCCAGGTGTTTTGGGAATGAAGTAAATAAATATGAATCATCTCTTTACCTTAGCAGTGACAAAGCTAAAGTCCAGGTAGTCCATGTAGAGGTGAGCAGGAGATTCTTACTCTTCCTTACACAACTACATAAACAACTTAAGGGAATCAAAATCTAGCCCTTAACCCATAAATAAAACCACAGTTAGTCCTCTGCAAAGTAGCCAACTTTCTGAGACAGATTCTGCCAATTCCACTTATGCTGAGGAAAACGTTACTTTATAAGTAGCCCTACTGACATCTCAAGGACAACTTCAAGAGTTGTCATTGTGTCTGTGGCCAAAAATTGGTATAGAGTATGACACAAGCTTCAAATGAGGGAGATGCAAGAATTATTTCTGCATAGAACTGAAGATGGGATGGGATTGATTCTTTTAGGGTGAATATATGTATGTGCTTAGCTGCAGGGAAATGCATTTTGAAAAATAGAAGTGAGGTTCATATGCACTGTAGGTAGCTTTGGGGCTAAAATAAGGATGCTTTTGGAAATGGGTACTTCCCTGTCCTGAGGAAGGGTAGCAGGATCTAGTCCTTAAGTTCCTGCCTGAGGGGATAAGTTATGTCTCCAGTCTCTGGGGAAGAGACAGTGTACAGCTACATCATCGCAGGAGTACCTCAGGGACAGAGCTGTCACTCAGACCTAACTTGCTGCAACTCTTTAGAGGGAACACCATTATCCCTTCTTCCTAAATAGACTACCACTTCAGGTTGGCATATTAGGACAGAGCTCTGCTTAATACCTATCTGTCACAAACAATAAACAAATATTTAGAATATCAAAACCTCAAAAATATTTGGGAAGTTGTGAAAACTGAAGAGACAATTCTCATTTGAATTCAACATTCTGTTTTGAACACTCTTACCTGAAAATCCTCAAATGACATTTTTTTGCTCATTTTTCAAGAAAATGAAATTGCTTAAACCTTTTTAGGAAGTGACAATATTTATTTTCCAGTCAACTAACAAATATAGGTAATCTGTCATTGAGGTCTACCAGACACCGTGTGTGGAATTGTGCATGGGAAGATGTAAGCAGGTCACTTACCTAGCTCCTTTCTCTAGGCCAGTCTGCTCTGAGTTCTGGGCTTTTCAGCCAGTTTATTTTTCATAGGACAAACTTGTTCTACAGAAACAAAACAAAGAATAAAACAAGCAAATGTGCACACAGACAGATGAACTAAAACCTGCAGTCTTTCTTAGGACCCTGAGGGGGCAACACAAGCTGTCCACCTCAGCACCACAGCCTTCCTTCTTCCCTTTTACTCTGTTCTGGAGCTTTTAGCCCTCTGTGGCTCCACACTAATTCACTGTAGTCATCCACTGCAGCTGGCTTTCAGCCTTCCAGCCAGGCAGCCTATAAATTGTTGCCTACCTGCAGCTGGGGTGTCAGCCCCTAAAAGCTGTACCTCCTAAAAGAAGGGTATCTGTATTGTGTTGCTTAAGCCTACACGGTGGGTAGACATAGGATTTACTGTTACATGATTCATGCTGGGTCATGCAGACCCATAGAGAGGATGTGTGAAGATACTAATATTTAGAATAGTGATGACTTTGCACCATTCAGGGGAGAACAGTATCTGAAGAGCCATTTGCACATGATCAACTTTTGTTCAGTTAATCATTCAGGCCTGGATCTGAGTATATTATGTTGATCATATTAATTCAAAGTAAATGCCGCAAAACAGTTTGGTAATGGTTCAGTATAGTCAGTGGCAATGTGTAGTGGGTACACGGGGATGCGCCCCTGAGAGTGCCGGTGCATCCCCTATCAGGCTGCATTGCCCGCTCAGGTGCCGGCTGGGAAGTGGGAGTGCTGTGGGAGTACCACAGCCGCTTTGCGATTGGCTGCCCCCCCAGTCAGCATGATTGGCCATGGGGGACCCCACCCCCCTGGTCACTGACTGGTTGCTAGGGGGACATGTGCCCCCTCTGACTAAGGAGGTACCAGTCGCTCATGAGTATAGTAATGATTCCCTGAAATGCTATCCAGATATTTCGAAAAGCAGCTTGAGGCAGGCCACATTATAAAATGTTCCTTGACATTGAAAGGCCATATCTACACAGTAAACTTACTATCTCTGCCAGTGCCACTCCCAAGTATGTGGCGCTGCTCCAGGCAGCCTGTCTCCTGAACCAGAAGTAATGTAGCGCTTTTTTCATAGAGTTTCAGATGGACTGTTTAGCACTTTTGACTGACAAAGCCAATGAGCCCACACCTGTGCAATTTTGCCCACTAGAAGCACTGCCTAGGTGTAACTATATTGCTTACAAGCTGGAGAACAGCGGCAATACAACATGCTTGAGGACTCTGGAAACAGACATCACCTGACATCATATTTGTGCTGCCATAAAAATGTTTATGCTGGCACAAATGGAGAGAAAATAGATGTCCCTACCCTTAGTCACACCACAACAGTGACCTTGACAAAGGGAAATTTAAAATAGCACCATTTTATTGTGGTGGACAACTATTTGCTCTATGACAGATGAGTGTGGGCAGCCCAGAGCTGCCCATTAGGGCTGTGCAAAATTTCATCAGCTGTTTTGTTTTGAAGTTGTTTTGATGAGTTTTGAACTTGAAACAGCAAAATCGAAAAGAAAGTTTCTAAACATTTTGAATTTTGAAGCCGGGCTTGGCTTCAGTGCCAGTTCCAGCTGGCAGCAGCAGCCTCGTCATCCCACGCATATCTGGCGGCCGCGCCCCAGCAGGAGGATTCTGGCACAGCCCCCAGCCCTCCCAGGGGGTGCCGCTGACAGATCTGTGCACTGGATGACAGCATGTTGTTGCTGCTGGCTGGGGACAGTGGCAGGACCAATCTTCCTGGTGCTGGGTGCAGGCTGCACCCAGTGCTGTCACAAGCAGCAGGAGTAGCCTCCTGTGGTCTAGCAGGCAGATCAGGGGTCCCCTGCACCCTGGGAGGAGTCGACAAAGCCCCACAGCTCTCCTTGGGGTGCAGGACACCCTGACATGCCTGCCAGATGACAGGAGGCAGCACCAATCTTCCCAGTGGCAGGAGCAGCCTCCTGTGATGTGGCATGCAGATTGGGGGCACCCCGCACCCCCGGGAGGGCTGTGGGGCTCTGCTGACTCCTCCTGGGGGTGTGGGGGCCCCTGAATTACCTGCCAGATGACAGGAGGCTGTTCCTGCCACCTGGGATGGCACTGAGCGCAGCCTGCACCCAGCGCTGGGCAGATTGGTGCTGCTGCCCATCCCAGGCAGCAGGAGCAGCTTCCTGTGATCTGGCAGGCAGATTGGGAGCCCTCTGCACTCCTGGGAAGAGTCTGGTGCTGGGTGCGGGCTGTGCCCAGCATTTGTCCCAGCCATCAGGAGCAGCCTCCTGTGATCTGGCAGGCAGATCAGGAGCCTTCACCCTCGGGAGGGCTGTGGGACTCTGCCGGACTCCTCCCCGGCGTGCATACAGGCCTCCAATCTGCCTGCTGAATCACAAGAGGCTGCTCCTGCTGCCTGGGACTGATCCTGGGCACAGCCCAGACCCAGCACTGGGAAGATTGTTGCTACCGCTGGTCCCAGGCGGCAGGAGCAGCCTCCTGTGGTCTGGCAGGCAGATCAGGGGCCTGCACCTTTGGGAGTAGTCTGGCACAGCCCCCACAGCCCTTGTAGGGGTGCGGGTCCCCAGTCTGCCTGCTGGGACTGGTGGCAGCAATCTTCCTGGTGCGGGGTACAGCTTGCGCCCAGCACCAGTCCCAGGCAGCAGCAGCAGCCTCCTGTCATCCAGTAGGCAGATCGGGGGCCACAAGTCAAAGTGGAACAGTGCTTTTGTGCACAGCCCTACTGTCCATACTCTCCAGCTGTCCTAAACAGGTACTCCCTAGTTTTGAGGGGCCCAATCCTGCACAACCCAGGAATTCCCACATAGAATTGGGCACCTCAAGAACTGGGAGCACATGTCCAGCTTACCCTACTTACAGAGATGCATCCTGAGGAATCTCAGGGTAAGAGGGGAAAGTTGGGATCAGAGCACTTCCCAGAAATGCATTAACTACATGTACCATTCATAGTTCCTTTTGTTTCCATTCAGAGCTCTTGTTTTTACCCTCAGGCAAGCCACTTTGTTAACAGACTACAAGATGTACTCACATTTCTGGTCCTGTAACATCATCAATTAGAGCTGCAGCTCTTATTGTCACCTGAGGAATAGAGATCCTATGTGGCATTAGGAAATGCAGATATGCCTGTGGGGAGGGGGGGAGAGGCTGATCCTGAAACTAGTGGGTATACGAGTGTCACTGTAAGTTTGCCTTCTCAACTTTCCCATGACAGATGCACCTTATGAAGTGCAACCCATTTACCATAGCTTGTCTTGCAGGACAAAACCAGTAGAACTAAAATATTAATACTTCTCAATGTCCACTGCAATTATTTGCTTAATCAATAAGAAATACCATGTAAAAGCAACTAGAAATCTGAACACAGAACTAATTAAAACTTTTCCCCAAGCATAGCCCTCTTCAAAGGCTCTCCTATACACACATACAGCCCACTTCAAAGCTGTTCTCTGAATTCATAAAGAAAACTTCAGAGAAATGTGTTCTTCAAAACTGGGATAATTAGTAGAATATTGCTTAATTTATTTATACACATGAATCTTTATTAGCCCCACCCTCTTCCAAACAAACACCTTGAGTGGTATTACTCATAGCATTTTTTTCCCTAAGCATTTCCTAAAGGCAGCTATTTTAAATGGGTTTTTAATGTACAAATGCCTAAGCAAAAAAGATTAAATAGTAAATATATTTTACTCGTGGTTGACAGTAGTTAGGTAATAATTATAATTAAAGTTGTTTGAGTAAGTTTACTTAAGTTGTTCATTTTTAAGTTAAATATGTTGAAAAAAACCTTTAAAGCCAAAGATACTGCGATAAAAAAGTTTTAACAAGTGAAAAAGTAGTTGTAATCTTTCTTAGTGTAAAACTTGCACATAGGTAAGTATGTGGATGTTATTCTCTATTATTTTTCTCTTCTTCCCATCTCTCAGTGGGAAGAGCCAGCTATTTCTAACAGATCTTTGCATAGCATTAAGATAAACACTGTTAACTTCTACTTTGTTCTGTTCATCAATGCATCTTTGAGTTTTTTGCAAATGAGTCACTCATTCGCTGGCAATGAACACTATGAGCTCAGAGCAAGAATACTATGTAAGGCAGCCAAGTTTATTTCTTGTCGCTGTCAATTAGTTATAGACAGTTCTTAAAGATTCTTTTAAAATAGCTGAAAGAGACAGACAGGTTTTCAGCTCTCACATTTTCTCTTCTGAGGTATATGTATGACACAGCACCTGTCAATAGTCCAGGACTGATGAGATGTCTGTGTCAGCGCATTAGAGAATGTGGGTCCCTGCCACTTGTTTTGATGTGGCTTATTTAAAGTCAGAATACAACGAATAAAATGGATAAGCTAATTTATTTTTTATGAGACTTGAAAAAGGACAGGCCTATGTTTCCAGAATAGACTTAAATAAAGATGAGACAAGTATAATTACATCAGTGTTTAACCAAGTATTTCATATGCTTCAGTTTAAGGGTTGAGTTGATGAAAAGACTCAAAGGCACTTTATTGAGCTTCCTTGAAATTAATTCTAGTTGCTCACATTTTTGGCAAGTTCTTGTGGCACCTCTCTCTGCATCTTACAGTAGCCCTGCCACCTACCATCCCTCTATATTGTGACCCTTTTTGCCTATTGCCATCCTTCCATGTAGGGAGGCCCACAGCCTCCTATACCTCCACCATGTTCCAAGGTAGCCCTGTAATTTTGTAAAATCCACATGGTGTAGCCCGGTGGTCCTGCTTCTTCTAATCCACTCTGGTGTTGGTTGTGTGCTTGGAGCCCCACTTCACCCGGGCAGGGGTGGCTGTGTGGACTTCACTGGGTTTTTTTCCCACACATGCATTCCAATGCAACTCACTCTCTTTATGAGTTTCTGGCAATAATCTTCCTCACTTTCCCTCTTTAGGATTTTGGTGTAGTCTTTCTCCTCTACTCCAGTAAAGGAAAAATCAACTTATTTCACATTATTGCTCTTTTCTGCTTCTGAAATCACTTGGAGTGAGAAGTGAATAAAGATCTCCAAATATTTCAGAAGCTCAGGAAATATGCTGTTCAAATTTAGGTTATTTAAAAAGGGGAGAGAGTTAAGACCCTCCTAGTTTAACTTAATTGGTTTGCCTAGTGATTTCCTACTAATAATTTACAATCTCATTTGTTATCTCCAGGATTAATTGCAAAGCAACTGGGGTTATTGGTGCCAATGTATTAGGCTAACACTTCTGAAAGTCGTGTCCTACAAATACACAGTACTAAGCCCACATTTCTGGACACAGATCACTACGGCAAATCTCACTGGTAACTGTACATGTGCAGGATTTCCATCAATGTGAAATTCTGCACTGCAGATCTAAGATCAGAATGTTGGCTTTTGATGAGATACAGAAGACATAGGGATGTTTTATTTTGCAGTTTAAAAAACCTTATTTCTAAATACTCAGGCTGTGCGAAACAGCACTGTTTCGTTTTGACTTCCATTTCGCCGTTTCGAAGAGACAGTGTTTTATTTTGTCATTTCATTCAGTTTCGAAGCACTGTTCCATTTCATTTAGTCGAAACTGTTTCGCTGTTTCGACATTTCGCGTGGAGGCTATAATGGGGAATCACGAAAATGCCTAAAACTTTGTCATTGCCTGCCTGATTTGAAAGAAAATTGCAGGGATTGTAGCCCCTTCTGAGGGCATGAAGTTTGCTAAATTTCAAGGAGATAGGTGCAGAGGTTTCTGGGAAACTGCACCTCAAACTGTTCAAAACAAAACTCATGACGCTTGCCAGCAGCGGCAGCCTTCTATCATCTGGTGTGCAGATCCAGGGGCCTGCACCCCTGGTAGGGCTGCAGGGCTCTTCCAGACTCTTTCCAGGGGTGTGGGCCCACAAATCTGTGTGCCAGATGACAGGAGACTGCCACTACCACCTGGGACCAGTGCTAGGTGCAGCCCATACCCAGTGCTTGGAAGATTACTGCTGCCGCTGGCCTCAGGCAGCAGCAGCAGTCTCTTTTCATCTGGCGCACAGATCCAGGGGCCCACAACCCTGGGAGGGCTGCCGGGCTGTGCCAGACTCCTCCCAGGGGTACAGACCCCCGGATCTGTATGCCAGATGACAGAAGGCTGCTGCAGCCGGTTAGGACCGGCACTGAGTGCAGCCTATACCAAGCACCAGAAAGACTGCTGCTGCCATTGGCCCCAGCCAGCAGTGACAGCAAGCTGTCATCCCACATGCAGATCTGGGGTCCCGCACCCACCAGGAGGACTGCGGGGCTGTGCCAGACTCCTTTTGTGGGGTGGCAGCACCTGGATATGCATGCGGGATGACAGCAGGCTGCCACTGCTAGCTGGGACCAGCGCTGAAGCCAAGTAAGCCCAGATTCAAAACTCAAAACATTTTGAAGCCTTTAAAATGTTTTGAGTGCCCTTGTTTCATTTCAAAGCTGTTTCAAAGCCTTTTGTTTCACTTCAAATTCACTGTTTTGAGCTTGAAATGTATCAAAACAGCTTCGAAATGAAACACCCGGTGAAATTTCACACAGCCCTACTAAATACTCATTTTTATTACATTTTCAAATACCATTATAAAAAGTTAAACCATGAATACTGTCAAAAATATGAAATAATATGAAACAATACTGTACAGTAAAGAAAAAAAATACTACAACATGATTGGCGTCCAGAGAAAGAATTAATTCATTTAATGAAGATGATTCACATTGTTTTATAACCTGACAATATCAATGGGAAGTCTTCAGAAAGGACCAGGTTGTTTTGTATACTGGACCCTTCAGGGCACACTGTATATATAATAATGAAAATCAAGCATTATAATAGTCATTGCAATTAAGCTCATGTTATGCTGGTATATAAAAAGGGGTATAAATGAGCCAACAGTAGGAACTGAAATGTTGTAAATTACAGGAAAGACGTGACTTCTCTGCCATTTTCTCCATTGTTTCCAATTGATAGGCTTTTTTTTTCAGTTGACTAGTCCCAAGGGAAGGTGGTTTCTAGCACAGAGAAAAAATAATCTTTCCAACAGAATGTGTACACCACATTAGACAATGCCAGGGGGCACCACCTTGAAAATATGATCTGTCCATTCACTCCCATTCCCTGCATGCTGAGAAAAGGTAATAGCCACTCTCCAGAGCATGCCTAAGCCTGAGAGCAGCAGTAGGTGCACATGTGGGCATAGGCCAAAAAACAGCTAGATAACATTTTTGACCATGCAGTCCACGCAGAATTAGACTGAGTGGGTGTGGGGGCTGCTTTCATGGTAGTGCACCATAATATTGTCCAACAGTGAACCACAAAATAAAAACTGAAATACTTGTTGTTGGGGGGAGGGGTGTTATTAACAATTTCCTTTTCTTTTAGCATCACTGAATGTTGTTTGTTCTTGATGACAATAAAAATAATGGCAAGAGATAGACGTGGCAGAGTAAAAGAAGGAAAGAAGACAGAGTTAAAACAGGATTTGAGTGGAAAAAAGTTGAATGCTATGAGAACTGTGTGTGCTCACAACTTCTGAACATCAGGCTACAACTTGTTAGGAGCCAGATGTGGATTTAGGTACTTTTAAGGGATCTAACATGGAACATATTGGCCTTCCACATGAGGTAATCAGAGGTTATGTCCTCACAACAGCTTTTCACACAATTTAGCAGGCTCAACTCACACACCAAGAGACTAAACTGAAGACAAATGAAACACATGGTTGACACATTACTCAAATGCTAATAATGGTTTGGTAAGCTTGAACATCTTGGCCACCATCCACGAAAGGGATAAAGTGCACATTATAGAGCATGTTGTTACCCCAATCCACAAGACTAGCATTTAAATTACATCCCCATGGGAGGGATTTTCCAAAGTACTCAGTGTTGGCCTAACTCCACTCCCACTGATGTAATTGGAAATTATATAATTGACTTGAGTGGGAATGGAGTTAAGCCAATGCTAGATATATATTTTTTTAATTTCCCCCTCTGTTTCATCCTAAGCATGGAATTCAAGGATGAAGAGGACCTGCTGGGTCATCAAGTCAGGTCCCCCACTGTCACAGGCACCACAGCACACAATCACTTTAATAGATTCATCAGACTTCATTTTAACATCAGTGAGGTTTCTCAAAGCAACCCCTCCTAATGAAAGAAAGTTGCAGAACTTCACTCCTCTGTATCACAGCAAACAGACTTAAAAGCTTAAGGGATCCAGAGCTAAATCCTCCGCTGACTTCTTTATAACCCACTCCACTATTTCAGCAGAGTTACTGTGGTATAAGTGAGAGAGGAATCAGGCCTTTGAAGGGCACAGTGTCCAAGCAGTACTAACAGGGTAATGAGTAGGGTGACCACCCAGCCCTAATTGGGCAGGACAGTCCCAAAATGGGAAGGTCAAGTCCCAGTCTTGGGCTACATCACTCCAGGACAGCATTTGTCCTGAATTCCCAGTATCATGTGCAGGTATCTGGGTTTTCCGTTCCATGTGGAAAAAATACAGGAACTGAGTTTCACCTTGCAGGCTGGGAGTGTTCTGGCCTGCAAGGAGCTTAGCTAGGGTAAGTGGACTGTACCTAGTGCTGGTGAAGAAACAGTAATCATTGGAAATGGGAAAGAAAGGCACAGCTCAGGTGTGGGAGTCGAGAGGAAGTCAAAATATATGCAACAGAATGGTTCACCATAATTTGTAAAAGAGGCAGTGCTGAGGGTGACTGCGCTCAGTGGGCTCTGCTCTGTATCTTATTAGGATGGGCTGGACTAATATATCTTTATGACAGGTGCAGGGGAAGTACCATGTATCTGGGCCTATGAAGGCAGTTTTCCTTAAGTGCTCCTGGGGATAACCGTTCTTCTGGTGTAGTTTAGTACCTGCAGAGGTGTTGGTGCTTAAAGCCCACTTTATGGAAATGGGAGGCTCCTCACTAGCTTGCTCCTGCAGCCATATGGCTGAGGACAGGCTAAACTTGGGGGCATCTAAGCCCCAAGCCTCCCGGCTTGGGCCTGCACATAAGATGCCTGCCAAAAGACTTTGGAAATATCTGAAGCCCCGGTGGGGATGGAGGATGTTTGCCAGTAGTAGGGTCACTTATGGTTCTGGACTGACTCACGGATTTGGACTTGATTTGGCTTGGAACAAAAAACATTTCTTAAAAAAAAAATTATGATAGGTGATAGGTTTCTATCAGCATGTTTTTACAATATGGGCCAAGTGTCTTATAGTCATGTTCAGTGTTGGCTGTATTTAATTGACTTAACAGTTGGTTTCCATTATTGAGCACATGTTGCTTTTGGCAGCAGTTTAATGATAGCCAATGTATTTAATGAGGTTTCTTGTATGCAAATGTAAGACAAGGGGCTTTCCCTCCCATACTTATTGGTGGAAAAAACCTCATCTTGGTTTCAAAGAAACACAGTAGTTGCATCTGCCCCCCTCCCCTGTCTTGTTTCCCTCCCAAATCCCTGGGGCCCTTTGAAATAAGAGGAAAGATTATGTCATCTTTCAGATTATAGTCTAGGAGTTGGGAGACAGTTCCCTTTCCCACCATAAACATCCTGAGATACCTTATTCTTTATGGGTCTTAGTTCTCTATCTTTAATGTGGGGGTGATAGCTCTCTGCTCCTTCAGTAAAAAGTAGTAAGGATGACTCCACCCAGATATTGTGAGGTGTATCAATAGTATAGCCATGGGGCTGTAGAGAATTCTACCACAGACAGCGTGTATTCCAAGTTTTTGCTGGACTCTTCTGGTTTTGAAGCTGTGAAAACCTGATCTTCATAAATAAACTCTCAGTCTTGCTGGGGATAAGGAGACAATCTTAGCCCAACAGCTTTCCATAAAGCTTTCTCTTCCCAGGATGCAGGTTCTGTCTGTCTTCACATATTAAAGATCTTGTTTTGCAGCTACTGAAAAGTAACACTAGTTGTTTAAGCAGGGGTTTTTTTGGAAGCAAACCATCACACAGTCCTGTGAATAGCAGAAATGTGGAGCAGATATCCCAATGGAATAAGAAATCATTTCACAACCCAATCTCTGTTTCATCCCATATGGAGAACTTAATCAGTTTTAAGTTTCATCCTCTTCCTTCCCTGTTTGCTACTTTTTCCCATACAGGCCTGTTCTGTTCTATAGAAATTAATTTTCTTAATCAAGCTGGAAAGGATTCAGTTCATAGATTCATAGATGTTAGGGTCGGAAGGGACCTCAATAGATCATCGAGTCCGACCCCCTGCATAAGCAGGAAAGAGTGCTGGGTCTAGATGACCCCAGCTAGATGCTCATCTAACCTCCTCTTGAAGACCCCCAGGGTAGGGGAGAGCACCACCTCCCTTGGGAGCCCGTTCCAGACCCTGGCCACTCGAACTGTGAAGAAGTTCTTCCTAATGTCCAATCTAAATCTGCTCTCTGCTAGCTTGTGGCCATTATTTCTTGTAACCCCTGGGGGCGCCTTGGTGAATAAATACTCACCAATTCCCTTCTGTGCCCCTGTGATGAACTTATAGGCGGCCACAAGGTCGCCTCTCAACCTTCTCTTGCGGAGGCTGAAAAGGTCCAGTTTCTCTAGTCTCTCCTCATAGGGCTTGGACTGCAGGCCCTTAACCATACAAGTGGCCCTTCTCTGGACCCTCTCCAGGTTATCCGCATCCCTCTTGAATTGCGGCGCCCAGAATTGCACGCAGTACTCCAACTCCGGTCTGACCAGTGCCCGATAGAGGGGAAGTATCACCTCCTTGGACCTATTCGTCATGCATCTGCTGATGCACGATAAAGTGCCATTGTCTTTTTTGATGGCTTCGTCACACTGCCGACTCATGTTCATCTTGGAGTCCACTAGATCATCCCAGCCAAAGTTTTATCTAGCCATATCTTAGAAACCTCTAAGGATAGAGATTCCATCACCTCTCAGGTAACCTGTTCCAGTGTTTTACTACCCTCCTAGTAAGAAAATTCTTCCTAATATCTAACCTAAACTTCCCTACCTGCAACTTGAAACAGTTGCTCCTTGTTCTGTCATCTGCCACCACTGTGAACAGTCGCTCCATCCTCTTTGGAACCGTACTTCAGATAGTTGAAGGGGGCTATTAAGTTCCCCCCAGTCTTCTCTTCTCTAGACTAAATAAACCCAGTTCCCTCAGTCTTTCCTTATAACTCATGTGCCCCAGCCCCCTCACCATTTTTGTTGCCCTCTGCTGGAAGTTTATTGCTTTCCATGGTAGTTCAAGGTCATCAACCTTACTATTTTTCTCTTAAACTTTGTCTCTGAATTACACATGCTTTTTGTTGATGGTGGTAATAGATTCTCAGCAAGAGCACCACAATATTAGGTACTCCAAGTACTGCCAAGTTAGGCCATCATTAAGAAGAAATGTAACAAAACTCACTGTATACAATTTTTACACTATACTAATTAAAGCCAGCTGCACTGGTGGATGATGCTCAGAGTACATGGCGGGGCTAGACTGCCCGCTCACTCTTCTTTACCCACCCTTATTCTGCAACTTGATCCAAGTTTCAGTAATGTCAGGACACTGGACACAACATCATGAGCAATCACTGTGCTTTGCTGAGAGGCAAAGGAGGTAGCAGGGAATTCAAGAGGAGATCCCCTCTGCATGCATCATGCTTCTCTCATTCCTAAAAGCAGTATTAATAATTCTTTTGTGACCCTTTCTGTTTTCTCTCCCTGCACCCCTAGTACAAGCAAGTAACATAGAGCAGGGGTGGGCAAAATGCGGCACGGGGGCCGGATGTGGCCTGCCAGGTCATTCTATCCCGCCCGCAGGGCCCCTAAAACATTTAGAAAATTAATATTTATCTGGCCTGGGCTGCCTGTCATGCAGCTCTTGATGGCTTGCCAAAACTCAGTGAGTGGCCCTCTGCCCAAAATAATCACCTGCCCCTGACATAGAGTGTCCCCAGCTGGACCATGAGTCTAGAAGCCCTGAATTTCCTCTGCATAAGACATGGTGGGGCTGCTTCAGTACCCTTAACTCTCTCTGTCCTGGCAGCTGCTGATTGTCAATTTTGCACTTGCAATTAACAACAGTGAAATTGACAGAAACATCAGTTTCACTTAGCAGCTGCAGAGGCTAAGAGAGCTTATTTCATGTCAGCAACACCTCATTTGGGATTTTCTCAATCAATTTTTCTCCCAGAATTTCTGGTTTGCAAGAATAGATATAGATACAGATGTAGATATAGATAAAGAAAGGCTTTGGCCTGGTTTGGCTGGATAGTAAATTTTAAACATCTGAATTTCTTGCAGCCAGAAATCCTGCCTTTCAGACAGTTCTTGTAACTCACTGTTCTTACAGAAGTCAGTGTTTGCAAACAAGATTATTTCATGCATTTACAAATCCATGTAATGTGAGCAGTAACAATGACAATGAAAATGCATTATTTTTATATTAGTCATTTTTAGGTCTTTACAGCAATTACTGCATGAATAAAAATAATTAGGTATATTCAAAGGTCTCTCTAAGCCTCTTGATTTCATCCTTTTCCCCCTAAGAACCGTATTGATGGAAGTAAGCCACATTTGTTTTCATAATAATGAACAGCCTATCATGGGGCAATAACTGGGGTATCTGGCTTTCTAATTCTTTCATCCCTCTGCCCATTGAACCATATTTCCCTGAAATTGTATAGGTTAACTCTTTTCAGCATGACAGGGCTTCTCATATTCAGCTGCCTTCCTAGATCGTTTTCATTATTCACAAAAGGTTCTCAAAACATTTTCTGGAGTGTTCAGCTACTTAGTGTCATCCTTGCAGACAGGGATCCACACACACACACACACACACACACACACACACACACACACACACACACACACACACACACACACACACACAGAGTCCTAATTCCTCTATCTGTGCATCTGAAAGAAAAAATGCCACAGCTCAGAAGGTGATTTTTGTTTCAGCTGTATTGAGCTGAAAATGTGTTTCAGTATAAATTTCATATCTTTGTTCATTAGAAGTTGCCCATAAGGAGAAACAATTTAAGAAGTAAAAATACAGTGGAAAAACATAAAAAATAATAAGGGAAAACATAAGTTAGAGCAGTGAATGTTAACCAGGGTACCTTGAGATCCTTTCAAGGGTGACACAGTGTGCTACACAATGTTAGCACTGTTAGATGTGCAAACATGATTCACAAGATAAACCCAGGGATCTCAAACAGGAATTCATATTGTTAAAAACATTCTGATCTGTTGTGGTCTTTCTGAGTTCTTTACAGCAGAAGAATTGCTCTATCATTTTTCTGTAGCCAAAATGAGTAAAAACTAAGGGCACTGACAGAAGTGATATTTATTGTGCGATCGGCCCCTTAAAAGTGCTCTACAGCCATGCCCTGGCACAAGTGCATGGCTGCAGAATGCTTCTAAAGTGCCAGATTGTACAACAAATTAACCCTCATTTAATGAGGGTCCAGATGAAGGCGCTCCAAAGTGAAGCGCCTTCATTAACTTCTTTTTGTTTCTGTGTGGGAGCAGGAACCCCCAGTACTGTCTGCAGGATGGTAGGGAGAGAAGGCAGGGGAGGAAGCTCTGGTCTGGGGTTTGCCCAGCCTGTGCTGGAGGGGGAGGGGCAGGTGGACTGCCCCTCCCTTGGGCTCCTATCCACCTGCCCCCACTTTCAGCAAAGGCTAGGCAAACCCCAGGCCAGAGCTTCCTCCCCTGCCTTCTCCCCCTCCCACCTTGCAGACTGCACTGGAAGTGGAGGTGGGGTGGAGGGGGCAGAGGGGGCAGCTAGGGGAAAGAAGCTGCAGAAAGTCAGCCTCTCTCTGCTGGATGAGCTGTGAAGTGGTGCTTGATTTCCCTCCCCCTCAAAGAAAAGGGAATGTTTTTCGAGAAGTGTCATGAGTTACAGCGGGGAGCTGCATATCTGTCAGCACCCCTAAGAGACGGCATTTTCCAAGAAGTGCCTTGAGCCTAAGGAGGAGTTGATCCTTAAAAGGTTGAGAACCACTGAATTAGAGACAGCAGTTTCACCACACCCTACACTTGCAGACAGCTCAGTAGTAAATGTACTAATCAGTTACTGTACAGCAACTTCCCTCAGAGCCTTATTACCAAGAATCTTCATGCGAGACAGCTCTGCAGCATTATCTAACTCTTATGAAATTCATATTTTATTCCCAGACATATAAACCACATTAAGATGGAGTTAATGTTGAGAGTAGTTATCAGTAATTTAAGGGGAAAGAAAAACATTACATGGATATAATTATACGCAAAACAAGTATTAAACAGAGGATTGTTCAATTTAAAAGAAATCTAGGCATATCAATTCATGTTGCAGAGGGAGACCGATCCCACATGACCTTTTCCATTGGCATAAATTAGAGCTGCCCTGTGGCTGCTGTAGTTTGTGTGATGAGTCTATTCACTCCTGGCTGTATATAAGAATGAGAGCAGAGGAGGGGTGGTGCTGTGCTGTTCCCCCACCTCCTCTGACCATGACCTCAGCAGTGCAGAAAATTCAAACCAGATTTTAATAAAGATTTTGTTGCAAAAATCCATACTGTTTTCTCATATTGCATTCAGATTCTATCCTCCCTCACTAGGATATATCCTTTAGATACCTCATCTTCTTTTTAAAAATATTAAATGTAGCATTATACTTTGGATCCTGAGTATGAGGTTGGGTTGGTTGGATGGGGGAATGTGTTTACTTTTTTTTCTAGTTTTATTTTTTCATAATGTGTTTTCCCTTGGATATGCTTCACATTTACCAATGCAATCAGCAAGATACTTTGTCCCCATTTACAGCAGCTGAGGTTTTCGTCCATCACTATCTATCCTTCTGCTCCCTGCAGCCATAAGCTAAGTGTTGTGACCCAATTCAATTTCACTGCCGTTAGTTTGGCTTCATGTGCATTGTAGCTTTTAAAATGATATTTCCAGCAGGAATCCTCTACCATAAACAGTATGTTTGTATCCAAAACAGCCATTCCTCCAGAGTCCAAAAAACTATTCATGCAATTAGTGCTGGACAAAGCTGTGTGATTTTGTTCTGTGAGGAATAAACCTCTGAACTAATTTCTTACAAAGATGGCAAAAGCTTTTACATCCATTCTTGTAAGTTATCATTTCCCCTGAGTGTTGTCAAGCTGCAAAGTTAACATTTGGGTATTGTTTTAATGTAATCAGACAAATTACTTTCCCTTTAAAATTAGATGAACATGTTGCTTTCCTGGAGGACTTCCTAACTCAGTAGTCCTTTCCTTGCTTCCAAAAGCAAAGGTGAAAGGTGAATTTCAGGATGGTGACTAATCCATGCATTAATCTACATACAGGGCAACAAATCAGACCTGACTTCTTGTCCTTCTGTTTCTTATTGTCTTTATTTTAGTTCTGCCATTTATCTTTTCAGATTTGATAACATCAGAAGTTTCTGGATCAATGTAGTCAAAATAAGAGATACCATCTATTGCATTTATTTGTTTATTTGTAGTACCTGGTATACATTACCGTGGGGATTCATAGAAAGCTTTTGATGCCCTCCTCCTCTTCATTAGTATTGTATTCCACTGACATCAACAGAACTACCTGCAAAGGGATGGATTTTGACTTTACCAAACCAACCTATACAGGCAATAGCACTGAGCAAAGCAAGAATGAGACAAGAACTTGGATTGTGTGCATATTAATATGAAGCAGTAAACTCTAGCACATATTGCACCAGAGTTTATTGCTCCCAGGAGCAGTGTTTACATGTGAGCCCAGGACTGCAGTACATTGAGCCAGTTTGAAGCAGCCTTGGCTGGCAGGGGTCCCCAGGGGTCCAGCCTGCCAGGCCAGGGCTGCTCCAACCCAGCTCAAAATGCTGCAGAGGGGCTGGCTGGGGCAGAAGGGTGCTTCAGGGCGGGGCTAGTCAGCAGGCAGCCCATGCACTGAAGCACCCTCATGCCCCAGCCGGTCCTGTCAGCATCTACATGTGTGTTGCTGCACACAAAAAAAACTCCACAGCAAGATATTTCTTGTATTTACAAGTAGTAACCTGCTGCAGAGTTTATTAGTTTCCTGTGGCCTAATAGGGCTGCACTTGCAGATGCCAAGAGATTTACTGCAGAGCTAATTAAGTAACTGCAGCAAACATCTCATGTAGACACACCCAGAAAGTCCCATTGTGGTTCCCACCTTTCTTAGATAGGCAACTTCTTAGTTAACACACCAAAAAAGCTGTGATATACAGCCATGTCCTCAGATACCACCAAATTTGTACTGAGGAGAGCACCCAGAATTGCCATATCACTAATCTTAAAAAGGCTTTCACTCAACAAAGACACTTCTCCAAAGAGATAGATCACATGTTTGAAAGAGCCACCCAGCTACCATGTGAAGAATTGCTGCAGTACAGAAGAACCGCCCCCCGACGAATTGCACACCGCTGGTTATGATATATCACCCTTCCCTCAAACCCATACAGAAAATCCGCAAACAGTTGCAACCCATACTAGAAGGAAACCCTATTGTTAAATAGATATTCCCAGAACCATCCATCCTAGCCTTCAAGCAAGCACCGAACCTCACTAACCTCATCACCAGAAGCAAACATCCCCAGAACACTCTGAATGGATCCAGGCCATGCCATGACAAGAAATGCAAAACCTGCCAACATATGTCCACCACTCCCACAATTACTACACCCCACAACAAAACCATCAGCATTCTTGGATCTTACAGCTGCACCTCCAGAAATGTAATATATCTCATCCAGTACATCAGATGACCTGATGGAAAATATGTAGAAGAGACCAAACAACAACTGCGCACCACAATGAACACACACCGGAAATCTATCAAAGACAAGAATACCCAGTTACCTGTGGGGGTACATTTCTCACAAGAAAACCACTCTCTCTCCAATCTCTCAGTTCTAATACTCAAAGGGAATTTACAAAATACTTTTCACAGATGAGCTTATGAACTTCATTTAATCAACCTCCTGGATACAAAAAATCATGGACTAAATATAGACATTGGATTTATGACACATTATAACCTGCCTGAAATCTGACTCCCCAGGTACCTCTCTACTATTTACCTGCTACATTCATCTGCCTTTTTCCCCCTCCCCCCACCCCAGCCTGTCTCTCACCCACTGACTCCTCAATTTACATCTTCACAGACTGCCTGTCTTGCATGAATACCAGCCCAGCCTCTGGCTTCTTTACTATTAATTCCATCCAGGAAAAGCACACACCAACTGAAGAGGCTTCCTTAGCCTGATGAAGTGTTTTTAAACCCAAAAGCTTGCTAAGAAAATTTTTTTCCAGCTATTTAAGTTGGTCTAATAAAAGATGTCAGATTCACCCAAAGAACGTCGTCTGCCTACGTCCTTAGACCAACATGGATACAACCTACAACCTTTCCTGTAAAGCACTAGCTGGTACACTGGTGATGGATGGAGCTAAAGATGCCCCATCATGGCAGCTCTCTATCTTCTGCAAGGTCTGGTGGGGTGGGGTGCCTTTTCAAGATATTCTGACACTACTGTGTACCCCTACATAGGCAGGCAAGGAAGCACACATCTGGAGTCAGAACAGTGCTATTCAGTCTACAGAGGGGTACTGCAATCTTATGCAAAGTCTTCCTACTTTTTTTCTCTTTCTCTATTTCTTAAAAAAAGAACAGAGCTGACATCATACTTCCAGGAAGGGGAAATAAAAAGCAGCTTGCAAAATAATTCACATAAAATAGAAAAGAGAAGTGCTAGTACACACACCAGGACAGAAAAAACCTTGTAGCTGTCATCAGTTGCCTTTGGTAACATTAGAATTTGAGTTGGCACTTCTGCAAAGACTCTTTTCATCTGCAGATCTGTTGAAATGAATTTCAGGCACAGATTAAGTCCTTCATGCTTTCTTTCAGAGTGTAAACTGTTTGTAAAAAAACAGGTTTGGTAATTGCTATTGAGGAAGGGAAATATATAAATAGAGAGGCACAAGAGCCACAGTGACATTCAGATTGCTGCAGTTGAGGTTGTTTTTAGGCTTCCATTGCAAACTGCCTCTGTCAAGGATTCATAGTTCAATTATAAATTGTGCTGCTGCTGATATCACCCAGTTTTTTAAAAGAAAACACTTTGTCCATTTATTTTGCAAAGGTTGAAACAGGGATAGGCAACGTTTTTTGGCCGGAGTGTCAAAAAAACCACAATGTCTACCTTGGAAGGTGCCGGAGTGCTGGCATGCCAGAAAAACAAAATAAGGGCCGGGGGGGGGGGGGGACATGACAGGATGAACTGCATATTAGTATGTGTAATAATCATAAATGTTGTCTTTGTTGTTGTGTTATCCTTTTTTGTTAAGCATGTTGCAGTGAGAGAGAAAGAGAAAAAAATAGAGAAAGAGGAGAGAGAGAAAGAGAAACAGGGAACGAGAAAGAAAAAAGAGGAGAGAGAGAGAGAGAAAGAAAAAGGAGAGCAGAGAAAGAACCAGACACACACATACAGAACCAGAGACACACACACGTACACACAGACACAGAACCACATGTGCACAAACACAGAGAACCAGAACACACCCAGAACAGACACATGCACACGCTCATCCAGAACCAGACACATGTGTGCACACACGGACACACAGAATCAGATCTGCAGGCACACGGAGCCAGGCTGTTGGGTCACCATACAAAGTCTGATCTAACAATTCCCTGGGCCCGCTGGAGCCAGCCCCCGGGCTGCATAGCAGCTGGCCGAGGCCCTGGCTGAGATTAGCCCAGAACCTGCCCATCAGCTCAATCACCCACCCACTTCACACAGCTAAGGCCCTAAGATGGCAGGATCATTCAGGACATCTAAACCGTTATCCCCAGAGAGGCTGGGAGAGCACATGATGGCACATCCCCACCACAGTTCCTCCACCCTGGTGCCAAGGCAGCAGGCATAGGGGGACATCAAGGAGTGTTTTCCCTTAGGAAAGCAAACCAGACTGGCTCTAGACTGACAGCGCTGGCTATGTGTAACACCCCACTGGGTCCAGGGCAGTGCTCTGGGGTCAGGCCAGTGCAGCAGGGGAGGGGAGAGCTGGGCTGGAGCCGGGAGAGTCTGTCCTTGTACCTGAAGGGATGGAGGCAGTAAGCCAGAGCCTCCTCAAGGGTTCCTAGGGCATGAACCTGCCCCCCTCATGACCCCCCCTGCCCGAGACCCTTGCCCCAGGAAACAAATCCCACCCTCACTCTAAGCTGCAATGCACAGAAGCACAGGGGGTGGGGGACTTGCCCATGGCCATGCAAGATGGCAGTGGCAGAGCTGGGGCCACTGGTCTGGGGTCTAGTAGGAGGCTGGAACAGCCCCAGGCTGCATGTCCCATGAACAGCAGCCACGTGGCTTTGCTCAGAGTCTCTGAGAGCTCAGGTCTGGAGGAGGGAAGCTCATTCCTTCCAAAGACAATGCCCAGAGGCCAAATCACCTCAGAGCCAGCTCCCAGCACTCCCTGGTTCTCTGAAGGTGCTGGATCTGGATCTCCAGAGTGCCCAAGCTGCTCAAAACCTTGAAGCAGTGCCCTTGCCCCAGCCTCATGGCTGTGAGCCCAGAGGCTCTAGGATTGGAACTGACCAAATAAGCTCAGGAATAGGGTTTCGGGGTTCTTGGCAGCTGCAGCAGGCAGGATGCAAACAGCTGCACTGGGCTCCAGCATCAGCTCTGTACTGGCGTATGCATGTGAGCCTTGGAGCGGACAGTGAGGGAGAGACCTGAGGTCTCTCCTCCACTCCCAGCACAGAGCTGATGACTGGGCTCCAGAGCCCAGTGCAGCTGTTTGTAGCCAGTCTGGTCTCTGGGCAGCTGCAGCAAGCAGTGGGCAGGCTGGAAACAGCTGCGCCGAGCTCCACAGCACCGGCATCAGCTCCAGGTTGGCAGCAGCAGCATGTGCACCTCAAAGCGGACAGCAGGGATAGGGAATGAGTCGGCACGTTTGCCAGGGGTTGCTCACCCCTGGGTTAAAATCTGCTTTGTTTTTTAACTCAAATTGTAATATTTGTTGAATTTGCATGCATATATTATCACTGAATCTATGAAATTTCTCTCTGGCACTTTCCTTAATGCATAAGGAAGACTGGTACTGGCCAGTGGCCTTGAAGAAATACACTCCACTCTCTTGTGCAATAGGGACCCTACAGCCCAACACTTCTGGTAGCCTGCAGAGAGCAAAAGGGGACATTTCACATCCCTTTACACAGCTGTGTAGGCATGTCTGGATCATGATTCAACAAAGTACTTAAGCACATGCTTTAAATCCATTCCCACTCTTCTGGCCACTTAAGCCCCACTACAATATAGTGAAATGGAACACAAATGTTTAGTGCTTCTGCTGGAGGTCGTGAAGTAATCAGACTGCTGGCAATTGTGTTATTATAATATGGATTTCCTTCTGGTCCCATTCTTAGCTTTTCAAGGGGATACAAAAAACAAAACGAAATGAAAGGATCATTCTTAAAAAGTAGAGCTGCTGAGAAAGTTTCTCACTGGCAAAATTATTGTTCTCAGCCAATCAGAGGCATGGGGAGCTGCCACAATAAGGCCACAAAAATGGCAGCTGGCCCCACAATCTGCCTGTAAAATCGGCTGGCTGCCTTCTTGATTTGAGTAGACCCATACACGTAACATCCAACCATTCTGGACTCTCAGGTTCATGATTTCTCAGTCAGGTAAGGTGTCTGTTCATAATTTGTAAGTCTCTTTTTTCTTCAGTGTGGCTGTCCGTGAACATAAAAGAATAAAATACTTCCCTTTATTGCCTCTTCACTTTTCTGCTCTAAGCCCAGGTGGAGAGAGCAGGCTTCACACACTTGGTGCTACTCCCTTCCCTGAACAAATAAGTAAGAAATGAGTGAAGTTTTGATGTGCTCTCTGCAATGTGCCTGCTATCAGGAGGGATCCTGGTTTTCTCTGATTAAAAAAAAAAAAAAAAAATGTACGTTCTCCGATAAAACCCCCAAATCCATTATTAAAATTAAAGGCCCTCCCACAACTCCCCCCCAGGTTCTCATTCCTCCCCCCAAGCCCTGTTCATGCCCCTCACTCTCCCTCACAGGTCCCCCAGCCCTGCTGGTGCCTCTTACCCCCTGCCCACAGCCCCTGCACCCCCGGCCCTGCTGGAGGGGCCCCCAGCTGCCAGGGCCATGGGGCCAGGGACACAGGTATGCAGCCCCCTGCCCCTGACAGAAAGCAGTGACTGCTGCAGTGGACCAGACCATGGAGTTGGCTCCCCCCTTACTGCCTGCTGTGGGTCAGTGGGTGGGTGGGGCTGGCTCCCCACAGCTGCATGCACTCTCAGAGGAGCAGTAGGAAGCTTGTATCCCCCAGACCTGTGTGCAGGGTTGGGGCAGTACAGGTGCATGCTGTGGGCTCAGACTCCTGCCCTGCTGCCCTCCCCTGGGGCCTCCGCAGCCCACAGGTGCAACCTGGCACTGCAGGGCAGAGTGTGGCCATGCAGGAAAGCTGCTTGCAGCTGTGAGCTCTGTGCTGCATCCCCTGCACATGCAACAACAGTGAGGACCACAACCCTGCACTGCTGCCTCGGGTGCAAGGGAAACATCGCTAGGGCAGTGCAGAGCTCATCACGGTAAGCAGCTTTCCTGCACAACCCCGCTGTTCCCTGCTGTGCCAGGTCACACCTGCCAGGCTGTAGAGGCCCTCAGGGATGGCAGCAGGGTTGAATCCTGAGCCTGCAGCAGGCAGCCCATCTCAGCCCCACCCTGCGCACAGATCTGGGGGACATGGGTCTCCCTGCCCCAGTGGGAGTGCACACAGCAACTGGGAGCTGCACCCACCCCCAGTATGAACTGCCTGCAGCCCCATTCCACTCCCCAATGAGGCTCTCCAGTCATGCACTGCCGTCCCAGGCTCCAAACCCTACACACTGCAGCAACCCCAGCCCTGCCCAACTTTTTCCCTCCCTCCCTATGGGGGCCTCAAGCTGCCCCACTACTTACCTGTGGGAGCTGCTCTCCAGGCTACCTGGCAGCCATGTGCATGTGCATGCACATGGTGCCCCCTGCCTGACCGCCCTCCTCCCACTCCCCCCAGCCCCCTGCAGGCTGGACCTCCACCAGCCTGCTGACCGCTCACTGAAAAACTGCAAAATCTACAGGCTTTTTGCTAATATGAGAAATCCATGTTTTACTCCAGTAAAGGGTAAAATCCACATTTTACTCCATTTTTCCATGGGAAACAGAAAACCCAGATCCCTGGCTATCTGTGTTGAGTTGCAGCAAGGCAAAGATGTCACGGCACATGCTAAGGGGTTGTAGAAAATTACCTCTTCATGAAGTAATGCAACAGAAGGCAAGAGCCAATAGAAGACTTGGGTGTTTACAAGTTAGGCACTGCAGTACCTGAAATTTGGGTGCCTGGCCTCAAAGTCGAATCTAAAGCCCAGAGTTTGGTACCTAAACTCCCTGTGCTGTGATTAGGAAGACTAACATCCCTGAGAAAGGTGATCTAGAACACCTGCATGATGAGCAGGATTTTGCTCTCCAACCTCTACCTCTGCACCCTGGTCCCTCACACAGGGGAGACATGTCTAAAGGTTCATTTACCCAGAGTTTGTGGGGGCACTGGCAGGCTGGTCATAAACAGACTCTTTTAAAGAATATGGAAGACCTTGTTTTTGCTTTATGAAACAGTTTAGGCATGACATTTCAGTAGAGCTGGGTTCAAAGTGGCCTGCAGGAGTCACCTATGGGAATTAAGACTGCTCATTAAGTAATGAGACATGTTGAACATGTAACAGCTGCAGCTGCTGAAGAGCGGCCAAGATCTTCAATTCATGCCAACTGGTGTCTCTCCAGTATGCAATTATATTGTAACTGGCCAAGTTTGTTTAAAATAACAAGTTTTCAAGTAATAAGATGGCCGGCTTCATTTTCTGTCCTTTATCACTGAATTTGTATAAATTAACATGCATCTAGCACACCTATTAACAAGATCTCTAAAAAAAGAAAAACACAAACTAATGCACCTCTGACTGGTAATTAATGAACTTACCAGATTTTGCTCTGTTTTTATTACTAGCTTATGACATAAAATAAATTGCTTTTGCTCACCAGACTCTCCTCAGACTTAGTGAAATATAAAACAGGGATGAATGGAGCTGAATGTGTATAGGTTCACACCATGTGGGCACTCTCCCACACTACAGGTGCCCCCCCACTGCACTACATGCCTGTGCACACACCCCACACATACCACTGCACCCCACACCCATGGAACCCCACTCACCTTCATCTCCCCACACTGTGCCGCACTGCTTTGCTCCCTGGGACAGGGACGGGAAGCAAAAGCTTAAGGAGGGAAGGGGAGCCCAGAGATTATAGCTGCATTGCAGCCAGAACAGTAGGGGCAGGAGGTGGCTAGGCAAAAACCTGGGGGCTTCAGCTTAACTATTCAGGCTAAGTACAGTCAATCAAAAAGCCTGAGATAGAATCAATTAAATCTAGACATGGCTCTTCTAAGTTGTATAGGTTGCACTGATAACCAACTGAACTGACTTCAGTTTTCAGCTGGGAAAGGCAGGGGGAGACCTGCCCAGGCCAGTAGATGGGGCATGAATGGCATGTGCCCCTGGCGGCTGGGGGGGCAAGGCTGTGCCGGCAGTGGCAGGAGCCCAGTAGCGGTGAGTGGGGAGCTCCTGCAGATGCCGCCAGCACTGTCGGCGGTGGGGGGTAGTGGTGAGCGCTGACCATATGTCAGTGACCACCTGCGGGCACCGCTGGCAGCGTCAGTGGCGGCCAGGGCTGATCAGAATCCGGTGGCAGGGTGGCGAGTGGTGACTGCTCGCAGGCACCGCCAACAGTATCTGTGGTGCCTTTTTGCAGGGGGTGCACCACCACGTGCAGGGGTGCACATGCACCTGCTACGCATTGCACCTGAGGTGGGGAGTGCAAGAGCACATCTAGCCGGCTGGCCATTGTCAGGCCAGCCAAGTATCCCCAATTGTCTCTCTAGTAAATGCTCCCAGCTGTCTCCCCACAGGGGATTGAGGAGCCCCCAGTCCAGTTGCTGGCTCACCTTGGGGGAACCTCCCCCTCAAGAGGTTTCCCCCAGCCTGTGTTCCCCAGCCCTGGTAGCCCTGGGGAGCTGAGAGGAATTCCCTTCCTCCCCCTTCCCAGCTGCTGATTGCTTCAGCTGCTGCTCCAGGAGAGAGGGAGAAAAAGTCCTCCTGGCTGGGTGCATGGCAGTGCAGCCCAGCATGGGGGCACCGTAGAGTTCCTCCTTAGGGGAGCTTCCCCCAGCCTGGGGCCCCCTAGGGAAGCTGAGGGGAATTTTTGCACTCCGAAACCACAGAGCAGCTTGACTTAGCTGCTGCAAGTCTCATGGATAGCCTAGGGCAGCCTCAGGGAATGGATGGAAATTCTTCCACTCCCCTGCAAAAAGTTTTGCTTCAGACTCACAGCAGCTCAGGTAAAATGGGCTGCGGAGGATTAGGAAAATTTCTCTCCACTCCCTAAGTCTACCTGGGGCTGCCCTGGGCTGGGGCTATCCCTGAGACTACCTGGGGTTATCCCTGAGACTGGCAGCAGCTAAGGCAAGCAGCCCTGGTATTTGGGAGGGGAAGAATTCCCCTCAGCTCCCTGGGGCTGCCCTGGGCTGGGGTGGGGGGGAAGCTCTCCAAGGCTGGGGCTCCCTGATGTCCCTATGCTGGGCTGCATGGGCAGGCACCTAGCCCTGAAGACTTCTTCTCCCTCCTTCCTGTGGTAGCGGAGGAAGCAATCAGCAGCTGTAAGGGGGGAAGGGCTGCTGAGGGTAAAAAAGTCCCCACCACGTGGGATTTTCCTCCCCGGATGTGCTGTGTAGATCTTGGCTAGAAGGGTCTGGGGGGTCTGTTCCCCTACCCCCGCCCTGTCTCTATGGGCTGACAGATGCAGGCAGGAAACAGGCTGAGGAGCAGAGGGATGAGGCAGCCCCTGCTCCACTAGAGCAGACAGCATAGCCTAGGGCTGCAAAGCATCCTGGGATTCTGGGGGACTGTGAGTTAACTTGAACGAGGAAGGGATCTGGGACAGAAGTTCCATAAACCAGTTTGACCTAAATCAATTAAGTCCGATACTACATCCAACCAGTTTTATCTTCAACTGGTTTTGGCCATTAGGAAAGCAGTTTATGTGTACTGAAGTTGTGTTCTGTTACTGGTTTAAGCCAGTTTCTGATCACTTAAACTGGTTTATGTATAACTTCTGTCCCTAGCCTCAGGGGCTGGATGTGGCCCATAACCTACCTATTGGGTGGCCCTGGTATAAAATCTTAAGAGGCAAATGTAGTCTCTCATATCAGGCAAAATTAAAAGCAGAGGAAAATGGAAATCAAATTACAGTGATTGATGGAAGGGGTCAGACTGCTTGTAGTGCCAGGGTTAAAGAGATTTAGTATAGAACCAAATTACTCTATTCAAGTTATGATAATTCTAGCTCCCTAGACTTACCTATTGAGAGTAGAAGGTTGTGAGCATATCTATAAAGAGAAAGGTGGTGCTGAAGAGAAATTTCTTAAGTAATATAGACTGAAGCCAGGAGGTGTTTTCTGGACAAGCCAGTTCTACTTCATACAGAAAGGTGTTTGTGCACTAACTGCTCTTTGGATATTTAGCTGGTAAATGGATCTATTTGTCTTAAACATACCCTCTTGTTTCCAATCAAGATTTGTCATAAAAGTGATGATTCAGGAAAATGATGTGAAGAACAGCAGGACTGTAAGAATAACTTTTGCTTTGAGTGGAGCTTTCTGGATTTGCTGCCCTGAGGGAACCCAGATGGATGTCCCCAATTGTCTCCCTAGTAAATGCCCCCAGCTGTCCCCCCACAGGGGGTTGAGTGAAAGGTGGGAAAGAGAGAAGCAGCAGGAAGTAAGAAACTTGTGGAGGAGATTCCTTTGAAAAGTTATACAGGACTCATACAGGACTTTACACCATCCAGAAGCTGGAGTGGGGTGGGAAGTGCTTGGCCACCAGGAGCCATCACAGCCACCCCTGGCACCTTGGTTCTATGCTGAGTTACAAAGCCCTGAGAAAGTGCTCCTTGTGGAGTGCTGTGTTGTTGCTCAGATACCAGGTGCTACTGCTTTGCTCTTTCTGTCCATCAGTGCTTGCTTCCAGTCTCTTTGCTACAGTGGAGCTTCAAACAAGCTCATGATTGCTTAGTTGTTTTCTTTTTTTACCAACAAACAGGCAATTTTAGCTTCTTCTTTTTTTTTTTACAGGCAGTGAGCAATACTACCTGGGAGGGAGGCAGTGAAGTCACTTTGGGAGTCGTCCCCCTAGCTTCCCCACTTCCAATGCTATTCTTGAGTTCACTGTTTCCAACATGGTCAAAAGTAGGTGGGGCTTAGGAGAACACCTTACAAGCCGCTTCACTGGCCCATTTTGAAGTCTGGGGCATCTGAGTGGGGTCGGACTTCATTGGCAGGGGGTCGGACTTGATGATCTGCTCAGGTCCCTTCCAACCCTACCATCTGTGTAACTATGAGTGGGAGCAGGTAGGCAGGGCATGCTCATAAGTGACACATCCCCAGAAGCTCTGTGAGCATAGTGTAAATGCCCCCTTAGGGATACCTTCATACAGTCGGACTTGTATCTTTCACAAATGTTCAGATGGGGCTTTTTGGGTGATATCTGCATTAAAACCTACAACACACCTAACATTTCTCTAATGGGGAGGAAGCATCATAAATAACTTGTTTGTGATCCCAACTCACATCTTCTTTAATAAAAATCAGAACTTCTCTCACTGTTCACCAGTACAAACATCTGGTCTGAGCTGTAACTCAGACCAGTTTTGTGACTCTTGCAAGCATGTGGATATTACTGTCCTCTGCATGGAAACCATCTTTAAAGTCCTGTATAACCTTATGCTAGGCTGCTTGCTTTGGGCTCCGGGCTCTCTGCTCTGCTGCTTTGCCCTTGGGAGCCCCATGCCAGCCACACCCCCACTGCTGCTGGGCAGGAAGGGGGTGTGGTAAGTTGTGCCTCCTGCTGCCTAGTGGGCAGGGTGCACACAGCTGGAGCGAGTCCCCCGGGACAAAGGTAGTAGAGCAGAGAGCCATAAGCCCACAGCCCACACCAGCCCTTGCCCTGCTTGGCTCTGTCCCGCTCCAGCCATGGTGGGAGGGAGTGGGGGCAGGGAGGAGAGGTGGCATCCATCTGCAGCCTGGCTGCATTTTTTAACTGATAATCTGCAAATTTTTACTCACAACTAAACTTGTTTTTTTACTATGGTTGTTGTTAAACCCCTTACTTTGAACCTAGCCCTTGTCCATGGCCTGTAAGAAGGGTTACATTTACATTATGTGAAACATCATACATTAGTAAAACATACATTAGTCCTGGCAGGACTAGTATGGGAGTGACTGTTGGGATGGGGAGTAGTCATTCTCATAAGCAACTCTCTCAGAAGGAGCTGGGGATACAATGCAGACTTCCCCTAAGATGATGTGATGGCCACAATTTCTGTGACTGATACCCAGCCTTTATTTGAAATAGTGTAACTTAAGCTCACATTGTGAACATACTGGTGCACTCAGGGGTAGTCTTTGAGTATGGAAAGATAGAACTGAAATGTTTTCAAGTCAAAGGCACTTGGGAATACTTCAAAAAGAAAAAAATTCAGTCAGAGAACATACAAACAGCCCCTGTGAATTTCCTTGCTCGAGTATATCAAACCGCTGCAGCCTTCTCCAGGGCCAACCAAAGGGTGTTAAAGCAGGCTGTAGCAACCTGCAGTTCCACACTCAGCTCCCCAGTCTGCTTTCTGGAGTGGTGGGGTGAATGAAGGTAAGCAGGGATGGGGAAGGTGGTGGTGGGGGCCTCCCAAATACCCTGGGGGCACTGCCCAACTGCATGGGGCCCAAGGCTGGGGCAGGGAGCAGGACAGAACTATGGACAGCTCAACCGGGGGGGGAGCAGAAGCTCCCTACTGCTGTATACACTCCTGGGGAGGAGGGTATGTGGGGGGGGGCACATGTCCCCTAGTTTTGTGCGCAGGGTGGGGGCAGATGTGGGCTACCTGCTGCTGCCTCAGGGCTCCCTGCCCTGCTGCCCTCCTTCCGGGAGCTCTGCACCAGCTATGCCACCATTGTGAGGCACCCCCTGCCTGCCCAGCAGCAGCGGGGGGGCTACAGTGTGGAGTTGTGCCCCCTGCTGCTGGCATGCAGGCAGGGGGTGTCTAGCCATGGCAGTGCAGCCAACGTGGGGCTCCCAGGAGGAGGGCAGCAGGGTGGGGAGCCCCAAGGCAACATTAGGCAGCCCGCATGCGCCCTTGGGGGGAGGGCAGCAGGGCCCATGCTGTGTGTGGGGGGGCATCATCTTAGTCCCCCCTTCCCCTGGCAAAAATAAAAATTGGTGCCTATGCCTCTGACATTTTAATTGTTACATCTGTCTGTGCCCTAGCACTGGCTCTGGACACTCATACTGTTCTCTCTTTTGTTGCAATGGGAATAGTCAAAACAGTGACCTCCAAACTTTTGCTACAGCATTCAGCAAGTAATGTGCTGTGGGCAGCAACATCCTTTCTTCTCCCTGTCAATCTCATTTTTAACTTTTAAATTTCTAATGTGCACAAGCAATATCAGAAGGTCTCCAAGGCAGTCTGTTTGCCTGCAAACCATGGGTTGGTGACCAGTGCATTAGAAGCTCAATGTCCCCTGGACAGCATGTAGCAAATATGTTGAGTATATCCTTTCTGTAACTGCACCCAAACAACCTTACCCAGAGCCTCATAACAGAAAACTGAAAGTAATTGAACCAGAAAGATTAAGTAAACCATACTCACCCATCACAGAGGTTTTTTGGAAATATATGAAATGTTAATGACTTGCTCTTAGTAATAAACAGGCTAAAACAAGTTCAGTTCTTTATTCATCTGCACACAATCCACAAGAAACAGTCATCTGAGAGATCCTCAGCTTTCTGGGGATTCTTCATAGAGAACTTCACATTACAGTTATAGTATAAGAAATCTTTGATGTAGGTTCTGAGAAACAAGGGACAGGAAGAGCAAAAATAGTTGTAAATATCAAAACTACTGCGTCTCATAGGTAGTAGTCCACTAAAATATGTTAGCTCACAAAATCCCTGTAACAACAACAATATGGAATAGTTAGCCTTTCACAAAACCCACTGTTTAAAACAGGTAAGTGCTCTTCCAGCCAACACCCACTGCCTCTTAGCATGGACTCCTGTACTAGTCTGAGCACAACTGCAGGACCAGCTTTCCCGTTTCCTCTTGCTTCCACATCTTGTTGCCTTTAGCCAGTGTTTTTCATCTTCTCAAACTTATGTGTATGTGTGTTATGTTTACATGTGTGTGTATACGTGTGTGGATAGATAGACACATCTCTACATACATGTTTGTATGTGCATCTATATACATGTGTATATGTCTATGTTTGTGTACACATACAAAAAGGCATACACATGTGCCTTTTCTCCCTTAAAACACTTTTCCACGTTTCTTCTCAAGCCAGGTGATGAGACTCCACCAGTAA
Organism: Alligator mississippiensis; assembly: GCF_030867095.1. NCBI lineage: Eukaryota > Metazoa > Chordata > Crocodylia > Alligatoridae > Alligator > Alligator mississippiensis. The sequence goes on along the minus strand of NC_081826.1, from coordinate 156,974,160 downwards.
TCACTGGAAAACCAAACAAAATTACTCCTTAATAGCCAGAACTTTCCTTGGGAGCATTGGGGAGCTGCAGTCCAATTGCCTGCAATTTATATTTCTAACACGGGGTAATGCTGTTTAAAAACAGCAACACTGGGGAGCAATCCTGCCACAGACTCCAGTTCCCCCAGCAAATGCCCTGGTTCCTCTTGGTTCCAGAGAACGCATGTGGCCCTGAAGGTACAAATAGATGCATGTCTGCTTCAAAACTGAGTCTCCTGACAGAAGCAAAATTGTAGTGTGCTGCAGTTCGTACAGGTAGGGTCTGCTCTTCTCTTCAAGATTTTACGTCAAGTTATTGCAGTTAACATACATTTTGGAGGTAAACTTTCCACCGTTCTAGATTTTTGGGCTTTTTTAGGCTTTTGCTCATGCTCTTACAGCTATGCACCTAGAACCATAGCTTGTAGGCACATCCAGATAGCAGGGTACTGCTCCAGGTGCTTCTCATTAGACCCTTGAGGTGACTGATGACTGCTGAGCACTTGAAGAGCTGAGACATCTCCCCCCCCCACCAAAGGGTCATGGGCTGGTGAAAGGGAGAACACCTGAGGGCACTGAGAGGAAGCTGAAGAAGCCATTTCTGTGGTGAACCAGCTGCTAAAGCCCAGAAGGTCTCAGGCAAATACCCTGAGGAAGCAAAAATTAGACAATTAGCATTACAGAGAAAGCAATTGTCAGCAGCTTGCTACCCATCTTCTCTATTTCTGTTTTCACCTCATCCTTCTTGCCTTGCTTTCTTGTGGCTTACATATCATTCTCTGTGGGAGTGCCCTGCTTCTCCATGGGGGCTTTTAAATATCCCATTATATGAAGCATAGTTCAGCTATTGGCAGGAGAGACAATTAAGGAAACAAACCAAATTGCTTGACAGCAGTTTCATTTGACAGTTCCTTCTGGAGCTTACTAGTGGAAATGGCTTCACCTCAGAAAATAAGGAATTAATTTCCTTTCATAGTAGCTGCTAAATCAGGGGTGTATGGCAGGTAGCTCCAGAAACTCTATGTTGCAGTTCTCAAGAGTTGACGTATAAAGGTCAGTATTGGATTCAGACTGCAGTTGTAGCCCTTGTACTGTGTTCTGTGATGTCCAAACTAGTGTTTGAATCGGTCTCATCCTGTTGTTGCAAAGTGCTGTGGTTTTCCTGATGGCTTATGGCAACAGTACCTAACATGCAGCACACTTGCCACAGGTGGTATGAGCAGCCTCTGGACATGGCACGTAGCAGATTGGGGAGGGGACATGTAGCACAGTTGCAGATAGGGCAGAAAGCAGAGAAGCAAATTGGGCAGGAAAAGGGGATTGGAGTGGCACTTGTGGAAAGTGTGGGGCTAGCGTGTGGCATGCCTGCTGAAAAAATTGGTCCCTGCTTGTCTACAAGAAGCTTGGGAAAAGCAGGATGGAGGTTTGACTGGCACACCTAGCTAAGCCAAGGGAAGCTCCCAGCAGCCCATTGTTTTCTTCTCTATCATCATCAGAGAGCTAGAGCAGCCCAGAAGAGGAGAGGAGGAGGTGTTTAGACAACCAGTGGCCAGTAATGACTACCTTGGTACTCTGCCATGGTTCCAGTGCACCAGGCTGGTTGGCCATGGCCATAGCACAGCACAATCCAGCTGCTTCCTTTGACACAAACCCTGTGCCTGGTAAGTGAAAGCCCTTTCTGCCCATCTTCTTCCACCTGAGAAATCTCACCACTGAGGAGAGGAATTTGTGGGGAAGTTGGGGGAGGTTCTACTCTCTTTGCACTGCACAGGCCCCTTAGAGGCCCTCTCAGACCTTTGCTTGTGGCCCTTTTAGCAACAATATGTCTCAACCTCAGTCTGAGAAGGTTGGACACCCCGCTGTGTAGCAGGAAGAAGGTTCTCCTTACACAGGAAGAAGTACCTGTCACTACTGGAAGGGTCCACAAATCAGTAAGAGGTCATAGTTACCAAGGCATTAATTCTTCTGGTACCTGCACAGTGACACAGAGGAGGTGAGGCAGTTTCGTTATCATTTCTTCAAAATAGATCCACACACAGTGCATTTAAGAAGTTTTAAAAATATCACTAAAGGTAATAGACTGGTGTTGGTTGGTTAATATGAGGAAAGACAGCGTGATCTTTTAGCATGAATAAATACCTAGGAACAGCTTCTCTGGGACTGTGAAGAGTATTGTTTTAAAATACAGTAATGTCTGTACTGTTGCTAATTTTTCTTTCAGCTACAGTCAAAGTCTGATGCTTATATAGTAAGGATTTGTTAAGCTGCCTGTGCTTTTTAAATTAACAGCTCAAAAGCATCTTGTCCAACTTTCCATGATATCTGGGAACTGCTGTATTCAGAGTATGCTCTTCGATGGCAAATCCAGGCCTCCTGGACCAAGACACTTTCCTTTTCAAATAAGAAAGTCTTAGTTGATGAAGAATACAGGACCTAAGTCTCTACATATCTCTGGACCTGAGTTTTCCCAAGTCAGTTCATTTATTGCTTCATGGATGTCTTAAGGACTAATGAATTATTTTGAAGTACTTTGAAATCAAATACATGTTGTTATTACAGTAGAAGTCACCGGATGGAGCTATTACATAGTCTTACAGATTCTTTGCTTTAGCATAAAAGCAGCGTATAGTCTTTGAAAGAGCTGTTGTATTGTTTAGGAGCTCTGTTGTCATTTCTTTTGAATGACCCCTTGCAAGTAGCAAGGGAGTTTTTTGGCCTTAATCTCTAGGTGCAGAGCTGCTGCCTGGGAACAAGGCACTAGTATTCCTCATAGATGGAATCACCTGTTTGCAGTTTGTTACCACCTCTGGTCCAGGACTGGGTGTATACAAGAATATAAAGAAAGATGTTACACTAAGAAAATCAATGATTCCTCCTCTGATGGGAAGCTAATCTGCACATCCTAATATCTGCTGCTGCTCAGCACACTACTGCTGCTGTGTAAACATGTCCATCCTGGCATGTTTAAGATTATTGGAGATGCCAAGATGCAGGTTTACTTCTGATGGTAGTTGGCCACAGAGGCCAACTGGCAGGGTGTCTTTAATAAGCCATCCTCTGCTCAGGCATACACATCCTTCTTTGGTCTCCCAGAGTTTAGACTCAGGATGCTATTTAAATGCATGCCTGGATTCCAGTGGGAAGTAAGTATCTCTGTAGGTGCTATCCTGATGAGGGGGATTTTGTGAATCCCATGTTGATGAAGGTCAGGGCATATTGCATGCCTGCCTTCCTGCTGGCATTTTCTGGGCTTTGGAGAGGTTGCAGAGTGAGAGAAGGTGTTGAGTAGCCAGCAGCTGTTGTGAAACAATAGTTGGTGAGAGCTTTTTGTTGATACTGCTGCTCGTTGGAAATTTTAGGTTCTTCACATGTGCCTTTAGGCTCTAGACCCAAAGGCTCTAATCCTGTGATCTGAACAGTCCAGAAAACTGAATAAGCAAATTAAAATACAATAAACAATACAATAACAATATAGTAACTGGTAGGCATTACCTGTCTTATTGACCTAACAAAATTACAGCTCACGCCATTGAAGAAGAATATTGATGTGTCCCATTCCAGTATTGTGAGTCCAGTAAAGTGGGAGAACTCTTGACATGACCTGGAGGTCTGCTGACTAAAGGGAGGCACTGCCATCCCACAGTGTGCCATCAGCTGCCTAACTCGGTTTGCAAACCATCACTGGCTCTTTGAGAATTCTCAGCTCTCAACTCTGCCTGCTTTAATTTTGTTAGGGAAGTTTAGCCAATAGTCTTGTTCCGTTAATCCACAGCTCTGAAAGTATGGCATCCCCCCTGTGATCACTGAGTTGCCACAAAGGATTTCCTGTTTTCAGTTCTCCAGTCATTTAAGTTTATGTCAAAGCTCAGCACACACTTGTACAAGATCAATGAAAAGACACGCTCTGCATAGGATGCTATGTAGTGAGTCTCCTTAGCCCTTAAAAAACAGACTGAGGCAAATCAGGCTTACTCATGTAACATTTAAGATCTTGAGATCATGGAAAAGAATGGCTGGAAGATACCTTAGAGGTGATCTAATCCAGTGGTTCTCACATGGGAGTCTGTGGCCCTTTGGGGTGCTGCAAGCAGGTTTTAGGGGGTTTGCCTGGCCCAGTGCAGGGGGGAGTTGCCTCAGCCCCCTGAGCCTGAGTTGAATCCTAAAGAAAGGGTGGGGTGGACCCATCCTGCCCTGCCCTGCCTAGCCTCACAGCCATGATCTTCCAGGTGGTGCTGCGGTCAAGTGGGTGAGGCTCCATGCTGCTGCTGCTCAGATGAGTGGGACCCTGGGGCTCCCTGCCACTGAGCCCCATCTGCTGCACCTGGGGCCATGCGGGTAGGGCTGCGAAGCCAGGCTGCTCCTCTGCCACTCCCTGGGCAGCAGCTGCTCCGCAGGGCACAGGTGGGCTGTGGAGTTTTTAGAGCATGCTAGGGGGGCCCCTCAGGAAGAAAAAATGTAACCTGGGTGGTACGCAGCTAGTACCCCCTCTTCAATTGAAGAGATGTCAGTGGGTGCATATATGCTGTGGGAGCATGATAGCCTAGCTGCAGGCCAGCTTACCTCCTTTCCCTACAGAGCAGAGCAGAGACCAGGGACATCCAGTGATACTTAAGTATTTACAGTTTTAATTATACAACATTATATAAAACATATAAACATATGCAAAAAAAAAAAAAAGGTTTACAAAGACGATAACTCTTGTCAGTCCTGAACTCAGGCACAGGTCTCAATTCTCTGTGGCCTTCCAGTTGGTATGCAGGCCCTACCTTCAACAGGGCTCTCCTGGCAGCAAGCACGGGGACACTCAATGTTAAAACACAGGTTAGACAGCAAATCAACAAAGGAAAACCTGGCAGTGATGGAACTATAACAGAACATGCACAGTGATATTACATTAAATGGGATATGAATACACAACAATAACCAATACAGTAAGTTCAGGTATAGAATTGGGGTTGCAATAGCAGACCCTGCTAACAGGCTAAATAAAGTAGTTTACAATCCCCTCATAATGCAACATTAAAGACACAAGTTTACAATGAAAATCCCAACAACATGATGAACCGGAACACAACAATGGCACAGCAGCTATGTCCAAAGAAGAAATGGTACTGGGGGAAGGAAGCTGATACCTTAAAGCAACACCATCACCCTCCCCTAGGCCACAGCTAAGAGGGGCCCCATAACCATGGAAACCACCCTTAACAAACAGGGGGGGTGTAGGTTTCTCTTTACTCCCAAAGGGAAGTCATTCCTCCAGTTCAGGGACTTACCTTTGATCAGGCAAGTTGGGGAGAGCTCCTCCCCTGTGGAAATCCCCTTTCCAGCAGCTTAGGCTTATCTCTATCTGTGGGTAGAATGCGGGGCATCCTCCCTTGCTGGGGTGGTTGACCCGCTTGGTTGCCACTCTTTACAGGAAGGCCCTAGCTGTCTCATGCAGCGGCTGAGGGCTTTCAGCCCTCCCTCAGCCCCCTGTGCACCACCCTGTCCACTGAAGCAGTGCCTGCCTCATGCAGGGATGGGGACCCACACTGTGGACCCTCTCTGCCCCATGCACCACCCTGTGCACCAAGGGCTCCTGTCTCGAGCAGGATTGGTGACCCACACTGCCTCATGCAGCCACCAAGGTCCTGTCCACTCCCGGACCCTCTTCAGCCCTGTGCACCAGTCTGTGCATCGAGGGCGGCTGCCTCATGCAGGGTTGGGGACCCATGCTGCCTCATGCAGCTCATGGCAATCCCTTCAGCTTCACAGCCCTGTGCACCGATCCATGCACCAAGGGCTCTTGCCTCATGCAGGGTTGGGGACCCGTGCTGCATTGTGCAGCCAGATTGGAAACAGACCAATGAGAGAGCCTGAGGGGTTAGTTCACCCCCAGATCCTCTTTACCTCACCCCTAGGTCAGGGTAGGCCAAGCCTTCCTCCTGCCTTCTTCTGATCAGTGGGGAAGGGAAATGGCCCCATCAATCAGCCTGAGCCATCTGGTTCAAGCCATCAAGCCAGGCTTCTTTTGTAGAGAAGAACAAAACTAGATCCTTTAACTTTGCAGTAAAACAGGAGGTGGTTTCGGGCAAGTCCTTGTACTGAAAAACATGTATTAAAATGTATGATGTCCCCTTTACCACCAAATCAATAATATTGTTATTTCCATTGCATAGATACTTTCTTTTTTTAACATTGCATCCCAAAGCTGCCCTCAAACGTATGCAGAGCTGACTAAAAAAAACACTTTTTTTTTTTAGTGAGGTTCAATCATGTATTTGATCTGACCCAGTCCCATTTTGCTTACGTTGTTATCTGACAGGAATTGAGATTTGATACAGTACTGAATAAAAATACAAGGGAATTATTGGAAAATAAACACCCTGTTTTTTCTTTTTCTAAAAAGCAGCTGGATTCAGATTGACATACCCAAGCTAGGATGCTTAACATAGAGGAATGGCTGTTAGGTTACAACAAATAGGGCTTGGAGCGGAGCTGGTTTATTTGTAATCAATAAAAGCAAAGGGGCAGAGCATGACTCACAACTGCTGTGTACATCTAAAATCTCTTTCCAAAGCAGCAATTATAATAGCAAAGGACTTCAGAAAACATAAAAGGACAAGTTGCATCTTTTCATAATTCCTGAGTGAGACAGACCAACGCTGAGCCAGGGAGCAGCTGACTCCAATGCAAATTGCACTGGAGTTTATTTCTTTGCACTAATAGCACGTGTAGATGCACTGTTGGGTACAGAGTCTTGGAAATCTGGCCTTAGATATACGAACAGAAGCTCAACTCCTTGGAAAACTTAAGCCATACCTAGACTACAAACTTCCCATGCTCAGCATCAGTGCCCTCAAACATACAAGGTTGTTCTGTGCACCCCTTCAGGCAGAATTAAAGTAGCCATCTACATTTGATGCTGGGACCTGGCTAATTGGTGCTGTCTCTCAGACAGCCCTCTGGGCCCTGAAGATACAAATACAGTGTGTCTGTTCGGAAGGGAGAAGGTGGGGGCATGTAGCTCTATGCAGTATGTCTGAGATCACCGCTACCTGCGCAGTAAGTCTGTAGTCCAAACATGTCCTCAGCTCCAAATGTAGGTGCAATGCACTTCAAAATCTGTCCCTTCTGCCAAAGAAGATTACATTTTTAATTCCAAATTTAGTTCAATACCTTTTGGCAAATTCAGTGCCAGTACTTTCATTTTGCTGAAATTCTCACATTTTGGTGTATTAAGAATATTGTTTTCATGTTAATTGCTCCCAAGGACAGATAACATAATTATGTGACTCACAATCACAAATGAACTTAAAAAGGCTGCTGTGATTTTTTCCATGGAAGGTATGCAAAGAAATGGCTTAACAAACCATTCAATAATGTGAAAACTGTGAAAGAACACCTTTTTTGGTGAATATTTTCATAACATCTTTGTCTACAAAGTCAGCTGGAACATTTCCCCAGGGTTTCATTTTTAAATATGGTCTGTATCAATTTGTCTAGTTAAAGCAAAAGAAAGTGCTCATCTCCAATGTACATATTCTACTTGATTCCCTGGCTCGTGTGCTCAAGTATTATATCCTGTATTGACTAAAGTGTTGGAGTAGCTATGAGTAAGGTGTTCACAGGATAGGTAAAGCTAAATAGTTTAGTAGACTATGGATCTGAGCATTTATCTTAGTGTTATATTCTTTTGGATGGCTGATAGTACTGGTATCTGTGCATGTATGAAATTAAGGTTAGTTACAAGTTGATTCAGTTGAGGACTGAGATTAGTTCTGTCAGGTTTAATCTTGATGTGAGTTCATAGGCTCATAGGAAAGTAAGGCTGTAAGGGACCTCACAAGGTCTAGTCCAGCCTTCTACTCAAGGCAGGATCGCATCTGAATAAACCATCCCAGCCAAGAGTCTGTCTAACCTGCTTTAGAAAGTTTTTATGTGGATTAATCACTTCAACATCAACTAAAGCAGCATTTCTGAATGTCTCATGTTATGCAGACAAATGGGGAAAGCTGTTATTGATGGGCCTGGCTTCAGACCCATCAATAACTACCTCCAAAAGACCACCATTTGCAAGAAATGTATCCCTCGGTTCCTTCTTCCATCTTCTGTACACATCTGTAGAGCTGCCAGGTGATGTTGTTGGCCAGTAGTTATTGCGTGAATCCCTAAGATTCCTTTTGAAAAAGACTGGGTCATGGACATCCATGTTGAAGCTTGTTTTAATTATAAAAATTTAGATCTCACAAATTTAGAATTGAAATATTGAATATGGTGCCTTTAAATAAAACACCAAACCTATTGCATACCCTGCCCCTTTTTGCACACTTGACTACTGTTATTTTCAGAGAGGGTTGAGTTCTTTATTTATTCATTATGGTAGTACCTGCAAGTCCTGTTGTGCTAGGTGTTGTTTATATACATATTATGCAAGACAGTCTGCCCCAAGGAACCCATAATATGGGAAAAGGTAGGAGGGGGAACAGAGAGAAATGACTGCTTCAAGGCCACATATACTTAGTCAGTGGCAGAGCAAGAACTAGAACCCAAGTCTCTTGATTCATGACCCTGTGCCCTTTCCAGTAGAACACAGCCTTATGGGGGTAGTGGGGCAGCAAATTGCAGAGTTAATGTCAGCAGTTGATAGCTAACAGTGATCTTCAGGGGGTTATGTCAAGCAGTTGACATTCATGTAAGTAGTGGGATGGTTGTGAGCTTATGGGGGATACTGTCCTGTATCCTGTATATGAAATGACCCTATATAGGGGTCTATAGATTCACTGAGCTGGATCACATGGACTTGCCCTTGTGTTCTCCATTCCCTGTGTACCTGGGGCAGGTCATTGCATCTTGTGCATTCTCCGTACCGCCACCTGGAATGGACAGGTGGTGAATATCATAGACCAGTGGCCCTTACAGGCTCTGTTGGAGATGAGGGCAGCTCTCAGTGAAGCCTTGGCCTTTCCATCTCCACCACCACCACATCTCTGTTGAAAGAATCTTGCTATCTCATGGTCCCCAACCAGCCTCTGTGCCTAGACTCTCCTTTGATAAGAGCATTGCTCCATAGAGACCCTCATAAGTTTATACTAACATGTTGCTTTAGGTATGCTAGCGAGCAGAGGCTGGGATCACAGGTGGTCTCTCTCATTCCATACCAGTGGTTTTCTAGCCAGTTGGAGTGTTCTTTTGGGTGCTTTACATGTTTGAGGACCAGGGGAATATGGGGGCTACTTTTCATCTTCAATCATGAACTCTCCCTCCCCTCATTGCTCTTTGACCAGCAAGGCATGTGCTTATGTTTAAACAAGCAAAGAGTCTTATCGCAGTCTTATAGGATTGTTTACTTTTCAGTGTTTTACAGTTTGAGTTTCTGACATTGGCTCATGGTGTCCCTGAGGCATAGGCCTTTCTTTCACATTGTACAGCACTAAACAGATGGATTTGGACAGCTCAGTGGTGTCCACTGAACAAACTTGCAATTGAAAATGGAACTCATTCTATGGTTCTTTGTCACATGAAACAAGGGAAAGATCCCATAAACAAGGGAAACACCAAGGTGCATAATTCTGCTGGATATCTAGGTTGCATTTTTAGCATGGCTTACCTGATTCACTACAATGGTTATGTGCCAGATAAGTGAATGCAGTGACTACTATAGGAAGTAAGGCAATGTATTGTATTGGTATTGGAAGGGAGGGAGAAGATACTAAAGCACCAGAAGTACATGGGGCTTCAGAAAGCTCAGCTATTATTGAAGCAGGAATTGCTGGCCTGTATTATATATGAGGTCAGAGAGGGAGGGCCATAGATTATGGAGTTAAGGAAGTCCATTTAATGTTGTAGCCATAGTAGTTCATGTTTTTGTCCAAGTCATGAGCTAGGTTTTGGCTTGGGTTTCCATTATGTGCTCTCATCTTCAGGTCAAGATACTTGTAACTTATGCTGCAGTTACTTGATTGTTACATATATGACAGCTGAAATTATTGTTTTCTTGAAAATCTTGTAGAGAAACAAAGGCTCTTTTCTTAAATGGCACCTTGATGATTGGTGAACACTTGGATTTAGTATAACTCAAGTTTATACCTTGCTGTTTCCTTTCATACTGTCAGAAAATAAAGTGACTTATGTGCTTTTTATTATTTTTGTTGATTTGGAGACAGAACCAACAAACCTGACAGAAAAATCTGAATTCACTGCTTTACTCAGTTCTTTCCTTTTTATTGAAAAGTGAAGTAAAAGAGTTTCAGTAAAAAAAACAACAACAACAAGAAACTTAACAGTACTCTGTATGGATCATAAATTATTCACATTTCTTTTCAGCTACAATCTCACAAAGAAGATACATTGGGTCAAATGTTGTTCTTAAATCAGCCAGTCAACCCCACTTCTGTAAACTTTCAAAATTATACATTATGCTTATTGATTTGTAAGGCTTTATTCTGGAATGTGCGCCCCATTATTTTGAAGTGCTTTAAACATGCACATGGCTAAAATAACCTCTGCCTCAAAGAACTGACAGGGTAAGTCTGTCTCTGTGGTCTGCGGACTCTGGTTGGCCCAACCCAAGTATGAACGTTTTCACAACAAAACCTTCCTAATATCGCAGTGTCTGCCCTCTTTCTACGCTCATCTTCATGTGTCTGGAGATCTAGCCCATGATTCTTTGTGCAGAAAGACTCTAGAATCCATTTCTAGCCAGTTGCTGTGGAAACTATGGAAGTGTATTGGTAGACAATTAGCACTCAAAGGATCTTGCCTATGTTCTTACTGCAAAGTGAGTTCCACTTAAGCAAAAGCACAGCTTGGGGTTTACCAGGTGCAATGGACATGCATATGAGGGATTTGGGTATTGATGGTAAGGAGGATTTGGGACACAAATGTGTATGCATATGGCCAAAGACAACAGTATAGCCATCTTCTCTGACAACATTGACTGTTTCATCATTGGCTGTTAGTTCTAAATCTGAGCTGTAAACCACTATGTCTATTAGGTGTTAGCTGTGATGGAAAGAGCTTGACTGCATCATGTCCCTCACACTTCTGGGGAGTCCACTTATGAGTGTGGCTGTCTCAGCATGCACTAAACTCAGAAATGTGGAGGTGCTCCAAGGGCACCTCCCAGGCAACTTGGAGGGAGAGCTCTCAAGAGCTTCTGCAGGGTGTTCCTGGGATGGTTTCACTCCTGCACTTTCAGGTTTGGGGGAGCCTTCATTGAGGCAAAGGAGGCTTAACTCTTCCACCTGTATTTTTCCTTTTGCATGCAGAAGGGAAATGCTTGGAAAACAAAGATTCTTATATGCTATGCTGCCAGGATAGCAGTGATGCAGTTAGCAGTGATGGCAACTGTCAAAAATGGGCAACTTCCTAAGCCTTGTGAGGCTTCCAGCTGCTTGCCTGTCTGCTGAAAAGGCCAGTGAAGGCAGTTTTGCTCAATTTGCCTTTCTAAGTAGCAAAACTGAATTGTAGTTGTAGTTTTTCCACTGTGAATAAATGTATGCTGATATTCTAGGGCAAAAACTGCCTTTAAATTGCAGCATAGTAGAGTTAAGTTAGATGTCAGGAAAATCTTTCTTAGGATTAGAACAGTAAGGCAATGGAGCAGCTGCTGACGGAAGTTATGGAATCTTCTTCACTGGAAGTTTATCACAAGGAGGTTAGATAAGCATTGGTATGGGATGATTTAAGAGTAGCATTCCTACATCCAAGTTAACAGTTGGGGCAGATAGTCCTCAAGGTCCCTCCTAACCATATGCTTCTATGGCTCGACCAGGCTGCCAAAGGAACCTTGGAGACTTGGTCTAATATAATTCTCTGTGAATGCTGAAAGACCTAGGATCTAGTAACATTAGCATATTTCAGTGCAGTGTCATTGAAATTAATTGACTACAAGTAGGAAATCCTTAAAGTTAGAAACCAAAAGTAATTTCATTTCTTGGGGCTGGATGACAGAAGTGAGATTAAATCTCAGAAGTATTTTGGTAGCAGGCTGGATACCTCCTGCCAGGATATTGTGACCCCACTCCTATCCCCTGTGCAAGCCAGTGCACTCAACACATAAATGAGACCAGTCTGTCACCAGTCCTTGTTAGCCTCTGCATTGATAGGTGTTTTCAGAATGAAGTTAATTTTACTATCTCCGCAAATAAAGGTGTTCATCTCTCAGGTAGTTATAGATAGGGTAACCATAAAAATTTGAGGGAAATACAGGAAGAGGTAAGGAAATCTGGGATGGGGGGGGCACATGCACTCACCTCTCCCTTCACCCCAACTACTGCATAAGTGACTCTGTTTGCAGGCCAGGGTGGGAGGAGGACCCTGGAGCAGCCCATTGGCTGGGCTTCCTGGAGGAAACTGAAGCAGAAGTCCCAGATTGGCATGAACCCGCCTGTAAATGACTGGCTTCTAACTCAGGAGCCACAAATGCTGGCAGGTTCTCACCAATCTGGGAATTTTGCATTAATTTTCTGTAGCAGCCAGGATGCTGAGACAGTCCCAGGTTTTGGAAACTGTCCTGGCCAAGCTAGGACATATGGTCACCTATGTTTTAAAAGAGCCTGGAACTTACAGTATTCAAGGAGTATTTCCTTTCATTAGGGTACAATCAGAATAACCAAGCCATCGCAGTGTTCAGGGAGAGATGATCTGATTACATATTTATGGCCAAAGATGGAACCATTTTATAGAAGCTGAGGAATCTGGCACTGTGGGGCAGCTAAAATAATTGGCTATTAAATAACAGGATTGAAATAGGCTTTAGGGGTTGGGGGAGAAGCACAGAGAGTCCTTTACAGTGACCACAGGCAATAGCAACCTGTGGACAGGAATTGTGTGACAGGTTGCCCAAAGGTGGAGAGGATTGGGTTGATCATGGCTCCAGTCTTCACCTCTTGGCATTGACTTGGAAAGGCTTAGACACACTAATGGGGACAGAAGGGTTTCGTCCAGTGGTTACAGTAGGGCTACCTGGGGTTAATTGCCTGCTGTACCACAGACTTTCTGCATGAGCTTGGGCAAATCGTTTACTCTATCTGTGCCTTGGTTTCCTATCTGTAAGCAAGAGTAATGGTATGACCAGACCTCACAGGGGTGTTTAGAGGTTAAGTACACTAGTGATCATGATGTGCTCAGATATCACAGCAACCAAGAACCATAAAAATATCCTGATTTAGGTAAGGGTTATGAATCAGGCAACCCCAGGGTGCCCTAAGGAGTTTGCGGAAAGACTTTACTACCCTGAAGCATAGTCCTTCTAAGGCAGTACAGCTTCACTTGAAGGACTGCTCATATGTTTAAAATTAAGCAGATGTTGGAACTGAGTCAGACAGCTTAGTATCTTGCAAGATTCTTACAAGACCTAACTGTGTGAGGCATAGGCTTGCCATGAATATCAAAGGCCCCCATCCTGGTGTGACTGGACCTGAGGGTTGGGTGAGTGCTTTAGCTCAGGAGCAGGCAATTATTTAGGCTGGAGGGCTGCTTGCTGAGTTTTAGCAAGCTGTCAAGGGCCACATGGGTAGCCCTGGCCCTTGACAGGTGCCCGGTCCCCTGGTCAGCCCACCCTCTGGTCACCATCTTGGGACTGGAAGTCCCACCCCCTAACACCTGATCATTGCCACCAGAAGTCCCTCTCCTTGCCCCCAGAAGTACTCCTTTCAACAAGGAAGGGCGTTTGCCATCTCGGAACCAGAAAAATATTGAATTATATTCTAAAAATCAAACATCTACTACAACATTCATTAATTTGATTTCAAAAAATATTTTTGTCCTGATTTACATGTGTTTGTACAGTATACATAGAGGTGATAGTATAATAGCCTAAAATGAAGTCTTATTCCTGTATATTGTGGAGGTTATGGGGGGTTAGGTATAGGTTTGTGGGGGGCTGTGGGTGTGTGGGTATGTAGGGTGTTGGGGAGGGTGTGGGGGGTGGATAGGTGTGGGGGTTTATGAGGATGGGGGTGTGAGTGAGTATGTGGGGTGAGGGAGCATGTGGGTATGTGTAGATATGTGGGGTGTGTATGGGTATGGAGTGTGTGGTGGGGAGGGTGGTTGGGGAGGGTTGTGGTGTATGTGGAGGGGGAGGGTGGCCTGGCTGTGTGAAGGGGTGGGGCTGTGGGGTTGGGGTCTGCATGTATGGTAGTGTGAGGGGGGTGTGGGTACATGTGTGTTTGTGGGCCCCGCCCTATGAGCGCACACATACACACTCTCTCATTCTCTCTCCCTCCTTCATTGCCCACAGGCCCCACCATGGCAGATGGAGCCCTTGCTGGTGCTTCCCCAAGCCCAGGCTCCATACTCCTGCTACTCCTGGACATGGGGCACTGGCACTCGATGCTACTTGCTCCTCCCGCCTGTCACCATCTCCCTTCTACTGCTTCCCTACCTTACTGCCTGCTTCTGCTGCTTCCCCATCCCCCCCCCGCCTGCCATTCCAGCACCACAAGTTTCCTAGCTGCATGGTTACGACCACAGGACGCAGCAGGAGCCAGCCTGGCCGGTACTGCACGGAGTCAGCCAAGAATTGCAGGGGTTGGGCCAGCTCTTGCTGAGTCCTGTGGTCCCAGTGATACAGCTGGGAACCATGTGGTGCCAGAGCAGGGGGTGAGAAGAAGCAGAGGTAGCAGGCAGGAAAGCATGGAAGTTTCAGTGGCAGGTGGGGGGGAGGGGTGAATGGCAACAAGTGGGTGAGTGGGAGCGCAATGACAGCTTGATGGGAGCACGGGGCCTGTGTTGGTAACCTGGGCCAGGGCCGGTGGAGGCCCAGAGCAGGGTGGCAGCACAGGGTCTGGGCTGGAAGGGGCTTTATAGAGCCATGCTGGGCTGCACCATTAGGGAGCCAGGGGAGCCGGTCTGACTCCATAGAGCTCTTGCCAGCCCTGGCCCCAGGGCACTGGTGCAGGCCCCCACTCCTGCCCAACTATTGCTGCACTCATGCCCTCCCACCCGCTCACTGCCACTCACCTTGACACCTGCCACCACCACTTCCCCACTTTCTTGCCCACCACTGCTTCTCCCCACCCCCTCGACCACCCACCGGCTGCTCTGACACCACATGGTTCCTGGCTGCATTGCCAAACTGCAGGACTCAGCAGGAGCCAGGCTTGCTCTCCCTTCCCACCCCTCCCCACCCCCCAGTTCTTAGCGGAGTTCCCACTTGGGTGGAGGGAGGTAGGGAACAGTCCCAGGGTCCCAGGCCAGAAGACTGTGCTAGGCAGAGCTGGATCCTGCCGCTGGCTCCTCCTGAGTTCTACTGCTGCTGGTGCCTTGTCACCTTTGACAGGCAGCCAGGGGCAGATGATAATTAATTTTCAAAATTTTTTAGGGGCCCAAGAGGCTGGATAGAATGGCTTGGGCATGGACCACATTTTGCCCACCCCTGCTTTAGCCTGTAGCAGGGTAGGCAATGTTTTTTGGCCAGAGTGCTGAAAAAACCACGATGTCTACCTTGGAAGGTGCCGGAATACCGGCATGCCAGAAAAACAAAATTGGGGGGGAGGAAGGGAGCGAGAGGTACAAGGCAGGACACACTGTATATTACTATATTTAACAATCATATATTTTGCCTTTGTTGTTGTGTACTTTTTTATTAAACAAGTTGCAGTGAGAGAAGGAGAGAAAAAGATAAATAAGAGAAAGATGAGAGAGAAAAAAAAGAGGAGAGAGAGAGAGACAGACAGAGAAAGGAGAGCAGAGAACCAGGCTCGCGCACGCGTGTGCACGCACACACACACACACACACACAGAACTACATGTGCACAAACACAAGAGAACCAGAACAGACACGTGCACACACACATCCAGAACCAGACGTGTATGCACACACAGATACACAGAACCAGAGGCAGACAAACATACAGAACCAGATGCATGGGTGCACAGAGCTGGGCTGCTGGGCCACTGGACAAAGTCCAACAATGCCCTGGGCCTGCCAGAGCCCCTGTGTTTCCCTGGGGAGCCAGCCCCTGGGCTGCAGCATAGCCAGCCAAGGGCCTGGGCCAGAGCCTGCCCATCAGCCCAACCATCCACCCACTCCACACAGCTAAGCCTGCAAAGGTGTGGCGCTCCTGGCAAGGGGCAGTGCCAGCCTCATTCCACTAGTGGGGCTGAGCCAGTGCTGGGCTTGGAGTGGGTGGGAATCAGGCCGGCTCAGCTGCAAGCCCTGCTGCAAGCAGCCTGGGCCCCATAGTTGGCAGCAGCTACCGAGAGCTGTGGCTGGCTGCAGCCAGGAGGTTGCAAACAGCCTCACATGCGCCTTTGAGCAGACGGTGGGAGGGGCATGATGCAACACAACCTCAGCTTCTCCCCTGCTGCCAGCACAGAGCTGATGACTGGGCTCCGGAGCCCAGAGTAGCTGCTTGTAGCCAGCCTGAGCTCTGGGCTGTTGCAGCAGGCAGGCTGCAAACAGCTGTGCCGGGCTCCAAAGCTCCAGCATCAGCTCCATGCTGGTGGTGACTGCACATGCACCTCAGAGCGGACAGCGGAGATAGGGCCTGGCCCTAAGGCAGCTCAGCCCTCCCGCTGCCCGCTCTGAGGTGCGAACGCAGTCACCACCAGCATGGAGCTGATGCCAGAGCTGTGGAGCCCAGCACAGCTGTTTGCAGCCAACCCGTTGCTTGCTGCAGCTGCCCAGAGCCCAGGCTGGCTACAAGCAGCTGCACTGGGCTCCAGAGCCCTGCCATCACCTCTGTGCCAGGGGCGGGGGAGAGACCGGGGCTGTGCTGCCTCGGGCCCCTCCCCCACCACCTGCTCCGGCTCAGGTGCATGCATCGGGACAGAGCTGATGCTGGAGCCCGACACAGCTGTTTGCAGCCTGCCTGCTATACCCTGCCCCGGCTCTGGGTAGCTGCTGCCAACCACAGAGCCCGGGCTGCTTGCAGTAGGGCTTGCAGCTTCCCAGCCGCCTGCTAGGAACAGTCCCGGCTCCATGGTTGGCAGCAGCTACCCAGAGCCAGGGCTGGTGGTGGCGTGCTGAGCAAAATGGCATTGCGTGCCATGCTTGGCACGCATGCTGAGGGTTGCCGACCCCTGGCCTATAGGCTCAGATCCAAGTACGGGGCTGGCTGGGGCCAAAGGGAAGAGCTTACTTTCATGAAACTTTATTGTCAAGCACAGTGCAAATACTGTTCTAAACTAAACAGTATTATTGTTTGCTGGGCAGATGTTTCCAGCTTGCAATCCTCAACATGTTAGTTCTCCGGAGAGCTGTGTCACTGCTCCAGGCAGGGGTTGGGACTTGCAGAAGAGTTCTAAATCTTGCCAAGATACCTGGTTTCCTAGATTGCCTTCTGCAACCTGGGTCTGGCTCCCTATTTGCCATTCAGTTTCTAGAGTTGCAGTAATCTGCTCCCTAACCTAGGCCACAATGATCAACCTGAAACAAAATTTCTTGTAAGTGAGATGGTACTCATTTATAGTGTTCTTGAGCTACCGTGAATTATGCCAACTGTTTTATAATTAGGAACCACTGTCAATTACGCTCAAGAGCTGGTGCTTTTACCTGCTCAGAGATGTATTTTGAGGGGTTGTTTTGTCTAATTTTTTGTCTTTTTTGGGGGGGTGGGGGGTGTGAGTCATTGATATATTTCCAAAACAAAGCATTCTTTTTTTGGAATAAGATCACTTTAATCATGTACTTGACCAACACACCCAGCTTTAGGTGAAGAGTTGGTCAACATCTTTACTACGGAATTTTTCATTGAAAAATGAGTAGGTGTTGATAAGAAGTAGCTCCCCCCTCCCCCCCCCCCCCCAAAAAAAAGTCAACACAAAATTCTTTCCCTTCCCTACCCCCATTCAACATTTTTTAGGAAATTCACCTCTCCCACTTTTTTTTCCTCCCACTGCTGGAAAAATAGGAAAAAATGAGTTCCTGACCCTAAATATACATTTGCACATGTGCTCTCTCCCTTTCACTCACTGTTTCTTTCCTTTGTTTCACCTGTTCCTTTCCCCTTTCCCCTCTTGAAGAGAAAATGGAATCTCCCTCACCAAAATAAAAAAAAGAAAATTTTTAGAATGTTTTCATTGAAAGATGTTTTATGAAAAATTTTGAGGGGAGAAAACCTTATTTCTCACTGACCACATTTGATTTTTTTTCTTTGACCAACCCTACTTCAGTACTGCAATTATTTCCAGTGTCTGCAGCAAAAAAAGGGTTGGTTCGTCATGGTCAGCCATGAGCTGGGTTCAGTTATGATCTGCCTGGTACTCCCTTCATACGTGCCAAATGTGGTGTCAGTTCTACATCTACTAATAGTGCAGAGTCAGAAAATATTTTTTACACACCAGGAGAGGAAAAGGGTTATAGTTTTTACTGAACCAGTCCATGGCTTTGCCATCAGTCCTGAGCTAGGGCTTCAGTTTGAAGCTGACAAAAAGAATAATTTTAATGAATGAAACAGGAGTAAGCCCTGTAAGTGCCAACAGACTGAGTTATTACTTATGAGCTAAGCCCAAGAGCCATATACAGCTTCATACAGCTGGACTGGTGCCTTCTGTTTAGCCCTCATGTAAAACCAGTAACAGAGAGAATGAGCCACAGGCCCAGGGCTTTGGTATCAGAGACTGATGAAGTCTGGGCTTCTTGTACTAGGCCCACTGAAAAACCAGGGTTATGGAAGGTCTTAGGCCCTGACCTAGGGTTACCATATTTCCAGGTCCAAAAAAGAGGACACCTTTCATGGGGAGCACCATGGGCAGGAGATTGGGGGAGGGGGCAGGGCAGTGTCATGAGCCCTGCCCCTGCCCATTCTGTTGCTCCTCACTGACAAGCCACACCCCTGCAGCCCTATTTCTGCCCCTCACTCTGGACCCGCTGACCACAACACTGCCAGTGTCCCTCACTCCCAAACAGTAGTACCCTGCCCCCCACCCCTTGCTGGTGTCCCTCACTCCCAACCTGCAGCCCCCTGGTCCTGCCAGTGCTCTGCACACCCAGCCCACAGTCCCATTCCATCCCCCATGCCTCCCACTCCTGATCTGCAGCTCCCTGCCCCCACCCAGCCCTGGTGGTGCCCCTCACTCCCTACCTGCAGCCCCTGCCCCCCTGCCAGTGCCCCTCATTCCAGACCTGCAGCCCCCTGCTCCCCTCCCAGCCCTGCTGGTGCCCCTCACTCCCAACCCAAAGCCCCCCACTTCCAAGTCCTGCCAGTGCCCCTCACCCCTAACCTGCAGCACCCCAGCAGCTCAGGCAGTGCCTCTCACCCCCAATCTGCGGCCCCTGCCCCCCCAAACCCTGCTGGTGCCCCTCACTCCCCACGCACAGCCCCCCCTACCCAGTGATGCCCCTCACTCCGCACCCACAGCCCCCTCCCCCCCAGTCCTGCTGCCCAAGCAGCTCCCGCATTTCTCTCTTGCTGTCTGTCCCTCCCTCCCTGCTCCTGGCTATTTTTTGCTGTTTCTGTGCTGTACCACAAGGCAGTTGGCTGTCGAGGTCACGTGACCCCTGACAGCCAATCACCTTGCCTGCTGCTCCCAGATGCAAGCAGCCAGCCTGGGAGGGAAGAGGAACAGCAAAAAACCCATGCATTTTGCTCTTATTTTAAAAACCCACCCAGATGCAGCAGAGAGGGCCAAAAAAGAGGACGTGTCTGGGAAAACCCGGACACATGGTAACCCTACCTGACCCTGCAAATACTTCTGTACATTAAGATAGCTCTGATGAAATCATGGTTAATACTTCACTCAGTTAATTTCCTGAATAAAACTATTTAGAAAGGAAAGCGTAGTCCAGCTGTTAGAGCACTAGGCTCTCTGTGTCCTTAGAGCTTCCACCTTTCATACCGCATGGTCCAGAAGCTGCTATAGATGTCCTGTATGTCTTGGACAAATCATTCAGGCTTACAGGTATTCCTATGCCTAAATGATGATTCAGTCATTAGTCTTCCTGCTTTGGGTCCCCATTTGTAATATGCTGTTACAGCTCTGGCCTATGTTCCTGGGGCATTGTAAAGACAAATCATGAAAGCCTGTGAGATGCACTGAGGTTGGGCTAATGCAGGGGTGGGCAAAAGATGGCCCACAGGCTGGATTTGGCCCTCCAGGCAATTTCATCCAGCCTGCGGGTGCCTACTATTAATTGTACTCTGCCCAGCCCGTGCACTTCACCCCCACCTTGAAGCTCAGGAGGGGCCTGGCCCCAGCCAGCATGCACAGCTCCCAGGCAGGGCCACTATTATTACTGCTGCAACCACTGGGGGACCCACTCAGCTTCCCTGACTTCCAGTGGCTCCTACTTGTGTCCCTGCTGCAGTGCTCACTCCAAGCAGCAGGTAGGGAAGCTGCATCTGAGTGGGAATGAGGAGCATGGGGATGGGGCTGGCAGGAGCATGGAATGCAAGGCCCATGCCCAGTGGGGTGGTGGGAACACAGAGCTTGGGTGGGCAGGGTATGGGTTTGTGGGGTGTGAGGGAGGGGGGGAGGTCTGGGGACACAGCCTCCACCACTGGTGGCAGCAGCAGCAAGCGATGGGCCCTCAGGGTGCTTATGGCCTGTGCAGGCACAGCCACTGATGGCATGCAGCTCCAGCCATTTTCAGAAGCTGCATGTGGTGGCAAGGAGCAAAGCCACACCAGCCCATGGGTCTGTGCATCATGGTGTGTGTGTGTGTGTTGGGGGGGGTTAACACCCCCCCAACCTCCCTCACAACCCACAAGTCTCACATGCCTACACCCGCCCCACACCCACAGCCATACCCTCTCAAAAGCCCCACACATATCGCATGCCCCATACACATGTCACACCCCACAAACCCCACCATACACACATACACCACCACACCCCACACACTCCCGCCCCATGCACAATATATGAGTAAGACTTTATTTTTGAGCTATTATGCAGTCACCACTTTATACTCTACAGAAACACATAAATCATTACTTTTTTTTAAATAAAATTAAAATATATTATAGTAGATATTTAACTTTTAGTATATGATTTGTTTTTTTTCCTGTTCCAAGATGGCACTCCCCTGCCCCTCCCCACCAACAGAGTACTTCTGGGGCAAGGGGAGGGATTTACAGTGGCAAAAGTGAGGGGATAGGGAGTAGGACTTCTGGTCCCAAGGTGGTGAGCAGGGGGCCACCATCAACAGCTCACCAAAATCCATTAAATGGCCATCGAGCTGAAATAATTGCACCCCCTCTTCCCCCGAGCTAATGGGTGCTATAGACATATCCAAGGCATGGGGAGGTCTTGTATGAAAAGCATTTGAAGGATCAGACCCTCAAGTCCCACACTAACAGTTTTGGAAGCATTTCACAATGTACAGCAGGTTTGCACTTTTCCCGTGTTAATGTGCCATTGTATTTCTGAACATTATGTAACACTTTCAGTAGCAAACAGGAGCAAGCAGGTTTTACTCAGTTCACAGCATCTGGTATGTGTTTATCATCCTGCAGGTACTGTCAAATCTTTCCTTAAGCCCTCAATTTACTTAGATTTTTATTTTGTAATTTTTTTCCCTTCATATTCATTTATACAATGACTTCCATTAAAGATGTAGGTTGATCACAGTAGGTATTTCTTTCTATTTACTTTAGGGTTTTTTCCTCTGTATTTAAAATGACCATGCCACACAATTGTAACGACCTCGGCAGTTACATGTGTTAAGCATCCAATGGTTTACCACTGTACTACTCCAGGGTGCCTGTAGATGCTCGTGGACACTGCTCCAATGCACTGTAATTATAGCATGTTGGAGCAGGCATGATTAATCAAGTCTGCTGGAACTTGTTAATTAGCATGCTTCAGCAGCCTCCATGTCTTGTATTTAGCATTTATGCACTTCAAAATGGCGATGGGGTGCTTTAACTAAACTTTTTGCCAAACGATTTTTACTTAAAGCACCCCTGCCACCATTTTGAAGAGCAGGATGATGAATACAAGAGATTCTGTGGGTGCTTTAATTATAGCAGATTTTGAAGCACTCCCTCTCCCTGCCCCTGGAGCACATGTAAAGATGTCACCAATTTTTGTGCTCATAGAACTTCATTGAACTCAAAGGACTTGCATATGTCTGGAGTTTAGGTCCAGTGAGTATGTATTAACATTCAAATGCTGTTGTACTGTTAAGAGCACACTGCCCTGTACATTCAAATAGTGGTTAGTTTACCAGGTAATAGCTTAAGCTCAGGGGCAGGCAAAGTCCAGCCTGTGGGCCAGATCAGGCAGGCAGTGGACTCCATTTCCCAGCTGCCCCTGCCTACATGGCTGGAGTAGGTCTCCTCAAGGCTGTGGTTGCCATGGAGACTGGCCCCAGCTGTGCTGGCATGGCAGGCATCAGGGCAGGGAAGGAGGCTGCTCCAGAGCCGCTGGGATCTTGTGGTGGGGGCAGTTTCGTTTGGGGCCAGAGGAGACCTGTGATTTGCAGCCTGCATGCTCTGGGCAGGGACATGCAGGCTGCAGATTGCAGTTCTACCCCAGCTCCTTGCAGCTGTGACAGTGTGGTTCCAAGCTGGGGCAGATCCATGATCTGCTGCCTGTGAGCCCCTGCCCAGAGCATGCAGGCTGCAGATTGTGGCTCTGCCCTGGCCCCAGGCCAAGCTGCCCCTGCTGCAAGAACCCAGCAGCTCCGGAGCAGCCCCCTTCCCTGCTCTGCCATGTCCTGTGAGTGCGGCTGGGGCCAGGCTCCATGGCAACCCCAGCCTTGCACTATCACAGCGCAGCTGCTGCTGGGGTCTCCACAGAGACCAGCCCCAGCTATGTGGGTGGGCTGCTGGGAAATGGAGTCCAGCTGCCAGCTGGATCCACCATCTTGCCTACCCCTGCTTTAGCTGTTCAACCAATTGTTGGTCCTTGATAGAAAAAACTTGTTTGAGGTGTATTTCCAGCGTGGTTAATTTTATATGCTTGGCATCTGTTGTTGTTAACTTGCAGACAGGTACCAGATTCCACATCCAGGGTGTTGAAAATATTCATCACTCAGAAAAGTGGCTTTTTTTTTCGGAAGTGATTTTCTTTAGTCTGTCTTGTGCTTCAAGAAAACAGGGGAGAAAACAGTGTATGGGGAGTAGAAGCTGACATTCATCTCATCAATTAAATTAAAGTACTGGAGTTTTCCTGAAATTTTGACTGGTCTGCCCATTGAGCCAAATCTGGCAGCCCTTCCTAGAGTGTCTTTATCCAGTAATTCTGTTATATGAACAGCATGAGAGTAAAATACAAGAAATGCAGTAACCCAACCAGAGCTTGCTTAGCAGTGCATTTTCAATGGTTGCTTTAGTAATCAAGGATTTACTGCCAGAAGTTTGTTCTTATCTGTTATGTCTGAATGCTGGTGCCTGTTCAGCAGATTAAAGATAAGTCAAAGCAGTGGTAAAATGTCCTTCCTGAACCAAGAGAGGTCAAAAGCCTTCACCATTGTGCTTTGTGTAAATATTTTCTAATGAGATTAAACTCTGTGCAATATTCACCTTTTTAATTGATGGGTTCTCTTATTTCTAATGTCAAAAAGTTAGTGACTGCTGTAGCATGAAGCAGACCTTGGGGCATGTTCTGCTTCATTTTAGATTATTTGGTTAAATTTTTAGAACTCCAGGGGCTGAAATTCACTGGGCTACCTTATATATGAAGTCAAACTGGATGATCTGGATGAGTGTGAATGGACCATTTCCCAAATTAAACTGTTTTTCTGTTGCTGATGAAAGGTTACTCTTCTATCATTCGGTTACAGTTTTGGAAACAGATCCAAGTCTGTCCTGTGTGGTTGGTAGTGCCCACTGGCACCAAGTAAATGTCCCAGATGTATTGGCAGCGGCCCTACCACAAAGGGTCAGATTTTTCTCTTTTGCTTTAAACTATAAAAGATCTTGTGAATGCATGAGGTTGCAAGGATATATTTGTAAACATTCTATGCAGGAGCCATTGTATTTGTGTTTTTTATCATGATTTCTGGCACCGTCTAAACTAAATGTTTTATGGGGAGCTAATGATGCTTTTGTATCTCGTGATTTCCACATTGTCAACATGAAAGATACCTCTAATGTTAATCATTTTCCTCGAGATCTGAGGAACATTTTCTGGTGTATCACTCACTGCTGTGCTATTGAAAATTTGTTAAAAATTAGCTAGTTCAGCAGAGGGGGGCATAGATGTGTGGATGTAGGGCAAAGTAAGCTTAAGAGGGCTCAGTCTTTATCTTTCCCCAGAGGGATGGTACCAGCTGAGACAGAGCTGGAAAAGCCCAGCAGGGTCACCCTGAGGATCCTGGGAAAGATGACTAAATCAAGGCAAGGATCCAAGTGATCCATGCCTGGCAGAGATTTTTCACTAGTGATTGTGGGTGTCTACCTGAAGCCAGGCAAAAGAGTCCTTATTTGTAGAAGTCCTGAGTTCTCAGTCTCTGAACTTTGGGTCCATTTAAGGCACCTCAATTTGGACAAAATTAAGACACCCAAGGTCACTAAACACTTGAAAACTTTGTTCTATCTATGGTTTTTATGATTCCTGCCCCTCTTACCTTCCCCAGAGTGATGCCTTGGGCAGTGGGGAATCGTTGAAGGGACAATGAAGATTTTGTTAGCATCCAGAAGGATCAGTAAGTCTGGTGGTGAGTTTGTATTTAAAGGATGTTTTGGGTGTTAAGGTCTTGATCCTGCAAGTTATGGACAGACCCCTGTGACCATGTGACATGGAGACTCAAATAAGTAATCAGAAAAGCAGATGGAGTCTCATTGGCACAAGAGTCAGTGTATGTGAGCTGGCCTGGTATAACACCTACTTTTAATGTCGGGGAGTAACCATGTGCTCCCTGATGCCTTTGTCAGATAGGACAGCATTAGACTGCATTTAGAATGCAGGGTGGTGTTTGAAACGGGGCAGTTTGGCCTGATGGGAACACTGTAACTTGGGCACAGACCCTGCAGCTCTCCTGATGTCATTGCATCTGCAGCAACTTATGTCAGCCAAGGCCCAGAGTTTTTTGCAGTGTTTAGTTTTTCCAGCTTTAAATATTGTATATTTTTAACTGGTCGAAAATATGTTGAACTTTATTCTTTCTGCTAAAAAATGTTAGGGAAACATTTCTCATGAATGATTATGAGGTTTTCCTATTTTCCAACCAGATATTAAACTAAATTGGAAGACAAATATTTCAAAATGTTGCAATAGGAAATGGGGCTGGGGGAAGGAGCCTGTGAAAGCCTTCAAAGGAAATATTTTCCATCTTCCAACTAGTTTGAGTAAATTTTGATTTTTTTGAGTCTCGGTTTAAATACACTTGACTTAGCATATATTTGCTTTCCTGCTCCAAACAGCGCTTCAGAAGGATGCATACATTTCAATTCAAATAGGAACATATTTCTTCATATACTGCATCGATCTGTGATATTACCACCATCAGGAAGCAAGCTGTCCTCATTTTAATTAATTGCTTGGAGTTTAAGTGCTTTGAACATATAAAACACTATATTAGTGCTAAGTATTATAATTGTTGTCTTTCCTAGCAATTATATTTCTAGGTGAAAATATAATATGGCCATAATTAATCAGATATGGTAACAGATGGGAGTCCCACAGCATGTTGATAGTGTGGAAATTGCAAGATACAAAAGCATCATTAGCTCCCCATGAAAAATGCTGTTTAGACGGTGCCAGAAATCATGATTAAAAAATACAAACACAAAGACTTCTGCGTGAAATGTATACAAATATATCCTTGCAACCTCATGCATTCTCAAGACTTTTCATAGCACAACGCAAAGGAGAAAATAATCTGACCCCTTTTTTAGTGGGGTCAGTTGTACAGTCCTTATTCAAGCACAGCTTGAAGAGGAATGGATAATTGCTACAGAAGGCTCATCAAAGTTATGTAGAGAAAACATCTTCCTTGGGAAAAGAGAGAGCTTAGACACCCACACGTTAGAAGTGTGAGACTCATTAGTACTTTTTTTTTCCTGCACTTTAGTATTGTCGTGACTTTATCAATCAATGCCTCACAAACCAGAAGTATACATGTAAACAAAATAGCATCTGAAAGCTAGACAACTACCTACTTAAGCAGAAGAGTGATAAGAAAAGAAAAAGATGAGATTTTTTTCTATTGTTCAAAGCAACTAGCCACGAAAATCCAGTTGGAACTACAGCAGTGTCAGTAGAAAGGCCAGCTGGCAATGTGAGTCTTTGGGGAGATATTTAAGGTTTGATCTCTAATCTGCCATCAGAACTAGAATTGTCTGTTTTTTCTTGGCAGCTGCCAAGATCTACATGGCCCCCAGTTTTGGGGCAGCCTTGTTATGCAGAGTGTACCAGTGCTGAGCAACCCAAGGCAACTCTTGGGGCAACCACTTCCACAGTTTGTGTTGGAGTCAAATAATATAAAGAGCCAATAGACCAGGGGTGGGTAATTATTTTGGACGGAGGGCTACTTACCGAGTTTTGGCAAACTGTTGAAGGCTGCATGGGTAGCCCCACCCCTTGACAGGTGCCCCGGCCCCTGGTCGCCATATTGGGACTGGAAGTCCTGCCCCCGAACCC
This sequence comes from Alligator mississippiensis, assembly GCF_030867095.1. Classification (NCBI taxonomy): domain Eukaryota; kingdom Metazoa; phylum Chordata; order Crocodylia; family Alligatoridae; genus Alligator; species Alligator mississippiensis. Next base: position 156,947,682 of record NC_081826.1, on the reverse strand, counting down.
CTAACTTTTGCCACCAGAAGTCCCTCCCCTTGCCCCCGGAAGTACTCCTCTCTGCAACATGTTTTGCCATCTCAGAACCAGAAAAATACCAAACTATATTCTAAAAAGGGAACATCTAAAGCATTCATTAATTTGATTTCAAAAAGTATTTTGTCCTGGTTTACATGTATTTCTGTAGAGTATACAGAGGTGATTGTATATAATAACCTAAAATGAAGTCTATCTCTTATATATTGTGTGGGGGTGGAGGGCATGGGGGGTGGGTATCGGTTTGTGAGGGGCTGTGGGTGTGTGGGCATGTGGGGTGTGGGGGAGGTGTGGGTTGTCTATGGGGGGGTGGATGGGTGTGGGCTGAGGAAGCATGTGGGGGTGTGTGGATATGTGGGGTGTGGTGGGTATGTGGTTTGTGGGGAGCTGTGTGTAGGAGGAGGGTGGCTGGGGTGTGTGAGGAGGTGTGGGTGTGGGGGGTCTGCATGTATGGCAGTGTGAGGGGGGTATGGGTGCATGTATATAATGGGGTGTACACATGGGACTCATCCTATAAACACACACATGAGCACATATATACACACAGCCCCCCCCCAGCACAGCTCCATGCTTCTGCAGTCTTGTGATGCAGCCAGGAACCATGTGGTGCTAGAGCAGTGTGGGGGCAAGAAGGGAAGGAAATGGCTGGGGGTGGAGTGGGGCTGCGCTGCTCAGTCTCACTGCCAGCTCCCCCAGGGTCCTACTGCCCTTGGCTCCTGTCATCTTTCACAGGCAGCCAGGAGCAGATAAATATTTTCTAATTTTTTAAGGGCCTCAGGGGCTGGATAGAATGTCCTGGTGGGCCGGATTCAGCCTGCAGGCTGTATTTTGCCCACCCCTGTGATAGACCCAAGAGTCTTGAATCCTTTGGTTCCTGCTACTAGGGGCACTCCATAGAGCAAGGTTGTTTCACACTATGGAGCCCAGAAGGACTTTGACTAGAGATGCAGCTCTTGGAGCTTCCAGACTTATTATTGCTCAGCCTGGAACCCAGATTCTGAGGTCTTCAGACTGAGCTGGGAGGTCCCAGCAACACAGCATGGAACCTGGAAGCCCTGAGAACTGCTGTAGACTGGTAGGAGAGCTGTGGCTAGAGCCTATTTCAGGACAGTTCGCTTATCATGACATCCTCTTACAAGGCCAGGCAAGGTCTCAGCTATCTGGCTTTATGTCAGTACTGAATGAGAAATCCAGGATCTGGCTTAGGTGCTGTGAAATCCTCCCTCTTGCAAGGACTGAATTGCTGCATGCAGTCACCATTTTCTCTGAGCTCCCTACTGCCACCATTCTCCATATGAGTGTTTTGAGTGGGCCTTGTTCTGCTCAGTGGGTGAGTTTCACCCTGTGCACACAACTTTGGTTTGGCTCATTGGTATGTTTTTCACTTCTCCCCATCCCTGGCTTTTTCTCTTCCTAACCTCCACCCCCCACGCCTCTTCCCTTTTTTCACTTGTTTTCTTTCCTTTCCATCCTCCTCCTTCAATACCATGACCTAGCTGATTTTTTTTTCCTTTTCTTTTCTTTGCTGTGCTCCATGCACATGTAGGACTGAGGGGAAGCTGACGTGATCTGCAGTTCAAGATCATTTCCTTGTCCCTTACACAGCTGAACCTGTTTGGGCCTGCAACTCAGTTTCAGACCTTGCACTTTAGCACTTAAAGCATAAACATCTGCTGCTTGAGGTAAAACATGTGGGGGCAGATTTGTAAAGGTATTTAGGCACCTTAAATACCTAAGTATCAAAGACATGCATTATGGCTTTTTTCATTGATTCCACACTAAAAGCAATTTTAGACTCAAAAGCCTCCTATGGAGCTCCTGCTCCATGTGATGTTCAAGGAACTATGGGTTACACTGACACACAGAATAATACGGGCTAGGTCAAGGAAGAGAACAGAGCTGGTATGATGTATATAGTCATATCTCCCTGCTTGGACCTCCAAGTTGACCCCAACTAGGAATAATTTGTTTGCTGCTGAAAACACTTTTTTTTTTTGTATTATTACAGCCTGTCACCTCTGAACCAAATCCTGTGCACCCTTAATTATAGGAGGAACCCCATTAGCTTCAGAAAGAACTGTTCATGTGAGGAAGGTTTTACAGCACTGGGCCTGGCTTTCATAAAGGAAAGTTGATCTTATTTGAGAGGGCCACGAGTATTTAAAATTCAGTGCAAGTTTAAATGAATGCTCCCAGGAAGGGCACTGGATGTTCACATTGTGGTTTCTAGTTCCTGGGTTAGTGATCAGTTTCTCACCTTTCTTCTTCAACGTTCATACTTGCTGGCTGTGATGGATTGGAATTGCCCTTTGAGATTTTATTTTCTCAGTGTGAGAGGATCTTTTGTTTGCAGTGAAATCCTCTGACTTTTTTTTAGTTCACCAACAAGCTTTTGTTTATTCACAAACATAAGTACATTTTTATGAACGTAATTTTCTTTCCTGTCTCAGCCTGTCAGAAAAGTTTAGTAAAACTCCTATCTTGTGACAAATGGATTTTGCAGCCAGATGCAGCATATGTGCAGTCTACTCTCTCTGGAGTTGCTGTCCTTGTAAATTACAGAGCTAAAGACCAAAAACATCTGGGGCCCCCTTTAATGAGTGGTAAGCACTGGTTCTCAGTGTTAGCCAGCTCAAGCAGGGCTCATCAGGCTTGTTCGCACCACCTTTGTGCTACACCCAGGAGCACTGTCAGGAAGCCTGCCCTGCCCACTTGCACCCATTCTGCACACCCCGAATCCTGGAAATGTAGCAACATAGGCACTTCAGAAAGTCATTGAACATGTACCCATAAGTGTACCTGGGACAAAGAGCCTAAATATGGAACAGAGTGTGCCTTCTGCTGCTGCAAAGCAGCTGCCATTTTCCGGAGTTGGTGCATGTTGAGTGGGTTGTATGTTTCATAGTGACACTTCTGGATGTGCTGTGGAAGTAGCATAAATATACCCTCAGTGTTTGGCAAAAAGAAAACCACCTGATGTGGCCACCTTAAGAGTTTTGCTTCAAAACCACTAGTTTACAGCTAGGATGCAGAACACTTTTATTAGCTATGAGTCCAATATTAGCACTGTTAGATAGGACTGTATGAAACAGCACTGTTTCGTTTTGACTTCTGTTTTGCCGGGACAGTGTTTCATTTTTGAGTTTCATTTTGTTTTGAAGCACCGTTCTGTTTTGTTTCGTCAAAACTGTTTTGCTGTTCCAACGCTGTTTTGATGTTTTGCTGATAGGCTATAATGGGGATGCATGAAACTGCCTATAACTTTGTTATTTCTTGCCTGATTCAAATGAAAACTGCAGGAATGGTAGCCCCTGCTGAGGCCACAAAGCCTTTCAAGGTTCAAGGAGATAGGTGTAGGCGTTTCTGGGAAACTGCACCTCAAGCTGCTGACAAGCAAAACTCATGTCACATGTGTGTTAAGGCATGCTGGGGTGAAAACAACAGGCATGGTAGTCCCTGCTGAGGCCATGAAACCAGCCAGGTTTCAAGGAGATGAGTGCAAGGGTTTCTGGGAAACTGCAATTCAAACTGCTGACGAGCAAAACTTGTGACGTGCGACTGTGTGCGTGCGTTAAGGCACAGCTGTTTTTTCATCCTTCTCCCAGGGCACTGAGATTGGAAGGGACCTCAGGGAAGGATCACAGTCACTGGTCAGCTACACATGTCAATATCAGAGCAGTCCTTCCCCGCCCCCCCTTACTTTCTGTTTCCCTGCAGGCAAGTCCAGCTTCAAAACTCAAAACGTTTCAAAAGTTTCAAAACATTTCAAGTGCCCTAGTTTTGTTTCTAGGCTGTTTTGAAGCCTTTCATTTCATTTCAATTTCACTGTTTCAAGCTTGAAATGAGTTGAAACAGCATCAAAACGACACACCCGGCAACATTTCATGCAGCCCTACTGTTAGGTTTGCAAACATTACACACAAGTTAAACCCAGAGATTTCCAATAGGAATTCTTCGTGTGAAAAATATTCTGGCCTCTTGTGACCTTTTAGAGTTTTTTTGCAACAGAAGAATCGCTCCAGTATTTTTCTGCAGTCAAAATTGACTGGAAGACAAAAGTTGGCATTTTCTGAGAGATGCGTGGAGTCAAAGTGTGCCTACAGATGTTCAGGGCCCTCCTTTGCAGAAAGTGGCACAATTTGGAGCCCCCCATCCTCTGCTCCCCAACCCAGCAAGTGAACATCTGTTGGGTTGTACTGGGGGTACTGGAGCCTGCCTGTACCGGTCCTGGCCAGTAGGCAGGGGTGCTTGCACTGCCTCCGAGGAGGCTACTGAACCACTCCTCTCCCCAGTATGTCCATCTCCCCTCTGCTCCCCAGCTGTTGGCGGGGGAGGGAGAGGAAGAGGGAGTGTCAGGACGCAGCTGCTTGCTGCTTTGAATGGCCAGAATTGAGGAGGGGGCAGGGTGGAACAGAGCCCCCTTGCCTTGCTGCCCCCGCCTCCCCAGCTACCCTGGCTGGGGTATGGGGGGAGCCAGGTTGGGCCCACAAAGTGAGGGGGCTCCAATCCACAGTCCTCCCACTCCCCCCCCCCCCCCCGGCCAGCTCAGGGCCTTCAAAACAGCTGGCAGCTCTATGCTGCTGCTCCCCCTTCCTCTGCCGCTGACAGCCCCAGAAGGAAGGGATAGGCTGGTGCTTGCTGGCATGCTTTAGAGTGCCTTAATTTAATATTTCATTTGACCAGGGCTAATTTTTCTCACAATCAGCCATTTTAAAAAGTGCTTGGCAGCAGTGTGTGCGTGTAAAGTCACAGTTGTCGAACTCTTTCAGGGGCCCGATCACACTAAAAATGTAACTTGTGTAAGCACTCTAAGGAGGTTGAGACCTGCTGGTGTAGACACTGGCTGAGACTGTTAATGACATCAAAAGAATCTGTAGACCCAACTAAAAACAAAATTGATAAAACTGGGTATCCAAAGCCTTTTGGCTGCTTGGTTATTTATAGTTGAGTAGTCCATGTGGGAAGCTGAGAGTGTGGCTACATGGAGAGTACAGCTACAAGGAGCAGTCAGTCCTTGTTGCATGCTTTGACATGGGAAGGCAGAATCCATCTGAAATAACAGAGTTAAGAATGTCTCAACCAATACAAATAGCATCTACTTTCTAAGGTGGCTCCAAAGTAGCGTGAGGTTAAGTGCTTAGCTTCTGCAACGACCATGTCATGCTCTCCCCGATTCTGAAAGGAACCATCTCTGAAAGGACCTGTTCTGAGCACTGCAAAATACAGGAGCCAAATTCTAGGAAAATGATTTGGAAGCAGCTTGTAGAGCCGATAGCTAAACAGGGTGGACTTGGGCTCCTGGTGCAGCATCTGTGAAGCAAATAGGGCTGGATGGTGGGGAGAGGGGAGGGGAAGGCATGCTATTCACTTCAGTGTGTACAGGTAGAGCTGGACAGAAATGTTTGAGAAAAATGTTTTTGGTTGGAAAATACAAATTTGTCAAAATTTGAAACTTTTCATAGGAGAGTTACTAGTCAGAGTGACTCTTCTTTTGAGGCTACAGTGTCTCAGGTCTAGGATGGAATTTCTAGTCAAAATGAGACAGGATACTCTTCCTTGCCTCCCATCCCAAGAAGGATAAATAATAGCTTGGTGTAAGCATTTGGTTGTAATATGTGTGTGTGTTGGGGGAAGAGGGGCACCATGTCCAAGGGATCCCCTGATGGTTTGAATCAGGAAAACAAGATTTGAACCTGGGTCTTTCTCATCCCTGGAACGTGTCTAATTTTAGGGCTATATTGAATCGGTTGCTGTCTCTTTAAATGCAGGGATATATAGATTCAGTTTCTGTCTCTACTGCTGGAACTGTTCCATTAGATATGGAGGGAAAGCAAATGATTAAGGTAGGGAAGATAGAGATCCCAATTTAAAGCCCTGTCCCAATGGCTTTTCAAGGATTTATTGAAAGTGGCCCCACCAGAGAGTAGTTAGTAGGCTCATGTCTATTAACCAGGGATATAGGAGAACAGGAACTTGAACCTTGCCATATCCAGAGGAGTGTGTCCTATCCACCATGATATTCACTGTTCTGGAGTGGATGCCTTGCTCCTTATTGTCACAGAAAAACCTTCCACAGTTCATACCGATGCAGAATGGGAAAACTTTGGAAATCTTGCCAAGCTTTGTGGGACAGGAAGATAGTTTCCCAGCCAGTTTTTATATAATAGGATTAGGCCACTGGTGCAGAAACTACTACTCAGAGAACAGAACACATTGGAGGTGGGGGTGGGGGGTGAAGGGGAGGGGTGTCTTGATCCTCACGTATGCATGTTTGCAGAAGAAGCAGAGATTAATAGAGCTGATCAAAAGTGTTTTCTTCTGTGCCCGGAAGTGAAAGAAAAACAGCTATTCAACCATGAAAAAACTTGTTGAAGGACCTAAGCAAAGGCAAATCATTGAAATGGTCCAGGACCAATTAGAGTTAATGTGACCTCTGCTGAGTTTAATAAATTCATCTGGAACTAAAGACAGGACTGTGCCCCTAAATGCTGCATTGTAATCCCTGTATGCACATCCCCTTTGACTTCCTTGATTTTCAGCCTGAGGGCAGATCACACTACAGGATTGCAGACTCTGCAGTTAATCCCAAGGCTGTGGGATGTTAATGCTGAAACAAGCCAGCAGTGGAGAGATTTTCCCAAAGGAGAGTGCTGCACTGGGAAGAATTATACAGAGTGACAACAGGCAGTATGATGAAATTTACCAAATCCAGTTTGCTAGCAATTTTTCCCTTTGCTATTATGTTGCTGTTTAAAGGTAATGGCAAAATATCAATAAAAATGAGAACTACTGTTGTGAACATGGAGTTGGATTGATTTAACATTGTTGAGTTTAGGTAGTACTTTATAAATGTAGTTGAATATGTTCCAAATAAATTAATTCAGCTGTTGAATATTTGAAAAGGTTATTGCTTTGTAAAAGGCCAGTCCCACACAGTCTTTACCTTTGTTCTTTATAAAACTATCTGGATAGTGAAATCAAGGAAAAAATACAATTCTCTTAGCTCAGTGATTGTCAGCTGAAGTGCCAGGGTGCCACAAGATCCTTTGAAGGGAGGTAAGAAGATAAGTACAGGCTCGAGCTCAGTCCCTGCCTGGCCCCCATTGCCCGGCCCCATAATAGCAATGTTAAACACTGTAATAGATAAGGTAGTGTTTGAAATGGGGTGCCACTCAATTCATAAAAGTTATGGAGTCTGTTGAGGGGTGTCTTGAGTCTAAAAATGTTTGAGAGCCATGTTCATAGTTTAAGGAATATCTTAAAGGGAAACACTGTGGCCCAGAGGGCTAGAATTCAGACTTCTACTCTTGGCTATCCTGCTGAATTACCCTGGATAAATCTCGCCTCTCCAAGCTCCAGTTTCACTGTCTGTTAAATGGACATACTGGCTTCTTCCATGTCTGGAGCTTTGAGCATGAGGTTGAAAAGTGCTATGTGAGAATGGAGTGTGTCTGTTTTAAGAAGGGTAGTTACAGATGCTGTTGGTTTCAAAGTGCAATGCCCTTGTTAAGCCTCAACATCATACTAGAACTCCAAATTATTTGTTTCTTTTGCAAATGTTAGGGCTGAAGAGCACAATTAAGGGCATTTATACACATGCTCTGGGGGCGGGGAGAGAGCGCTGTAATTAGAGCAGCTCTGAGAGCCTCTCTAATTAGAGTGCCTGGAGTGTCATGTGTGTCAGTGTCCCAGCACTGAAAAATGGCAGCAGGAGCACTTTAACTAAAGCTCACTGAATGAGCTTTAATTAAAGCACCCCCACCACCATTTTTCAGTGTGGGGATACTGATACATGTGATGCTGGAATCTGCTGGAGCGCGGTATTTACCACACTCCAGTAGACTCAATTAATCGAGTCTGCCTGACGCACTGTAATTACGACATGTCGGAACAGCCTCGCTGCACATGTATAGGCGCCCAATATGCCCATTCAACCTGTTCTTCAAGGTTAATGGGCAAATAGCTAAAAATATAAATGCCACTTTGCAGTTGATTTGCTGACTCAGCTCTACAAATACGATTTTTGCTGTATGCCACCTATGGTACCTCTGCCATAACCTTAAAGCACTTGGGGTTTCTTCTTTTGTAAAACAGAGCAAGAAAAAAAAAAGTAATTTTCCTGAATACTGTCAGTCTAACCTTTACCTGCTGGTCACATCACTTATTTGAAGACAGAAGCATAAACTCTGAATTGTATCTAAGCTGCAGATGGAGAAGCTGTGAAAAAATAGTCAGCGAAGCCATGAATATTAATAGTGAAAGCCTATTTCAGTATAAATAGAAAATGTTAAAAGATTCTATTCCATATTACTGTTGAGTAGCTGGAGAGAATGCAAAATCCAGATAATATTTGCAAATGAACCAGTCTTAGTTATGTTAGTGTAAGGATGTTTCATAGCTTCCGAATGCAAGAAGACTTATAAGACCAGTGCAGTGATCTCTAATGAAGGCAAGAAAATTTAACTTCTCTTGGTGTGCTGCTGACATATTATTGCAAAAGAGAAAATAAGCAATAATACTGAATGTCCTCAACAGACTAGGGCTCTGTTCTAGGTGCTGTATAAACACCTAGGAAGAGACAGTCTCTAGTGCACAGCCTGCCGGCCACTCCTGAAGAGAAGGGAGGGAAGCTGGGAGAGAATCCCTCCATTGCTTTTCCCCATCTCCCTGCTCAAGTGCATGTGGGGGGGGGGAGGGGCATGGCCAGGCCCCAGCTGGCCTGCTGAGTATGATGTGGGGGAGGAGTTTTAAACCCCCACCCTGGGCTGCACCAACCCCAGCTGTGGTCTGCTGGGGGGTGCAGAAACGGCCCTTGCCACAGTTTTCCCCACTCTTGCTCGGTTGGAGAGCAGGGGAGTGTGGTCAGGCCTTGGCCCGTGACAGCACATTGAGGCCCATGGGAAGCCTGCACTGGGGCTTGACTTCACCTCCTGGAGGTGGCTGGAGTCTGCAGTCATGCCCCTCTCCTCAGTCTCTGGGCTGGCTGGGTGGGGGGGAAGTCCACAGGGGGTCTTGGCTCTGCCCTCTGGAGCCAGGAGCCAGAAGCATGGCTGGAGTTTCCCAGCCATACCCCCTCCTCAGTATCCATGGTTGGCTGAGGGGGGCAGGAGGTAGGGGAAGCCCACACTGGAGCTTGGCTCACAAGGGGGCTGGAGACTGAGGAGGGGGGTGAAGCTGAGGGACTCCAGTCCCACTCCAGGCTCTGGGTGGGCAGAGCTAACCCCCTGTGTGGGCTTCCCCAACCCGCTCCCTCTGCCTGGGGAACTCTAGCCATCTCCAGGGGGATGGAACCAAGGACCAGTGCAGGCTTCCCTCTGGGGCCCTCCCCCTCACCAGGGCCAGAGACTGGTGCCTGAGGGACTCTAGCCTCGCTTGTGGCTCTGAGGGGTCGAGCCAAGCCCAGGTATGGGCACCCTCCCCACCTCAACCAGGCCAGAGACTGAGGAAGGTGGCATAGCTGGGAAACTCCAGCCACACTCCTGGCTCTGGGAGGCAGAGCCAACCCCCCATGTGGGCTTCCCCTGCCTCCCCCCCCCACCTCAGCCCGGCTGGAAACTGATGGAGGAGGGGGGCATATTTGAAGGACTCAACCCTGCTCCTGACTCTGGGTTCCCAGGGTGAAGCCAAGCCCTCCTTTCCCCCCCACCCCCCTCCCCCTGGCACCAGGCTGCATCCAGCTGCAGGTTTGGTGCTGGGCCAGAGGGGTGGGTTTTCTCCCCATACCCTCTCCTCAGCCAGCCAGAGGAGTGCTAGTGCTTTGGCTATGAAGCAAAGGGGTGGGGCAGACCCTGCTTTGCTGAAGCAGACAGCACAGGCCAGCCCAGGGGTGCATAGCATCCTGGGATGCTAGGGGACTGTGAGTTAACTTGAACTGGGAAGATGGGACAGAAGTTCCATAAACAGTTTGACCCAAATCAGCTAAGTCTGATACTACATTCAACCAGGTTTATCTTAAGTCAGTTTCAGCCATTTTGAAAGTGGTTTAAGTGCATTGAACTTCTGTTCTGTTACAGGTTTAAACCTGTTTTGATCACTTAAACTGATTTATGTGTAACTTATGTCCCTAGACATTTTGTTAGAAACTGTATGAGTGGCAGAACCTGTGTAACTGGGCCTTGCATATTTGTATACATTTAGTGAATTTGATTATCGGCACTCAGCTATGCTCTTGTATTTCTTCAGATATTTTTGTTCTGTAAAAAAATGAGTGGCTCGTCATGAGGACTATATAAAATGGTATCATGCAATATTCAAACTTCTGATTTTTTTTCTAAGACAACTTCTCCCCTTTCCTTCTTCCCTCCCCCCATTAAATATATTTTATAGATGTAATACATTGCTGAGCTACTTAACTGTTTGACTGGCACTTGCAGGGCAATGTGGGTCTCCCAAGCTTATACCATAACATTTATAATGCACCATTACATGTTTTTTAGTTTTTCCTGTGTTGCTGTATGGATAATTATCACTATAGCCCAGAATTGATAGAGACCACTAAAATAGATCTTTCTCAGAGAGTGTCTTAGTACCAGACTTTGATCTTGGCCTTGAAGCAGGATCTGGGATTCCCCGCTTTTCCTTAATCCTAGAACCCCATCAATGTATGTGCAGGATTGGCAGCCACTGCATCAGATCTGGGGCACCAATCTGGAGATGATGGTTCCACATTTTGGACTCTGGTAATTGGGGACACAGCTGAAATTACAGGCAGTCCTTGACTTACAACATTTCAAGTTACAACATTTCACACTTAAACGTTTATAAATTGACACCTGTTTCAACTTTCTGACGTCAGTTTCAACTTTACAATGCTTGATCTGACATGACGCCACACCAGTGAACAAGTTCACTGCGTTACCCGTGTCCTTGGAGAACATCTGTCCAAACTTGCTTGGACACTTTCTTTAAGAAAGCAGACAAGACTCCAGAAAAACCTGCACCCAAGACTGCTGAGAAGACTCTAGCCAAGAACCATTCAAAAAGTCTAACCAAGAGCCCTTCAAAAATTCCAGCAACATCACATCAAAGAAGTCCTTCCAAATCAATATGATTGCTATTTACAATATAAATGCATTAATGTAGCTATATTATTCATCTATAATTGATTGAGTACAAAATGCTGGGTTATTTTTGACCAATTATGTCATAAGTCTGAGAACTGCCTGTACACAACTTTTAGTGGAATGAGAGGTAGGGAGGAAGGAAACAATTTTAACTTGTTATTTTCATTCATAAAATGATGGCTGTTTTGTTTAGTTGCTTTGTGTCTTGGAATGCTGGAAGTAATCCCCATGGAGGAAGATTACAGAGACCATTAAAAGTGCAGATTGTCACAGGGCTCTGCAGCTTCAAAGACTGAGATCATCAGTGCAGTTTTGAATGCTATAGCTAGACATTGTAAAGTTATTAGGGAGTACAGGACAAACTCAGATTGCATTGATTGCCATTGCCTGAAAATGGGTATAAAAACCCTCACTAATGATGCAAAGTACTTGTTGCAATGAACAGGTCAACTGCAGTAAGTAGAACCATTCTTGATCCTAAGTCCTGTATATGATAGGGAGTGTTTGCAGAAAGAAACCCATTTTTAAATGAAGTAAATGATGATTTTTTATGTTAATATGGATGAAAGGAAAATCTACATATTCCTTTTCTGCCTAGCATTCTTTGCAACATTTTTCCATAGATTTTGGTTTTTGCATCTTGTAGATATAATCACATAAAAGAAGTGGAGGCTCTGAAATCTGGACTATTGGATTCATTATTTCATCTTAGAATGCTGTGAAAAATACATTCAAAATCATTAGCATCTGTTCACATGAAGTGCAGTTCAATAGGACTGGTGCACAATCAATGTCTTACATCTTGGCACCATGTGCAAGCATGGAAAGAGTGATGGACTGGTTTCAAAATTTCCATCCTGGAAAGAAAAAACTATAGTCCATGATTAGCACTTCATCTTTGTAATTTTGAAATTTTCTTCTTAACTCTGTGCTTTACAAATATGCCAAGAACAGAAAATATGGCAAGAATGGCAGTTGTAAAAAGAAATAAGACTTGGTGCAAAGCATCAGTGAAATGTAACTCTGCTAATAGGGCTGTCATGGATGCTAAGCCATGGATGGGTATTGTTCAAATACATGAGAAGTATGTAGAAAATGGGAGGCAGGTCACTCCTATCCTGCTTTTTTTTTCTCAGAGATCTTCCAGATGACTAATAAGGACTGTTGGTCACATGCCTAACCAGTGTCATGGAAAGAAAGAAGATGGTAGGTAGGGTGACCATTAGGATCTCCGGGACACTGATCCTTCCTTCCATTTCTCCCCCCAGGCGAGCGGTACTGCTGCAGGCAGAGGCACAGTTTTGTAGGGAGGTTGGAGCTGCCTGGAACACCATGCCATTCCACCTCCCTGCTGACATGCATCCTGCAATTCTGCAACTCTCATTTTAATTTTTGCCAACCAGCTAGGACTGGCTTTTCAAATCTGGGACTTTCCCAGGTAAACCAGGACGTATGGTCACCCTAATAGTAGGTAGTAAAATGTGCCCAGGACACATTCAGTGCAGTTAGGAGGCTTATAGACCAGTGTCAAGTATATGTCCCAGTCAGAATCTTTCTGTTCTGTTCTCAGAAATCTGGACCTCTTCTCCCAAAATAACAAATAAAGCAGCTAAATAAACTGCAGCAATATGCAGCAGCAGGCAAATGTGCACATCAATATCCAGGATACACTGTGGGATAGTAATAAGTCGGTGCCTGGAGTAGTGAAGCAGGCAAAGACTATCAGTGACAATACCCAAAGAAACAAGTACATGAAAAAGGAGGAAGGACAACCATTCCTGGTTATCAAAGTGCTTCCAGGGAGCAGAGAGCTTTGCAGGAACTCCAGAGGTTCGCTTCTCCCCATATAGGGATAGAGGGAACACAAAAAGTGAAGATTCAGTGGGACTTTACAGAGATGAGCCCTTTAAGCATCCTAACATAATAAACTAAAGTTTCTCCACACAGGGGACATCTACATGTGCACTTTACTGCAGAGTTGATTAATTAGCTTTTCAGCAAAGCATCACTGTCTAGATGCACTGTTTATACGTGTGGTTCTATTCGGCCGGATCGGCCCAGCTAGCCCTGGTCACTATCTACATATCCATTGCAGTGAACTAAACTCTGCCATAGGATAGAGCTGAACCAGACTATTCAGCTGTGCTAATTGGACATGTAGGTGCACCCACAGTGAACTACTCAGAATTAGTTATTCCAGTTTATTTAATCCAGATTAGATCCAGCTACTTTGATTAATCCTCTGTGGATGCTCTTATTCTAGAATCAGCATGCTTTATTTCAAATGAGTTTAATCCATTTTTGGATTCTAGAACAAGAGCAGCTGTAACCAGGAGTTATTCCAGAGTAATTATTTGACTTTAAATTCATGTATTTCCTTAATGTAAATTAATTACCCCCAGATAACATAATAGAGGTGATCTTGGTTGTTAAACACATTGCATAACCCATGAATATCACTTAGAAGTTAGCATTATGTGGGATATATCCTACAACCCATGTTTAATAAGGGCTTGTCTATGTGGAAAAATTGCCCAAGCACAGCTGTTCCAAAGTGGATTAAGCTAAAAGGAAAAAGGCACTCTCGATTGGTGTAAGAATGTCCATACAGAAAATTAGTACAGAATACCTATTATGCTTTACATTTACATCCCAATTCATTCTGTAATAGTTGCAAACCCTATGAGCATAAAGCTCAGAAAACAGGTTGTACACATAACACATGGTATGGCCACATTAGTTATCTTCCTATCAAATCTTCAGCACTACACTGAAGATTATTAGACAGTGTTAAAAATTTTGGTTATTTGACATGGCTTTGTGGAGTTGGTATCAGTGTTGGACTCTTTGCATGGCAGCTACATGGGTTCATAGTTGGTGTATTTTAAAACAATTGAAGTTATACAGTTAGTCATGCGGCCTATGTTAGCCTGAGGCAGCTGGGTTGAAGTTCCAACGTGACGCCATGGAGAGAAGAGAAACAAGAACCCTTGCATGGTAACTGCTTTTTTACAGAGTTGTAGGGTTGTAAGAGATTCTGAGACAGTGGCTTTAATGTGTTGTATACAATTGCTGGGGTGGGTAGTATTTAACAGTATTAATAGTCTTTGTGAGTCTATGGTTTGTGTTGGGGTTTCAGTCTGTCCCTTTGCTCTCACTTCTGGTGGGTGGTCTGTGTTGACTGTCTTCATATTCATTTTAGCCTGTGATGTGTTTGACATAGATGTCCCTTGGCCACTAGACAGTATCAGATACCACGAAGCACTTCATCAGTTTTATACAGCGGCAGGGTACTCTTCATGCTCTGAGGATGCTCTTGTTGCTTGGGTCCCATGCTCCAAGTGCTCCAATGATCAATGCGTGTACCATCACATCTTTTCCCTTAGGGTAGCAGCCAGTAGTCTGTATTTGGATAGCTTTTGCTTTCAGGCTTTGGCAAAGGCCTGCCATCAGATTTCAAACAGGATTGTCATATCAGTGACCCGTATCTTTTTGTTGTCCTTTTCTGTTACCACAATATCTGGATGCAGCTGGCTGTCACAGTCTGCAATGGCGTGGTGCATAGCTACCATCCCAACTGACACTGAGACTGACTTTCACCAATCAGTCCTATGGCATTGTGGTGGAGTTGTCAGGCTCTTGTGAGGGATTTGCAGCTGTACAGGATATGGGGCAGGGTCTTGCTGTCAAAGCTGCACCTCCAGCACCTCTTGTCTTAGTGGCCATAGCAGATGGTGCTATTGAGTGGGACGCAGTTGAGTTGATCCCAATGGATGAAAGGCCAGTCAGCAAAGTTCCAGCAAGACATAAAGTGGTTGCTGGCTTCCCACTTTGAGGTGACCTCAAAGACTTTGCCGTGATCAGGTTTTGTCTTCAGGTCACCAATGTACTTGGCCTGTATGGCATCCTTCAGGCAGGTCTTGACTCAGGATGACAGTGGTACAGTTAGCAGTTGGGGCTGAGCTCCTGCCACTCTGAACCTTGTCCAGCAGCAACTGACATACTTTCTGACTCGCTGCGTGGTGTTACGGGCTCAGCTCCACAGCAAGGTAAAGTCATCTGCTAACTCACAGTCCAGTGACCTGCGCAGAAACATGTTGCTGGATAGTGTACTGGTGATCATCCTTTTGGTGATTCCCTTCAGGGCACTGGTGGCAGTGCTGCTTACCAGGTCATCAGGGCAGGTCAGGAGGCAGAGGGTATGGGAGACTACTGTGATGTCCCAGAGGTCTTCCAGGTGAAAGAAGCTGGCACTCCTGTGCCAGAAGCGTATGTACAGGCTCTCGTTGCTGATCCATAGTGATAGGCTGATCCACTTCAGAAGCTGCCTGATTTCACTGTGTGCTTTCCTGAGAGGGATCTTGGGGAATGAGGAAGGTGTTCAGGGGGCCAGAAGGGAGGAGTCAAGCTTGTGGGTGTCCTGCACTATCCCTGGTATCTGTCTCACCTGGTGGCTGTTGGGTGTGCCCAGGTGGAGGTAGCTTTCTCTCCTTCAGGTGGCTCATGGTGATGCAGGGTAGCATTTCTCATGGTGATCCAGGATGTCATTTCTTTTCATAGATTCGTAGATGTTAGGGTCGGAAGGGACCTCAATAGATCATCAAGTCCGACCCCCTGCATAAGCAGGAAAGAGTGCTGGGTCTAGATGACCCCAGCTAGATACTCGTCTAACCTCCTCTTGAAGACCCCCAGGGTAGGGGAGAGCACCACCTCCCTTGGGAGCCTGTTCCTGACCTTGGCCACTCGAACTGTGAAGAAGTTCTTCCTAATGTCCAGTCTAAATCTGCTCTCTGCTAGCTTGTGGCCATTGTTTCTTGTAACCCCTGGGGGCGCCTTGGTGAATAAATCCTCACCAATTCCCTTCTGTGCCCCCGTGATGAACTTATAGGCGGCCACAAGGTCGCCTCTCAACCTTCTCTTGCGGAGGCTGAAAAGGTTCAGTTTCTCTAGTCTCTCCTCGTAGGGCTTGGTCTGCAGGCCCTTGACCATACGAGTTGCCCTTCTCTGGACCCTCTCCAGGTTATCCGCATCCTTCTTGAAGTGTGGCGCCCAGAATTGCACGCAGTACTCCAACTGCGGTCTGACCAACGCCCTATAGAGGGGAAGTATCACCTCCCTGGACCTATTCGTCATGCATCTGCTGATGCACGATAAAGTGCCATTGGCTTTTCTGATGGCTTTGTCACACTGCCGGCTCATGTTCATCTTGGAGTCCACTAGGACTCCAAGATCCCTTTCCACCTCTGTGCCACCCAGCAGGTCATTCCCTAGGCTGTAGGTGTGCTGGACATTTTTCCTTCCTAGGTGCAGCACTTTGCATTTCTCCTTGTTGAACTGCATCCTGTTGTTTTCTGCCCACTTGTGCAACCTATCCAGGTCTGCCTGTAGCTGTTCCCTGCCCTCCGGCGTGTCCACTTCTCCCCATAGCTTTGTGTCATCTGCAAACTTGGACAGAGTACATTTGACTCCCTCGTCCAAGTCGCTGATGAAGACATTAAAGAGTATCGGTCCAAGGACCGAACCCTGCGGGACCCCACTGCCCACACCCTTCCAGGTCGAGACCGACCCATCCACCACGACTCTTTGGGTGCGACCCTCTAGCCAATTCACCACCCACTGGACTGTGCAGTCATCCACATCACAGCCTCTTAACTTGTTCACCAGTATGGGGTGGGATACCGTATCGAAGGCCTTCCTGAAGTCTAAGTATACGACATCCACCCCTCCTCCTGTGTCCAGGCGTTTTGTAACCTGGTCATAGAAAGAGACTAGGTTGGTCAGGCACAATCTGCCCGCCACAAACCCATGCTGGTTTCCCCTCAGCATAATTTGCCCTGCCGGGCTCTCACAAATGTGAGCCTTGATAATTTTTTCAAAGACTTTACCAAGGATGGAGGTGAGACTGACCGGCCTATAGTTGCCCGGGTCCTCCTTCCTCCCCTTCTTGAAAATGGGGACCACGTTAGCCCTTTTCCAGTCTTCTGGGACTTGGCCCGTGCGCCACGAGCGTTCGAATATTCCCGCCAGTGGCTCTGCAATGATGTCGGCCAGTGCCTTCAGCACCCTCGGATGGAGCCCGACTTAAAGGAATCCAGTTCTTCCAAGTGACTCTGCATCACCTCAGGATCTATGTATGGAAGTCTGGCGCCTTGCTGCTGCCTCTCTACAACCCCAGTGAGAGACTTGTCGTGCCCCTCACTTAGGAACACTGAGGCAAAGAACTCGTTGAGGAGTTCAGCCTTGTCCCCCCTGTCTGTCACCAATTGTTTCTGCCCATTTAGCAGCGGTCCTATTCCTCCCTGGGCCTTCCTTTTACTCCCAATATATCTAAAAAACAATTTCTTGTTGTCCTTTACTTGGGTTGCCATCCTCAGCTCCATGGTAGCTTTGGCCCGCCTAACTGCCTCCCTACAAGCACGAGCAGAGGAGGTATATTCATCTTTAGTGATCTCACCCTGTTTCCACTTTTTGTGTGCTCCTCTTTTGGCCCTTAGGCTGCCCTGGATTTCTCTGGTCAGCCATGGAAGCCTCCTGGCCCCTTTCCCTCTTTTGCCTTGCTCGGGGATCGTCTTGCTTTGTGCCCGAAGGATCGTTTCCTTTAGGCACAGCCACCCTTCTTGGGCTCCCATCCCATCAAAACTCCTACTCTGCAGTGCTTCCTTGACTAATCGCCTGAGTGCATTGAGATCAGCTTTCCTAAAGTCTAGCACTTTCACCCTACTAGTTACCTTACCCACTCGCCGTCTTATGTTGAATTCTATTATAAGGTGATCACTGTCTCCCAAATGGCTACCGATCTGGAGGTCCCCTATCATGTCATCTCCCGTTGCCAATACCAGATCCAGTATGGCATTCCCCCTAGTGGGACCATGCGCCTCCTGTGTCAGGTGGAGGTCCTGTACACAGGTTAGAAACCTGCTGCTGTCTGCGTCTCCCAGCAGATGTCTGGGTAGTTTAGGTCCCCCATGACTACCGCCTCTTTAGCTTTTATGGTCTCCGAGAGTTGCCTCAGGAGCCCCGCATCTATTTCTTCCCCTTGGTGTGGGGGTCTGTAGCAGACCCCTACCACCAAATCCCTTTCTCCTTGCCCCCCATGTAGCCTAACCCACAATCCTTCTACTTCCTCAACCTCGGATTCTGTCTTGATGAGGGTTGATGTATATTGCTCACTGACATAAAGTGCAACCCCCCCCTTTCTTCCCCGACCTGTCCTTTCTATACAATCTATAGCCCTCAATATGTACCGCCCAGTCATGGGATGAATCCCACCAGGTCTCTGTTAGCCCCACTAAGTCATAGGTGTTTAGTGCAAGCAGGAGCGCTAGTTCATCCTGCTTGTTCTCCATGCTCCTAGCATTAGTATATAGGCACTTGAGCCCTGCGACTGGTGCCTTTGCTGCCCCCCCGCTCCGAGTCCCATGGGGCCCATTGTTTCTTACCTTCTTGTTTCTTACCTGTTCTGTAGTGCTGGCCTCCCCATGGCTTTCAGGTTCCCAATGTTCTCCTTCTTCAGGCTGGGCTGTCCTTGTGGGTGCCACATGGTTTGGTGGTCCACAGCTTCCCCTGCCCTCGTACTCCCCTCCCCCCGACGAGCCTAGTTTAAAGCCCGCCTTTTCCTGCAATTGATATGCAGGGAGGCATACTTGAAAATGTTGAAGTGGAGCCCCATCTACCCATGTGCCCCAGAGCTGATGTCCAGCATCCTCTGAAGTTTGTTGAGTTTGTGGGTAGGAGGACAATGCTGTTTGCATAGGCCAGGATGTTCATTTTATGTCCATATAGGTGGAACCCTCCTGGGCTCTCCATGACCACTCTGAGGAGGGGTTCCAATTGAATGTACATGTAACCTAGCAAGTCAAATGCAGAAAGCTGAACAAAACTGAGAACATCAGGAAGTCATAAAGAAGTAGGTCTAGATGGGACTTCCATAGGTCATTTAGTTCTTTTAGCCTGAGATAGGATCTTCCCTATCCAAACAACCTTATACAAATCCATCATCTAACCTTTTAGCAAAGCTACACAGTCAACCCTGATGCAACAAAAGCCATAACGCCCTAACCTGCCACAGATAAAGCAGGGGAATTATAGCTGAGTTATGTGGGGACATGTGAGCAGCTGAGCCCAGATTTTAGGCTCTCTTCAGAAGTCCTGAAGTCTGAAGTCCTGTATCAGGTGCTTTATAGTGAAACTTGGGCTCTAATGTTTGATGTGCCAGATGGTGTTGGAACCAGATGCCTGGTCTCCCAGAGACAACGATTGTGTTCACAGTCTTCGTATCAAGTGTCACATGTAGTGTACATCCAGCAAACTGGCCTCCCTGTACCAGGAAAATCTGCTTGTTTTCTCTGGAGAGGGATAGTGATTATGTGGACCCACATGTTACCTTTAATGTGATCATCATTTTTACCACTCAGGTTCTTTCCTTCAGCCTGTTATTGACAGATGGACTCGTGCCTTGGGTATACTGGTAGGTAGGGGTGTGCGAAGTGGGGCCTATTCAATTCAGATTTGTATTCGGCATGAATCAGTGACAGTGATTCAATTAGTTGATTCGGATTACTGTCCCGGATTAGATTCAGCTGAATCCGAAACTGGAGATTCGATGCTGATTCAGAGACTCGGTGATTCGGCCATAGACACAGCTTTAAACGTTTTTTTCTACATACCTCAAGGTACCAGGCATGGCTCGTGAAAGCTATGATGCTGGGGAGCATCCCACAGGAGTTGGGAGAGCCCTCCATGTACTCAGCAGTGAACCTGGAAGTGGACCAGAAGTACTTCCGATCCACTTGCAGGTTCACTGGGGAGCGCGCGGAGGCCCGCCCCCCCCACACACACACACCCTCCCAGCTCAATGATCAGCCACAGGGGGACCCTGGGTGGCCCCCCCGCAGACCAAGGAGGCACCAGTTGCCGAGCCAGAGGGGACGTGGGGGGGGGGGGGCCGGCACGCTCCCCGGCAAACCTGGAAGTGGCCCAGAAGTGTTTCTGGTTCACTTCCAGCTCTGCTGTTGAGCACTCTGGGGAGCCCCCTGCACTTCTGTGGGATGCTCCATGCACTCCAGCATTGCAGCATTCACAAGCCCCTGCTACCTAGAGGTATGTAGAAAAAATATTTAAAGCTGAGTCTATGTTGGAATTGCCAAATCTTTCAAAATCTCTCCGAATCGATAAGGAGGGTTCCAATTCGCTCCGGAGAGATTAAAGGGTCCTCTGATTCAATTCGGATTTGGAAATTCAGCCAATGAATCGGGCCGAATCTCCGCTGAATCAAATTAGGGATCGAAGCTTCGCACAGCACTACTGCTAGGTGATTTCAGGTGTGCTGGCGGTTTAGTTGTTGCGAGTTTCCTAGCCTGGGTTTACAGCAGGGACGAACAAAGCGTGGCTAATGGGCCGGATCCATTCAGCAGCGGACTCTATTTCCCAGCTGCCCATTGTGCATGACTGGGGCCAGTCTCTATGGAGACCCCAGCTGCAGCTGCCTGGGAAAGCTTAAGGCTGGAGTTGCAATGGAGACCAGCTGCTGCTGCACTGGCAGCTCGCATGGCAGAGCAGAGCAGGAGGCTGCTCCAGAGCTGCTGGGAACTTGAGATGGGGGAAACTTACCATGGGGGCAGCTTGTTCCAGAGCCAGGGCAGAGCCACAATCTGTAGCCTGCATGCTCCGGGCAGGGACACACAAGTACAGCTGTGCCCCTGTTTCAGACCAGGCTATCACTGCTGCAAGAAGCTGGGGCAGAGCCGTGATCCCCTGCTTGCATGTCCTTGGTTGGAGTGTGCTAGCTACAGATTGCAGCTCTGCCCTAGATCCAGAGCAAGCTGCCTCGCCCCAAGATCCCAGCAGCTCCGCAGCTGCACCTGCCCTCCTCCCCTGTGTGTACTGCCACGCAGCTGCAGGTGTTCTCCATGGCAGCCCCAGCCTTGAGCTTTCCCATGCAGCTGCAGCCCCATGGAGATGGGCCCCAGCCATGCGGGAAGGGGCAGCTCGGAAATGGAGTCCAGCTGCTGGCCAGATAGGCCATTTTGCCCACCCCTGGTTTACAATGCCCTTGTTCTGTAGGGGTTATGGTTTCCATACCATGCTATTTTTAAACTACAGTGGATCCTTTTTCTTTTGTGCGTGTTGCATCTAACTTTGGCCTTTGGTTATCTCCTACCATCTTCCATGATCTAGCTCAATTTCCCTTCTGAAGGATGTTCCAGCAGTATGGCTTTTTGCTGCAGGCCACCTCTGCAATATATGCATCTAACTGGCTAAGGGAAGATCATGTGGGAAGCAGTCTAACATGCACTCAGAATCTCTGTAGGCCAAAAAATCCACTCCCACATGCATGTGATCAAGCATGGTACATAGCATAGAAGTAAATATTTTTTCCTGCTCCCACATGATTTATTGTCCATTAGGATTTGGGCGGAAAGAGCATTAGTGAACTCAGGAGAAAGAATCACTGCTCTTGGAGGTACATGCGGGCAGGAAGTAAATTAGGAAAACAGACTACAGAAGACTGATGCTTCCAATGCTGTGTTCATACAGAGGCAGCATTGCAATATTGCAAATATCTGCTATTCAGAAGAACAGAGGTCTTACTCGGATCATTTGCTCACTTACTGCTCTGAAAGCTCAGGCCAAGCTTTGAATACTTTATCACTCTCAATGGCCATGTACCGTAAATGTTTTATGTGCAGAGGCATTGCTTTAAAATACAGCCTGAGAAAACAAGGTGGTGATTACTAGACCTGTCATTCTAAACTTTCTGGATGAGTTTGGAGAATGGAAAACTGAAGACTGGACTGAGACATGCTGCTAAAACCTATGCAGAGCTTAACGACAATGGTTGGAATTGTTGAACCATCCCCATTGTGGGCATTGACTGCTGAGAAGATGCAGGGAGAGATTTGCTTCTATGGGCATCACACTAGAGGACTCACTGCAGGGTATGACACAGGAGTATCACCACTGCCAAATTGCCGTGTGGATTTCAGTTGTTCATCCCCTAATGGACTTGACCACACTTGATCCTGGGCTTGGTCTTCTCTTTGCTACTATGGGGACTGCTATGGTAGCTCAGGGTACAGGAGATTGTGGGCAGCTTGTGCCGCCACCCCCATCCCACTTTCTCCCCTCCTCCCTAAGTTGCCATGTGGAAGTCCACAGTCTGTTTTGCCTTGGCTGGAGTTTCTCAAATCCTGTGTCTAATCATTGTAACTGGTTCCATTTTCTAATGAAATTTCTGTGATGAAACAATGTGATGACCCCATATGGGAACCGGAAAGGCAGGCTCTGGCTTACCATTAATTAGCTGGTTTTAGTTCTTGATTTTGAGCTATTAAAAAATAATTACATTTATATGAGGTCTAACAACAAAAAATAACCTTAATCATCCACTTGCTAATGACAGTGAGGCTCCCACTGTGCAACGCATTTCCTGTTGGGATATTCCAGCCATTTTTTAATCACTTCTGGTGACCTTCTTGTATTGGCTGACCAATTCAGGATGAAAATGGGGAGATAATTGTAACAAACAGATGAGGATCACATCAGTATTGAAACCTCATCAGAACTGGCTTTAGATATCTTTCTCTCATTAAAGCATTTTAGAGAGTCTTTCATTATAAAACCCAGTTACCAGGTTTTTATAACATTTGGCATGTACTTAAACTCTTGCTGAATAGCCCTGGACTTAAATACATGTTTAAAATTAACAGCGTGATTAAGCACTGAATTGGCGCCTAAGTGATTATGGAAGGCAGTGCTTTGTGGACTTTAAAATATTAAGAACTTCTGTTTCTCTTGGTTAATGCACTTTAGTTTTTTTAAAGGAGCAGTTTCATGAACAAAGTGAGTTTTGAATGAGAATGACTTTCACTGATCCCTACTTTTGGAAAAAAAATAACCCCCATTCTTTTGTTTTGAGGGAGACATCAGTTTTTACTCATATTGTGGTCTCTTAGACCTCTTCCCTAGAAAATCTACAACCTATTGTATTTACTTGACTATAAGATGACCACTTCTATAATTAAATTCTATATATGGAAAATTTATAAATTTGTTTATAATTTTCCAGGTATAGAATTAAATTATTAGAGTTTGCCCTGAATTTGTTCCCTTCCTAGTACTACAGTAGGGAAAATAAATCTGGGGAGGGGGGATCAGGTAGCCCCTTTGCCCTTTGCTTCCCCCAGCTTCTGCAACCAGCACCCCTTCACTCTCCCTTACTATCAGACCCTGTTCTCCCTGAGTATATAGAAGCAACTTTGAAAACACTGACCTTGAAATAAATATGCCTATAATAGTTTGCATACAATACCCATAGACAGTTTTTCCAGAGTTGATACATTTAACTTTTTTTGAAAGTGCTGCAAGTTTTAGCACAGGTATTTCATAAACATGCTTTTAAGCAGTACTTTTATATCTACTTTTATATAATGCAAACTGTGCATGATATTAGTCCAAAACCAAAAAGACTTATAATTTTACCTTATAGTTCATTGAGCTGGGCCCCACCAGAGTCAATAGTGTTTCAGTCCATGGTGACCCCACAATTTAGCACTGCTCAGTATGTGTATGTACTCCACATTACACCCCCACTGCAACCAAAGGATCCATGTGATAATTAGCCCCACACTTGTGATTGGAACTAGGTGTTCTTGTCACAAGTCCTGGGATCCCCCAAAAATGTATATGCAGATGAGGCAGAGGACAACCTGGTCCAGCTCCACCTCATGGGGGGCTGGGCCACACTAATCATATGCAACAGGCTGAGAGAGGGGGCAACAGAGGAATTCTGGGTAAACTGTTTGGGGCCCTGTTTGGTCATGTTTGCCAGAGATTTAAGTTTGGTGATCAAACAGGAGTCATTGGAAATGGGAAAGAAAGGTGCAGCTCAGCTGTGGGAATGAAGAGAAAGTTTAAATGTATTCAGTGTAGTGGTTCACTATGACTTTGAAAAGAATCAGCACTGAATGGTACTGAATGCAGTGGGCATTACAATATATTTTATTTAATGCGCTGCACAGATTAACCTATTGTTGTAGTAGGTTCTCCTCATTATGTTTATCTAATATGGGCCATGTGTTTTACAGCCATATTCAGTGCTGGCTTCATTTAATCAACTATATAGTTGGTTTCCATTACTGAGCACATATTGCTTTTGGCAGCAATGTAATCATAGACAATATTTGAGGTTTTCTTGTATGCAAATGTAAGATGAGGGACTTTTTTGTCAGGCTGATTGGGGAAAAACCTTGTCTTGTACTCCAGTAAATACAGTAATTACCATTCCTGTCAATTAGAGGCAGGAGACAGCACACAATAGAGAAGCTGGCTTAGTTACAGTTGCTGTGAAAACCATAGCAGTTTCTTGAATTGTGCCTCAAATTGCTGTCCATAATGTTGTATTATCATTTTTTGTATAAGTAAACGGTCAAGTTCCTCTTTTTTTGTCTTTCTGTAAGTTTTGTTTAGAGGTAATGAAATGCTGTAGCACTTCACATTTCAGGATTTCTTGAAGGTCTTCAGTCAGCTAATACATGTTCAGATCACCAGTGTGTGTGTGCGCGTGTACGTGTGCGTGTGCACACGCGCGTGTGTGCATGTTTGCTTTCTCAGGGTATTCAATATTTTCGTTGAGGTATAAGCAACACCTGGTATTTTGGGGGAGGAAAAGAGCAAAACAAAAATACCTAAGGACTAGATTGTGCCTCAGACTGACATAGTGATACCAAGGAGTGGGGCTGGATTTTGAATGAGTTCTGAAAACAGGCCCTTAGTGTTACTTCAGAGAGCAGAACAAAAAGCAGTGGGCCACCTTCCCTTGGAATACTAGGCTAAAGTCTTGAAACCCTGTCTCAAAAGAGAAGAAGAGAAGAGATTGGGTTCAGAGGCAGGTAACAGAAGTTATCGGAAGCCTGAAGAGCTATATGTGAAGAAAGATTGAAAAGATTCCACTAAAAATATTGTGTTTTGATTAGAGAGGAAATGAGTACTGGAGGATGAGACAAGCATATTAAGAAGGGAACTGTGAGCTGGGAAGCAAGGAGCTTCCTTTAACCTTTCTCATAATATAAGAACAAGGAAATGTTCAATGAAACCACAAGTCAAAAGAAAAGATTACCAAAGGAAGGATTTTTAGAGAGTATGTGAGTAATCCATGGAACTTGCTGCCACAAGATCTCATTTATGTCAACAGCTTACATGAAAGGCTGAAAGCATATGTAGGTATGTGAAAAGGAGAAATTTCATCTTCAAGACTTTTCATTCCATCCAGGAAGAGCACACACCAACTGCTGAAACTTCCTTAGCCTGACGAAGGGTTTTTGAACCCAAAAGCTTGCTTAATAACTATTCTCCAACCATTTGGGTTGGTCTAATAAAAGATATCAAATTCACCCAAGGAATCTTGTCTGCCTATCTTCAAGACTATGCATCAGTCACTGACTGATGAAATTTATATTTCTGTCAATTCTAAAATGGTTCACAACAACAATCTGCATGCCTCCT
Organism: Alligator mississippiensis; assembly: GCF_030867095.1. Taxonomy (NCBI): domain Eukaryota; kingdom Metazoa; phylum Chordata; order Crocodylia; family Alligatoridae; genus Alligator; species Alligator mississippiensis. Next base: position 156,922,090 of record NC_081826.1, on the reverse strand, counting down.
TGTATTGGTCACCTTTAGCAACAGGATAATGAAGAGATACTTGGTTTGCTTATGTAGTAGCATTTCTGTATTTCTAACAACAGGAGCTTTGATCATACAGTCCTTCCCATGTGTGTAAATCATCTTGAAGTCACTGACAGGCTTATACTAAGTAAGCCTGCAAATTTAGTAAATATAAATAGAAGCTGTTTGACAAGTATTGAATTTGAATTGAATTGCATAGCTGGATTACCAACGTTTCAATGGATTTAAAACAATACAGGTGTTTTAAAGCTGATCTTGCATGCTATTTGCAGTGCAAATATGGTTCCAATCATGTGACACCTTTCATTTGCCTGACTGTGCAGTTGGCCTTCTTCTTTATTCTTCTCTAACAAGTTCCTGCAATTTTCTATACAACTGGCTCTACCAGTACAGATGAGATCGAATTGCTCTGTTGAAGAAACAGAAGCAATTCAAATATTGTCAAAAACAGTAGAAAAAATCCCACCGAGAATTACAAACTTTTGTTACTTTTGTATTTTATTTTGAAACAAGTGTTCAGGGGGATAAGACATGTGCTCTAATTGTCACTTCAGTGTTGACACAATACACATTTTATTTCCAGCTTTCTGAATTGTGCCTTGTGGTGCTTCAAAGCTTCTGTACATTTTAACTTCTTACCTCTGTAGAACCAGAGTGGTATGCATAGATAAGAGCTTAAAGCACTTTTGTAATGCAATTAGTTCACTTTGTCAGCATTTGGATGGCTCTGTCTTGAGCTTCAATATCTTTCCTCCCTCTCACCCTGCTCTTGAAAGTGTTTATGCTTACTACTTGATAATTTGGTTACAGCATTTGGAATGTCTGTCCACGTGATTAGGAAGGGAAATATTTTCTAAAACCCCTTTTTTCCCCTCCAACTTTCAGTCAGCCTCTGTTGATCACTTGCTGTGTTCATGTAAATGGCTTCTTATCTACATGCAGACAGGTGGCTTTCTAGATTCCACTGAACTCCCCCGTATAAATGTGCCTATTCAAATAAAAAGGGACTGGCAAAGTCGTTATTATTACTTGTATTCAAGTAGCACCTATAGGTTTCATCCCAGATGAAGGCACACAATGCTAGATATGCTGGTTCATGTAGTAGGGGCATGTCTACACCACAGGTCTGGCACATTTGTTGATATCCATAAAGTCAAGCCCACCTTTTAAATATTTCTTCTCTGTAGATCAAAGGCTCTTTAGGCAGATGTCATTCTCTTATCTCCACTACAACTGGGAGGTGTGATTGCATCTAGCTAGAATGGAGTATGATGCATTGGCCTGGATTTCAGTGTAGGCCAGCCACTTGTGTACAAGATGGCTGGGATTCTGGGGCACACGTTCTGATTGCTAGCCTATGCTGAAGTCTGTACCTGCCCATTCTCTTTTCTGCTATTGCTGCCTGTGTTAGCTGACCACAGAGCTGAGGCAAAGGTGTTCCACAGTCACGTAGCTCACATTACAGTGTCACATGTTTAGCTTTAGGCTTTCTGAGAATGTATTGCACAGTTCCTAGTGCATTACTGTGTCACCAAGCCATAGCTGAGGACGTGAGGCTGAGGATGTTTCCGTGGTCTGGGATGACTATGTCCATTGTAGGGTGGCCACAGTATATGTCCCCCCTCCCACCATTAGAGCGCTCCAGTCCTCCCTCAATCTTTCCTGCCATGACTTTGATGGAACATTTCAGGAGGTGATGTTCGTTCTAGGAACATTTCAGGAGGTGATGTTCGTTCTAGGAGCAGTCCAACCCTTGAAGAGGAAAACAACTGACATTACCAGTTTCTTATACAGCTGAACCCTCTGGATCAGCTATGAGGCCTTAGAGGCCTGAATGGGAGCTCCTTCAGCCCTTACACTGCTGCCTCAAACCTCCATTTATATATACTTCATAGAATCTCAGGCCCTCATAAGGGATTGGCAGTCACTCAATGTCAAGCTGGAGTCTCATTCACGCCCAAGGGTATCTAGCAGTCCGTTTTGGATAATTTTATTTATTTAATTTGTACCGGAGGCCAAATTAGCCAAAACTAATTCCAAATCCAAGAGTCCATAACCATAAGTGGCCCTACTACTAGCAAACATCCTCCACCTGCACCTGGGGGTTCAGATGTTTCCAAAATCTTTGGTGGGCATCCTATTTGCAGGGTTGGGCTTCAGATGCCCCTGAGTTTTGCTTGCCCTTAGCCATAAGGCTGTTGAAGTAAGCAAAGGAAGAGACTCCCATTTCCATAAACTGGGATTAAAACCCCTGTACCTCAGCAGGTACAGAACCACACCAGAAGAGCAGTTCTCCTGCAAAGCAGTTCAGGAAAACTGCCTTCTTGGAGACAGATGCATGGTATAAATACAGCAAAAGGTGAGCAGCTCAGCAGCTCCTCACCCACCTGCTGCTCTGCATTCTCTGCCATCTGATCCCTGTTGTGCCTCAGTTCCAGGGGCTTCTTAAGGCCTCCAGCTGGTCCTCTTCTCCAATTGGAGCCCACCTCTTCTGCACAGCTGGGGATCACAGTCTCTGCTGAGGCAATAACTGGGCCTGCAGTAGCTGGCCAGCTTCCCGGCATTACAACTGATGCGGCTTTCTGGCTCTACCCCCAAACCGGGAACCTGATCATGCTGGAGAGTGTTTCCACCACCTACTCCTGGCTGAACCGGCCCCTCTGGCATGTCTGTAAGTGGAGAATCACCCCAGTCTGGCTTGCTTGGCTTCTGGAGGGAACCACAGTCCGGGAGGATCCCAGATGAACTGCAGGCAAGGAAGGGGATGCGAGCAGGGCTCTCTTTCCCCTCTCCCTGGCTGCTTTGCCACATACTGGTTGAAGTATCTCTAAGGTTCAGTTCATTACATACAGTGGGAGATCTTGTCTGCTCTTCCCTGGTCCCTATGTGGAAGGATTTCTAGACTGCCAACACCTCTGGCTAAAGCTCTTATGTTGTACCGGCATCACAATCAGGAGGTAAGATTGGCACGTGGATAACCAAACTGGTTAGCTCAGGCTCATAAATGGAGTGTGTGTTAACAGTTTCTGGCAGACTTGTATCCAAGCGACTGACCTGTACTGAAGCCCAGGTCAGCACATCCCTTCCCCCCCCAATGCTGGCTAGACACAATCACACTCCCAGTTTGAGTAGCAGTGTTATAAGAGAACAGTCCTAAAGAGCTTTCAGGTTGAGTGAATAAGACACTGAAGGGGTTAAGGACAGAGGTAAAGTGACTAGCCAGATGCCATTGAGTTGGTCAGTGGCAGAGCTATGAATTAGAACCCAGGTCTCTGGAGTCACTACTTGGTAATGACCTCCTATACCCTTTCCCCACTGTCCTATTATCAGTGCTGTACCAGCCATATAACTTGCATAAAAACTATACTGTAGCAATATTTAGAATTCACCTGTACAGCTAGGCTTCAACCCATGAGTTTCCTCAGCATGACTGTGTAGGATTCAAAGGGTAAAGGGAAAGAAGCAAATGTACTTTGTCTTGCCTGTGTGGAAAAGTTATAGTACTAGCATAAACCACAGTTTGCACTTAAAAAACACCATGTCAGTAGATTACCTGGAGTAGGTGCTGGTTTTCCTGTGTACGACTGCCTTTTTTATTTGGTTTATATTGCTTGGGGAAAGTGTTTAAAATAAGCTAGAAAAAAAATCTTCTACAAAAATCATTGTGTCCATACAGAGGGTATAACTTTACCTGTGTGAAAATTAACATTTCCTTAGGTAACTAAGCCCTTGGAAACTTCCAAATAGTGTAACTGAAATAGTTCTACTAAATTTCAGAAAGTTGTTTTTGCAAAACACTGATACCTCAAAACGTTTCATAACAGGAAGTGCATACCCCAGTGAAAGCCACTTGCTCTTTCCTTTGTGACAGCCCCAGGAACAGATGGATTAATAATGAGATGGTCAATAGTGCATAATAAATGCTGTGCTGATCTATGATTTATCACACTGATGTGGACAAGAGGCTTAGATTTCTGAGAGCCAATTGACTTACCCCACAACATTCCCATTGAAGTATTAAGATATAAAGCCAGTGTGTTATTTCACCAGTGCAGTGTAAGTTCATTTGGATATATAGCTGCCCAGATAATGCAGGGTCTCTTGGAGGAGACAGACTTGTAAAAAATATTTTTTGAGAAAAATCTTATGTTGTTAAAAATTTTCCAAGCATCTCTACTGATTTCTGACCATGTACAGTCAGAATTGAGCCTCATAGGTACTTCACTGTAAAGGTGTACAACACTCAAATTGGTGGATGCTCTATAACTTGGGAGTCAAGTAGGTGGATGCTCTATAAATTGGCCCTCTAGCCGAAGATAGAGCCTTCTGCTAAAAAAGGATCATAGCAAGGGGATCAGCCCTTGTGCGCTGAATACATAGCCTTTATATATGGCTAGGAGAACTGACCTACTGAGAATGTTTTGTCATCTCATCTTCTCTCAGAACATTTCTTTAGGAACTTCTTTTCCTATTGTGTAAAGAAAGGGTCCTTTTATATTTTATCAGTTTGTAAAACCTTCTTCCTACTTCCTCACACATTTTCATTTGGAATGCCATACAATGACTTTTATTGTACTCTGTTGTGCCCTTCAGTTTTTTTGCAAATCTCTCCCTGTCGAATGATGTATTTCTTTTGCTGAACAAACTTGCACATTTAGTAAATGAAGAGGAAATGGATACAAGTGGTATATGTTTATAATGACATTTTGCCACCCAGAAATCTATGCAGATAATCTGCTTGGAAAGCTTCAGGCCTCAGTGGAATACAGGCATCCTGGGCTGATTTACAACACCTGCTGCAGCTGCTCTGTGATTTGGCAGGCATACACGTCATTGCCAAATGTTGCATTTGCAGGAGAAAATAAGATGGCAGGAGCATTTACTGGGCACTTTATAATTCCAAGTGATACAAGCCTTTATTTGATAAGTGCCTTAAGAATTATAACTGTGGAGGCGGGATTGAAATTACTCTCAAGGTGTATGATTCTGAATTCTAGTTGGATACGCTGACGCTGGGCAGTTATAAGCAACTCTTTGATTCACGACAGTCAAATCAGACAAAGTGCTTTAGGTTGTAGTGAGGTGTAAGTAATAGTGCATTTTGTCTCCAATGGGCACTGAGCCCTTTGGACACTTGGAGTGAGCAAACACTCGTTTCCTGATCACAATGTGACCTTACTACCTTACCACAATGTGATTAGCTATTCCTGATAAAAGATAAGTTCTTCTATTGTGTTTTACCTACGGTGTTACAATTTAGGGGGAGGCAGGGAGAAGCAGTAAATGTACTTCATTGGTCTCCTGTATACAGCATACCTGCTTGTCTACCACATGCCATTCCTGCTTTTTACGACAAGTCTGACTCACTAATTTCCTAGTTAAAAAAAAATATTGAATGAATAAGGTGGGGTAGGATTTTCCAAAGCACTCAGTGGGCTCATCTACATGTGCATATTAATGTGCTTGAATAAACTCTGGAGCTTATTGCCCTGGAGTTTATTGCTTCTAGGCATACATCTTCACATGTTCCCAGGACTGTACCATGTTGAGCCAGGTCAGAGCATCCCCTTCTGGCAGGGGACCTAGGAGCTCAGCCTGCCAGTCAGGTGCTGCTCCTCCTCGATCCAACATGCTGCAGAGGGGTTGGCTGGGGCACGAGGGTGCTTCAATGTGGGGCTAGCCAGCAGGCAGTCACCACACTGAAGCACCCTTTTACTCCAGCCAGCTGGGGCAGCATTTTTTTTAGCTCCTCAGCACAATAGTACTTGTATTTACAAGTACTATCCTGTCGCAGAGGGAATTAGTTTACTCCAGCCTAATTGGGTTGCACATGTAGACATGCAACATTTACTGCGCAGCTAATTAGTCTATGGTGCAGTCTCATGTAGGCTCACCCATGGTTAACTGTTTCTGTTGGATTAAATGAGATCTCTGTCCCGTGGGATCACTATTAGGCTAGTGCTTTGAATAAGCTTGCATTGCATGTACTTCCCAATTCAGAAATTGTTTGCCAGCTGGGCTAAGTCAGTTCCTTGAATGCCCAGGTAGTTAAACGGATGTTGAGGCAAAATTCATTCTCTTGTCAGTAATTTTGTTATCTTTGTCATCAGAGCTACAGAACCTGAATCGTCATTGAATGTGTCCTAAACACTCTTAGCAGTGGCTTTCCGTACTGGAAAGTTGAGAGTAACACAGTATAAAAAATTATACAGTATAGGTAGCACTTAGGACCTACTCATGAAAACCACTTAAATCAGTGTTAAGACTTTCTTTGACGTCAGTGTGCTTTGACTTAGTTTTCCAGGATTGGGAACAGGTAGTGACATTTGCTTCACCTTTGCTACTGTCAGGCATTGGTCACAAACTGGGCTGTGAAAGCAAACTAGAGGTTGACTGTAGCCCGCAGTGGCTCCTGAGTAGAAGCACAGAGATCTGGCAGTAGAGAAATGGAATCAGTAATATTCACAAGAAAGCTGTCCACTGCAGCATGAATTAGAATGAAGTCAGATATTGGGGCTGTGTCTACAGCAAAGCATCACCATCTACACATGTGCAGCAGTTATAATTCAGTAAATTAGTCTAATGCACTCTAATGCACTTTTTCTAGTACCTCGCCCCAGCTGGGACAGAGTTGCCCACTGAGCTGGGACAGCTCCCCCCAGCCTCTGGAGCTTGGGGCTAAGTCCCTGTGCCCACTTCAATGAGCCTGAATTTTCTGTGCAAAAAATTCAGGTACATTAATTTCCCATGTAGACATGTCCAGTGGGTATTGAAAACTACTTGTGAGCAGGGATCCTTTTATACGTTGGCTGCAATTAATTCTCCTGATAAGAATCTTTCATTTGCCAAAGTTTCAAAGACACCAAAGGAATTTATAATTATTGGTGTTGGTGGTGTTCTCCTGCTGGAAATGGAGAAATAGTAAGAAAAGACTAGCTTCAACTGAAATGATCCAAGAATTATTTATGTATTGTGAATGGTATTTGTATAGCTGAAGGTCACCTCATCTGTTTATATCCTCTAGGGGGTTTTCCTTGTGTCTTTTTCCAGGCTCCACCCCTTTTACTCCACCCCTTTTACTCCTTTTCTAGGGTTTTCTCTTAAACTAAGCATCATCATTTGGGCAAAGGCTAGCATGGGGCAGGAGCTGTATAGCATGCTGCTTAACCAAACAGAGTTACTGAGCTACATGAGGGGTTTTGGCCACGAACCAGTAGAGGTGATTGTCTCTGTGCTGCTCAGCTGTGCTTCCTTCATCAGAGTGACTCATACAGCAATATTGATAGTGAGTCTCAAGAGAGCTGTTTTTTTTTACAACCCAGGTAAAAATACAGTATTGTGATGGCAGATAGGCAAGTAGTATAGGACACAGCTTGGCTGTTTAGCAGAGCACACAGTTTAGGTGAATAGGTCTTCTCTGGGAAGGCGAGATCCCTGAATGAATATAAAATGGGAACACTAATCCTGGGTTTAAAACAACACACTGGGGCAGATCATTCTGCTTTTGCAGTGGTTTGTCGGTGTAGCTCAGCATGAATGAAGATCTCAGAACCTTGCTCACCATTTGTAAACCGCTGCAGTGAGTAACCATGGGGCTAAGGCTGAAGTTGCTACTGCCACTGCTGCCTGGCCAGGGTTGGGACCTGAGCCAGAGTCAGAGCCATTGCCATTGCCTGGCTGAGGCCAGGAGCAAGGCCATCAATGTGCTCCATGCCCCAGGCCAGAGCCAGAGCTGGAGGCAGAGCCAGTGCATAGGGTAAGTGGCAGCAAGTGAAGGAGTGTGGGGGAGAGCAGGCAGCAGGAGAGATGTATGGCGGTGGGGCAGGTGCCAGAGGTGCACCAGGGGGGCATACATCAGGGTCCAAGGTACGGAGAGAGGAAGGGACAGGGCTCAGGCTGCCTGTCAACCATGCCACTGTTTTTCCTGCCATTTGCCTCCCTACCATGGCTTCCCCACTGCAGCAGTGTGAGGGGACACATTTAAGATGCCCCTCCAATAATTCGATCTTCACATGGAAAATTGTAACAAATTTATAATTTTCCTTATATAGATTGTAATTATGGCAGGTTGCTTTAAATTCAGTTATCTTGGATTCAGATAAATACATTAAGCAGTGTTTGTTTCTTACTCTGTACTTTCAACAGCTTTATTTGTGTGAGATACTGTAACATGTTGCTGTCTGGCATCAGTACATGCTGTGGTTCAGAATAAGCATCTCCAAGCACCAGTTTTTAAAGTTCAGAATAAGCATCTCCAGACACCAGTCTCTTGGATACAACTGTTGCAGGTGTGAATCTAAAATGACCAATATGAGTTTGATGGCCTAGCACTAACACTCTTTTATGTCCATAGAAAACACTAACATGAACTTGGCTTGGCAACCAGTATTTGGTAGAGGACTCAGGCTGCCACAAAGCAGCTCTTGGCATTGGAGAATAAGTTGAAGAGGTTAATTTATGGGGGAATTTTGACTGTACTATGGGTATACTCTAGCAGGTGTAGTGTCCTCTCCCTTCAGTGAGAGAGACCTATAGTAAGCTGTAAAGTAAATAAGTAAAGACGGTTGACTTCTTAAAAGTAGCTTCTCAACTTCAAAGACAAGGATTATTACAAAAAGGAAAACCAAAATAAAAGGGAGGAAACTCCCACACTGTTCCCGTGCTTTCAGTCATGTTCAGCATTGGCCTGATGCAGTTTCCATCGACGTCGGATACAGTATTTCAATTGCCTTCACTGAAGAGAGAGTTAGGCCAACAGTAAGCATGACTGGAAATCCCCCCTTGTTCCACTCAAGACCTGTAGAGGTGACTGATCGTATAGACACACCAGTAGGAATTGATGCAGAATAAGGAGAGTGACTGTACTTGAAGAGACTGTTGATAGGCAGCTTTTGCAGGTCTCAGAAGCTCGCTGTGTTTTTTACTTGTCTAGCAAAATCTTGAGAGCTGCTTTCCCTGGGGTGTAGTAAAGGCGTAACAACATCGCTAATGAAACAGAAGATAACCAGTATGCACTTAAAACCCTGAAAGGCATGATTATGTCAACTGTAACAAACTAGGCAAGATTAGGGCCTGTCAGGGTTTGGATGATAGCCTCCTGGAGACAATCAGGACATGTCTGTATGCCTCTTGAGGGACCAGGCACGCTGCCAAGAGATGTCCTGCTTGGGCTTACAAATTGACTGAGTAGATAGCCTAGCTGGGCCATGAGCATGTGACCCAGCTCCATCCTCAGCTCTTCCCTCTGAATCCACAGTGTATTCTTTTTGAGTGGTATGCTGAGGCTCTGACCCCTAGTGGGCATTAATTGTCCATTGCCACAAAGTATGGTTGTTACACTAGAGCCCAAGCCACACTCCTGAATCACCTCTTCATTGTGCATGGGTTCCCTGTAGCTCCTTAAATATGACTGTTCTCCCATGCCTGGCCTGTGTGATATTGCTGAATTCTGGAGAAGAGCTAGTGCCTTTCTTCTTCTGGGAACTACACTCCATTCCTCACTGAAATGGTCTCTCTCTAGGTTGCATGTCGCTTTAAGCTGAGAAAGGACTCTTGTCAAGAAGAGTCATCACCATGACAGAGTGAGCTCCTGGTGGCATAGGGCTGGTCTAGCAGGTTTTAATGCCACTCCCTCTCCCAGTCTGCACTTTAGGAGAGTGAAAGAGGTATGGCTGGAGAAAAGGGACTAGAAACACTGCCAGGCTATTGTGCTCCAGGCTTCAGATCATGGCGCAGTTTGCTGTTGAAGTGAACCAAAGCAGCACAGATTTGTGGCACCTGGGGTCTGGCCCTTAAGAAAAATGCAGGCACACAGGGCAGAGGAGAAACAGAATTCACCCCTTCTAGCCACATCCCAGATCCTTCCATAATGGAGCGATGTGGAACTCCAAGATCTGCCATGCACACTCTAAGGAAGAGCTGAAGGATTTTTTGACTGCATTTCTCATCCTGTTCTTGAAAGCAGTTATACCTGGCACTACAGTTACAACCACCTGTGGAAAAGGGTGCAAATCAGGCCTCACAGAAGTCCCTGGAAACTTTGTCACTGACTTCATTGAGGCAAGGATTTCAAGAGTGGGATTCTCTCCTGGTTGTAACCTGGTGTTGCCGTTTATATTTGTGCAAAATGCTGAGCAAGCAGGGATTTCACTCTCACTTTGCTCAGATGTAAACAATGATGTGGCAGTGGAGAGCCATGAAGCAGGACATGTTCTGTTTCTTTTATGTTCTGTTTCAGGACATGTGCACCATGGGAGAGGAGTTGCTCACTCAGTGAGAAAGGTGGTGTTCCACTTTAAGCAACAAAAAGACGTTGAATGTGTCCCAGGATTAACCGTTTTATTCCAGGACAAAGCACAGTCATTCATGTGTTCATGTCCATTGTACCAGGACAAAGCCTGAAAAGGTTCACAGGATAAGAAGTACTAACAGTTTATCTTGGAACATTGCAAAGTGTGTCTGAATGGTTATCCCAGGTTTGCATTATTGAATCAGTGCTAGAATAATGGCAGTGAATTCAGCACTAACCCCTGACTGGAAGGGTGATGTGTCTTCCTGCCAACACCAGGACAAACACAGGCACAACTTGTCCAAGGACAATTGCAATGCCTGGTCCTAGTTTTACATAATTCTGCTTCACTTTTGTAGTAGGAATGAGGAGAGACATGTTCATGAACAATATTTGTGGACCATGTGAGCCTAAGATACATGGATATGTGATTTAGGATCTATTTTATGTCTATTCTCTTATGGCAAATAGTTGTTGGTCATTAGAAAGAATGTACCTAAGAGATAAGTACAGCAGGGGGTTGAATAAAAAAGAAATAAAAACATTGGGGCTGTAAAATGCTGAAGAGTTAGGGGACATTTTTTTCAGCAACTTGCAAATAGAGGTCTTTGTGCCAGTTGCAAATAATGGTGTCACTCCTATATTGTGTATCTAAATTACACATTCTTTTGTTGTTTTGACATGCCATATTTACTTGCATACCACACGTGCCTTTTCCCCACAAAATCAGCGCCCGATCTGCCTTCCAAAAAACAAGGTGCATGTTTTATATGGGGGCGTGTGGTATGTGGTAAAATATGGTATTTCCATATAGGAACAAGTGAATACTTAAAGCTACATTAGGTTCTTCAGTGCTTCATTGGCATAGATCCCAGAATTCAGTATTCTTGAAACTTCTGATTTTAAATAATAGACACCAGAGGGAAGCGGGGAGGGAAGAGAGGGCTGCCCAATTTAAAAAAAAAGTAGCTCAAGTGGCAAAACAGAGGTTTTATTTTTACCTAGAATTAAATATAAAGAGAAGATAAATAAAATGGAAACCATAGAAAACTGTGGTAATTTGCTTGCATGGAGAATCTTCCAGCCACTGGTAATATTACCAAGTAAAAATCTTGAGAATTGAGGAAATAATGGAAAAAATTGTCTGTGGTGGTAGTGAATTTTGATTCAGAAGTAAATTTTAATTCAGCTGGATATTGACCCCTCTTCCCCCCCCCCCTTTTTTTTAAACAAACAGCTGTGTTTTTTAGTAGGCCAAGTGGAAATAATTGGAAAAATAAAAATCTTAAACTTTGTGAAAAAATAATTTAAATTTTTATCCAAACTCACATTTCATTCTAAAGTTGCCAGTTCTTCATCCCAACAGGAAAAAGGAACAAAGTATTATGACCCACAAAATGAATCAAATTTTAAATTGCCTGTCTGTAACCTATGTTATCTTTGTTACTGCTAGTTAATTATGTGTATCAACTGCACAAAGAACTAATATTTTCATGCAAAATATACCAGTATGAGCATCTAATCTCCATAAGAGCCACTGAGGGCTATTTTGAAAAAGTGATTAGTGATTTTTCAGTGCCATATTTAGATGCCAGATGTCCGATTTGGGTAACTGATCATTCAGCCTTTATCAATCAGGCTAATTTAAGGTGCTTCAAAGTGGGCAGTTAATTAGTGGGTCATACAGAACAATTAGATCATTGGTTCTCAACCATTTTAGGCATGAGGCATCCTTCATTAGACTCAAGGCACTCCTCCATAACTTTTGTGAACTGAGTGGCACCTTATTTCACAGACTAATTTATTTATTACAATGGGGACAGATAGTGAGGGCAGAGGAGCAACCAGGCAGGGAGAGCCTGAGCCTGCCCTTACCTGCTTAAATCTTGTGTCACTTATCTGCTCACACTTCTTGTGGCACCCTTCAAATGATATTGTAGTACTGTGGTTGAGAATCACTGAGTTGTCCTTTGGAAAATCATAGTGTATACAAGGTCTGATATATGTGAGCCCAGGCATAAGAACCTTGTTAGAATCATTACATCATTAAGAAAAATTCTCATTGGACACTCCTGTTAAGAGTCACAAAGTTATATGTCCTCCAGAGCATTGGCTACTTGAAGCTAAAATGCTTGGGGGCACCAATTGGAGAATGCTGTCATACATAATTAGACTTATAGAAGCAGCTTCTGTTTTTGTACAGAATGTACTTTAATTATGGCACTGTGTATTCAGTGCCTGGCTCCCTAATGACATGAGCTGTCGCTCTGGCTGGCAAACAAGTACCACCTTTCCCATGAAATTATATTGGTCAGCTTTGGCAAGTTCAGTGGCTGCCAATCAGTAATGGGAATTTATGTCTGGTCATTATCTATACCAGCCTGTTAGCGTGGCTAAGAAAGCAGCAGGAATCCATCTGGGTTATCAAGGAGCAGCAGTATAAGAAAAAATGTGCTTGTGCTGTGTGTGTTTCAGTCCAATGTCTCTCAAGATGGATTTCAAATGTAGGGAGGTGTTTAAATATGCCATGGAATGGTGATCAGAGGCAACATAATTTTACAGTCCAATGTATTAGGGCAGGGGATTTCAACCTTTTCGGATCAGTGTACCCCTGGCGGCTGGATATGGGGGTGGGGAGGGAATGGCGGTGGCACTATTGCGTGGCCAGATACGGAGCAGGAACGGGGTGGCATGTGGCTGAAAGCAGAGCAGGGGCAGCTGCCACATGTAAGATTCTGCCATGGGCAGGCAGCACAGGATGGTGTGGTAGTGCTCCATCCCCACCCGCCCATGCATACCCCTAGGGCCTTCTCCAGTACCCCCGGGGGTATGCATCCTCTTGGTCAACAACCCCTGTATTAGGGCCTGGTGAACACATGAATTAAAAAGAAAGCATCATCCTTACTTACATTGACTCTTTTCTGCAGGTTTGTACACTTATCAGACTGCAATTCAGGAAAACACCTAAGACGTACTTAGTGGATAGTCTTAAGTCCCAGTGACATTACTGGGACATAGGTATGTGTTTAAGACTAAATTGGGGCCTAGATGATTCATAGATTCATAGACATCAGGGGCTGGAAGGGACCTCACAAGATTGAGTCCAGCCCCTCTGCCATGGTCAGGAAGTCTGCTGGGGTCAAATGATTTAAGGAATATAAGCATCCAAACACCTTTTGAATGAGTCCAGAGTAGGTGCTTGCACCACCTCTGGGAGGAGTCTATTCCAGACCCTGGACATTTGGATTGTAAAGAAGTTTTTCCTTATGTCCAGTCTAAATCAGCCTTCCAGAAGTTTGCGGCTGTTAGACCTTGAACTCGCAGTGTAAAATTCAGTGGAGAATCTGCCCCTATATGCTACTAGATTCTGTGAGTTTGTAGCAGTTTGTCACTTTTGGCATTGCCTGGTGATATTACCCTATCACCAGCGCTCATATTTCATCAGGTTTTTGTATGTCTGCTTCCCCACAATGCATATATCCCTGTCCTCCAACCTTTCTGGGCCTCTGCTACGCCATTCCAGGAGGGAGGTGAATGGCGAAGGTCAGCCAATTGTAGGGAAATGCCCTTTCTCTTACCATTTTTCCCCCCATAGGTAGATCTGACTGTACCCTGAGAGTTGGCAAGCATCATGGCAGAGGGCTTTAAAGAGGGATTTGAATGTAAGAGCATGTTTTTCACCATGATTATAGCCCTAAAGTCAAGCATACTTTTACTTTTCAGCAGCAGATGTCCAGAACAAAATGAAATCCCACTTAATGCACTGCAAAAAATTGTTTGCCTGTTGCAAGTTGTGATCAAGGGTTGGGACTTCAGCAACTTAGTATTTCCTGCTATATAATCAAAAGGTTTATTCATAAGCAAAATGTAGGTACTTACAGTTGCTTTTAAGTCATCTTTCCATTATTTAATTAAGCTACTGAAATTAGTGGGAATGGGATTCTTTAAATTACATTCTAATTCTAATTCTCTGTCTAAACAACCAGTCAAGATTAAAGTAGTTTCTGCAACAATCAATATTTAATTCATTTAAGTCATATTTTATGTGAGATCTCCAATACAAGCATCTTGGAGAAGCTTGCCTGTTTTTCTTGTTTTAATACATTTCTGGAAAGAAGCCATCCTGCTGCTAACACAAAAAAAGACAGACAAACAAAAACTCGATGAGATGTATCTGTACTGAGAGAGAATACAGGTATAAATGAAAGGCATGCTTTGGTATTGTTTTCCTGTTAAGTGATATAAATTAAAGTATTCGTTGGTGGTGGTTTTATAAAAGCCAGCCATCAGAGTTTGTTAGATAACAACTTTTAGGGCCAGATAGTATTACGCCATTTGGTAGCAGTTTAACCCACTATCCTAGTGGTTAGAGCTCTTACCCATGGAGTAGGAGACCCAGTCTTGGACCCATCTCAAGCAGGGGTTTTGAACCTGCATATCTTGCTTTCCTAAATTCCTAAAGCATAATGTAGGTGCTTAATCCAGCTTAATTTTCAAAACCGGTAAAAACCTGAATGTCCCTTTGACTTCAGGCTTGTAAATGAGATGTTGGTCTTAATTTCTCCCTGTCTCACCTGCCTCAGATATTAAAAAGGGTAATGTTATTTGTTAGCTTCATCATGGTACTGCAAGCTGTACTTCAGTATAGAGTGTAAAGGATTAAGTATTATGTGCATTCAATGAGGAAGATGGGATGGTCTGCCAAGTGCATAATTGTCTCAATTGTAGAAAGGGTGGTGAAATCTAACAGGAGCTTTACCTTATTCTTTTGTAAGTAGTTCTTAAAGATCCTGGCTAGTTTGGCTATTGTGGTCCTGGTTATCTGAACTGAACATCACCTCCCCCCAAAAATCTGTAGCCAGCAGGCCTGCCCTTTCTGATGGGACAGAACACCTCCCAGAGTGCAATAGAAAGGAGCGTTGTCCAGGTCAAGGACTTCATCATCATCAACATATAAAAGCCACTCTCTCCTGTGTTGTCAGTCATATCCCTGTCTATTTATGACCAGATGACCTTATATGCAGGTGACTTACATTGTCAACATCAAGACTGGGGATACACCATGATCAGTAGAAAGGGAGACAGTCTTTGTCTCTTGGCAAGCCTGACTGATATAACCCTCATATATGACCTGGAAGAGCCATGTGCCTTCCACTCTGGATGCTGGAACTTTCAGACAAAACCCAGATCTTGCCTGGTGGAAGGGCGACTTGAGTAAAGTATTGATAAGAAAAGTAAGTTTCCATCATCTCAGCACAGACCCTCATTCCTCAGCATTGGCAATACAGTTTTTCAGTCCATACCATCCAGACCAGCCACAAGATGAAACTTTCGGAAGGCAGATTGGCAGAAATATCAAAGGTTGACCAACAAGAAAGCAAACCAATTAGAGGATTAATCAGAAACCAATAAAGATCAAGGTTACAATACATTTACAAATTGCTGAATTGCAATAGCCAAACTCTGCTTACCTAGAGGCTATAGATGCCACAATATGCCATGCAAGTATGAGCAGTACAATCAAGCAGTGCAATGACCCTGAAACCGTAAAAAAGAACTACAGAACAGCTCACTACCACACTGAATAATATCAAAAAGCTTATTACCATAGAAGGACTGGATATGACTCACTCGAGTAGATAAGCATGGTGCACAGTTAAACACTTTACAGGCAAAGGCACCGAAAAAAACCATTGCCCTGTGTCAGCAAACTCCGTCTCAAAAACCTTGCACTACAACAGAAAATACGGTAACCCAAGTAAGGAACACACCAAAATGATTAGACATCTGTCTCATGAACAACTTAAATCACCCACCGCCAACCTTAATTTAAGCACCTCCATCTCTGACAACAAGGTTGCCACAGCGATTAAAGCACTCAAGACCAGCAAGTCTGCTGGACCAGATAAGATATTTCCAGAATTCATTATCAGGATTGGAACCACAAGAAAAAGATGGCTTCAGAAATTCATGTATAAATGCCTAGAAAGTAACAGACTTCCAAAAATTTGGAGAAAAGCTGATGTCATTGTTATCTTGAAACCCAATGAGCCACCAGAGGATCCAAACAGCTACTGACCTATCTCACTACTCTGCATTACATACAGAGTCACGGAGCACATATTCCTGAATAGAATAGAGAACATCATCGATCCCCAGCTCTCAGAAGAACAAGGTGGCTTTTGGAAAAAGTTGTGTACTGCTGACCATTACATTACTTACATCCACTATAGAAAATGCTAATCAACAGGCGCAGTCTTTATTGATTTTACAGCTGCCTGTGACACTGTATGGCATCAAGTTCTCAACTATAAACTGCACTCCATGATACCTGACTGCAAGCTATGTGCTTTCATCATGAACATGCTCTCCAGCAGTTCATTCAAACTCACTACCAATCAAAGAAGAGAAAACAGAGTACAAACCCTGAAGAATGGAGTCTCCCAAGGGTCAGTACTTTTCAATGTACTTTTCAATCTCAGACTTCCTGCATACAACTTCTAAGTGATACATGTGTACTGACAATGTCACCATAGCACCCCAAGGAAAAGATATGACAGAACTGGAAAGGAAACTGAGTACTGACATGGAACTCATCAATAACTATATCCACAAGTGGTGCTTGAAGCTGAACGTCAATAAATCAGGATCATTACTCTTCCGCTTGGACAGTCATCAAGTCAAGAGCACACTGAATATAGGAGTAGGCAACCACATCCTTCTCCATAAACCTAATCCCAGCCTACCTAAGAGTCACATTAGACTGTTCCCTTGCCTATAAACACCACATTCAGAAGGTCAACAGTAAAGTCTCTGCATGGGTAGCTCCCTTCCTTAAGATGTTTAGCCATCACAGCATGGGGCACCAACTTCAAAGTGCTTAGAACCACTGCACTTGCAATGGTATATGCCCCAAGAGCTTACTGTGCTCCTGTATGGTCCAGATGTTATCACACTAAAAAGCTCAACGCCTTACTTAACAGTGCTCCGAGACTCATAACTGACTGCACAATTTGTACACATACAGATTAGGCCTGTGCAAAGTGGCTAGCATTTGCTTCGGATTCAGATTCTGCCGATTCGGGGGGACAGTGATTCGATTCGGTGATTCAAATCACTGTCCCGAATTGATTTGGCCGAATCTGATTCAGAGATTCGGCTGGTGCCGAATCTCTGAATTAATTAGGCCCATCCCCTGCCCACTCTCCCAGCTCGGCAATGGCTGCCCTGCATGCCCCAGCTCCTGGCACTTTGGGAAAAAAAAGCTCCAACTCATTGGGTCCTGACGGGTGGGGGAGTGATGCCCGCTGCCCCCCACTGTCTCGCACTACATGGGGGGCTCTACACAAGCCCCCTGACCCTCCCTGCTGTCCCAGCCCCCGCCATGGCTGCCCTGCCTGCCAGGGCTCCGGCCCTTTAAGAAAAAAAAACCCAAGGGAAAAGCCCCTGTACTCACCATTCCTGCTAGCTCTTCCATGAGCCCCCCAAAGCCCTGAGGCCACTGCAGGAGTGGAGAGTCCTGGGGTTTTTCTCTTTTTTTTTCCTTAAAGGGCCAGAGCTGGAGCAGGTGGTGTGGCCATGGAGGGCTGGGGGAGTGAAGGGGAGATCGCGGGGCTCATGCAGCATGGGGCAGAGGGGAACGCCCCCTGCCCAGCACCACCTGGTGAGTGGGGGCTTTTTTTTAAAGCACTGGGAGCTGGGGTGGGTGGCGCAGCCATGGGGTTGCTGGGGGAGTGGGCGGGGGATGGGGCCTGTGGGTGTTCCCCCATGGTCTTCTCCCCCTCCTCCAGCTCCCCCTCCCCCACTCCTACTTACCAGCTCGGAGTCCAGCCGCAGCTCCCTGCTGCAGCGGGCAGGGACTGCCCGAATCATCAAAGCTCTCCAAATCTTTCCCGAAGAGTGCTTTGAATTGATTCGGACATTTAATTGAGTGCTTTGAATTGATTCGGACATTTTAATTGTTCCCCTGATTCAATTCGGATTCAGAGATTCGGCCACTGAATTGGGCTGCATCTCCTCCAAATAGAATTATCACCCAAAGCTTCTCACAGCCCTAATACAGATGTACTTCCTTGGGCAATAGGCCAAGTAATGTAAGAAAACGCCATAACATATTTACTGGCAGTAGAGGGAAGAAATGATGAAAATCATCTGCTCCATCAAGTGTTAACTGATGACCCAAACAGATGGAGACTTAAGAGGCTTAAAAATTGTAAACCATTTCTACATGAAGCCCACAAGCTTCTGAAAGAGACTGGGGATGCTGAACCAAATCTATGAGCAGCAGCAGAGTGGGCCGACTATTCCTAGTGTTTCATACCAACACAGAAGAAGCCCCCATATTGGGCATGACCTTGACAGAGAATCATGGGTCAAGCTGAACAGACTGAGATCTGAATATGGATTCTTCAAAACAATATTCACAGAATGAACATTTTGGACAGCCCCTGTGTGAATATGGAGTCCAACAAACAGCATAGCAGTTAAGTGAACGCTGCAATCTTTGCAAATGCCCAGGCGGAGTATATGGGATTTGCACATTGTGTGATAATACCAGACAGTAGCTCATAGAGTTGATATCTGACACCATTCAAAAAAAGATCATCCCAAAGCAGCCAATGAGAACTACATACTCCCCAAATTTCAGATCCAGATCCCATTAAGCAAATATGCCTCCAGCATATTTAGGTAGCATCAATGGGGCAGTAAAGAAATTCTTATCTGAAGAATCAATCACTTGCAGAGGGCCTGGATTTTTCTGTGAATCTGTCTCTTCCAATGTTCCATCTTGCACCCACTGCTGTTTTAAGCATCCTCTGAAGGCTGGAAGTGGTTGAATGGAGTACTCCAGTTATTGAAAGAAAAATGTCACTGGATTACATGTTAAACTCTCCCTTCCTCATCTAGGAAGAGGCATGTTAGATTTGGAATGCTGAAAGATTGGGCCCTTAGATGTGGATCTTACTGTCATCCTATGTGTTTGGACCTTTCTATTACATCTAAAAATGTTCTGTATGATTTTATTGTTGGAGTCAGTGCCATCAGCAGGCCTTTGAAGCATTTTCTGACTCCTTTGGTTCAAGGAGATACAGTATATTGTCTGATTGGATTTGTACATTGGTTACCTCTTTTATGCTTTGTGCTGGGCTTTGCTGTCTCATGCAGTCCTATAACAGCCGCTACCACTACTCTAAAGCAATTTCCCATAGATAAATATAGCTGGGGTGCCAAAATACTTGCTTCCTTGGGTCAGCAGATAAGTCTTGCGTATTGGCCATGGAATGAGTTCCTGCATTATCCTGCTCACCTTCCTAAAGCATCAGTTAAGTGATTCTAATTATAGTGATGGTGAACTGAAAAAAGTTATCTATTTTTAGCTTTAGGGCAAAAATGTCTCGAATTTTCATCATGTTTTTGACACCACGTAATTTTTTTTTGGTTGAAGGAATGCAGCCTATCTTGAAAGGAGCAGCACCTAAGCAATGAATTCAGTCAGAGACCCAGACAGTGAGCAAATGTACTGGTGACGTGCTCAGATTCTCAAATGAACTGTGCCACAGCTGTAATACAGCATTTTTTGTGAGATCCTATTGCCTGGGATGTCAGTTATATCTAGAATGTCTAAGTCAGCTGGTGGAAAAAGAACGTATTTTCAATATAGAATACTTGGTGGGGGGGTGATTTTATTTAATTTAATTAAAAAAAATTCCAAGAATGTTTCCATTGATGGTGAAAAAATAATTCAATTTGAATGAATAAGGCAAAAAAAAATTGTTGTTTTCCTTCTTACAAGTGTATATGTGAGTGCACCTCTCCCCCACACATATCTGAAAAGACGGATAATGCTTTATCCTTCTAAAAACCATTTTCTATCAAAAACTTTGACCAACTTGATTCTTAAGACTATCTGTAACAGTGACATCTGGTGGCACCTAAAAATATCTTGCATCCTTGAAGAAAATCCAGAGAGTAGGAGGAAGAAAAGATTTATATAAGCCAGTGGTAGTCAACCTTTTTAAACTCAAGGCACTCCTCAGAAAATGCCAACTCTTAGCTTTCACTTGTTTTTTGACTAAGGAAAAATAATAGGGCAATTTTTCTGTTGCAAAGAACCCAGAAAGACCACAACAGGTCAGAATGTTTTTAACACAATGCATTTCTATTTTAAATCTCTGAGTTTATTATTTGAATTATGTTTGTACACCTAACAGCAATAGCACTGTGTGGCACCCCAGGACACCCTTGGAAGTATCTCAAGGCACACCAGTGTGTTAGGGTACCCTGGTTAAGAATCACTGGCATCGACCTTACTATCACTGTCTTTTGGCTTTAATTGCTGATCAGAAGACCCCAAAAGAAAATGCAACATACTCCTCACTTACTATAGCCATACATAAATCAGCATAGCAAAATAAGAGCTCTCTTCCATCCTTCCTGACTTTTAATGCCAGGTGTTTTACAATCTGTACCACTGCTTTCCAGGTTTTTCCTGTGAATTGCAAACAATTAGGCTAGAAAAACATAACTATAAACAAATTGTTGAAATTATATCTACCGGGATCTACGAGCTCAAAACCAAGATACTTTTAAATATTTTTATAGTTATATTTACCAGTTACAATGTTCGTTTCTATATTTCCCTCTCTCAAATAACTCCAAATACAGCGCTGTCCTTTGTCAGAGTTAAAAAAGTTCTGATAGGTCTTTTTGCTGTGAGGGAGATGGCAATTAGTAGGACAGCCCTGTGCTGCTTTGGCTTTGATGTGCAATGAGGCAGGGCAATTGGATTTTTAGTGCCTCATCTTCAGTGTGTGCTTCAAAGGAAAGCAGACCAATAGGTAGCCAGGTTGGCACCTGCCTGTTCACTTCAGTCCTGCAGGAATGAGTTCCACTACTCTCATTTTGGGATTGTAGAGAAAAAGTCTCTCTAACTGCTAAAACTGAACATAATCCCTTCTTGCTAATGTCTGTCCTGGAATCTGACCACTTGTGGCAAGGTGAGCACTTTCCTTTTAGCTCACCAGCACTGTTCAGTTCTGGCAGGGGGGGGATCTTGGAAGGAGCCTGTTTAGCTGCAGTCTGCACCTCTGTCAGCTTTTTGTCTGACATGGGTAAGTAAGCTTGATGTGACTATATTAACTTATTCTTCAAAATAACTCCTTCATAATACTAGGCCCTGCCAGAAACAATCTGCTTAAGGTATCAGTGCTTAAAATAACTTTTCCCTCATTAGTCTTAAACCACAGTATACCTTTGAAAAACTTCCTTTTTCCTTTCCTCCTTTCTTCTCCTCTTCTTTCATGGATAGCAGTATGTTAGCTCTTTCTCTGCAGCATGGGGAAGGAGGAGACTGCCAAGGAGGACTAGCACTAACTCATTCCAACGATGACTGCTGTTTCCTAGAAAAAACAGCACCAGGGGTCCACTCCCCCACTTTCTGTTGCTGGACAGGCCTGTTTGGCTTGGGAAGGTGTTCCCAGATAAGTAGACTCCAGTGATTCCTCCCCATGTGAACAGAAGGGTGTTATAAAGAAGGTGTTAGACTAGTTTTGTTTTGCAAGATGTTTCCTCTTTCTCAGTAACTGAACTGCAAAGACTGTGGGGCAGTTCAGATCCGGCCTAAGTCATTGGATGAGATGATAGGAGGAACAGGGAACAGCTGCTTTGCCATGGCTCCTGTAGGGGAAGGAAACTGTATCTACTCCTGAAGCTTCTTTTTGGGATTTGGGACAGTGGTCCTGTGAAGCATTTCCTGGCATTGTGGGTATACTGAATAGAGCAAGGGTAGGTAACTTATTCCAGCTGAGGGCTGGACTGACTCGCTGCATGTTATACACTGGTGGGCAAGCAGGTGTTAGGACCCTGCTCCCACTGCCATTTCTTGTCTCTGCAGCAGCATGGGGAGGGCACCCCCAGCCAATTCTTTGCCCCAAAGTGGCACAGAGCCAAAGACCCCTGATCCCAAATGCCCCAAAGCCAACCCCTGGACTAGAGGACAGTACAGGAACTGGGCATTGGGCTATACATAGCTTGAAGACAGAGTAAACAAAGGGGCCATAAGGCCTGTGAAGCAATGGGTCTACCTTGGGGAAGGGTAGAAGTGGTGAAATATTCTCCCTAGAGATTGGAATTCTTCAACAGGATCCTGCAGCTTTTGATTTGTTGTTAACTCCTGTGCCAAAAAATGCTAATCTCTGCTTGAGAAGTTTGCACAAACCCAGAACCTGCAGGGAGGGCACAGTTCTGCCCTTGGCATCAGCCAATCAGATCTCAGCAATGTTACCACTCACCTGGTAAAGAAAAGTCAAATGACCTGAACTGTGATACAATACGGTAGTTGACAGTGAAGACTGGTAGCCATCTGTTCAGGGCAATAAAATGGGACCTTTCCCATACCCTTTGGAACTCTAGGGACTTTTAAAAATTTGAATGATCTTAAATGTCAAGTAAAACTATCACTAACAAATAGAAAATGTTGCCAGTAGAAGGTGTTGCAATTTCTGCCACACAACTGGTGCAAACAGTTTCTCCAATTGGATGCCAGGTTTGCTAGCCAGCTCACTCCAAACAGCCTGGGAAGACTGTTGCACGAGGATGTCCAAAGTTTTCCTGTGGCAATTTAAAATGAAGTTTGCATGTTACACCTGTTTGTTTCCAAGTTAGTAGATTTATAAAGGTTTTGCTTTAGCAACCAGTAGATGCTGTTCAAAAGCTTCTCTGATGAGCTAGGCACAAGGAGTGATCCTTGAGCATGGTAAGATGATGTTACTTGAGATTCCAAATGATAAGATTCTTATGTTAAATCAACTGTTTTACACTTGCAACTACTTTTATCAGATGTGTTTCAGCTTGGTAATGTTAGATTTGTGACAACCAAATGTCCCATTTTCTATCCCTCTTGTTGTGGGGGTGCAACAACAGATGGTTACAGATGGTTAATCTCTGGTACAAGCACCAGACAGTATGGGTGGGCTAGACTTTCCAGAAAAGCAAAGCACCTTTGGTTGTACGCTGAATAGAACCCTTTTGAAGACCTGACTTTCCAAACATGTTAAGCGAGCTGTTATGAAAGTGTAGCCTCAGTAGTGGGTTTTGAGCACTTCTGAAAATCTGGTACAAGACCAGGCAGCTATTTGTGAATATTAACACATTCGTCCATAGAGCAAGTGCAACCACAGACTTGCCCCAAATCTTTTAACGTCCATGGGACCTCACTGTAGTACATGATCTCTAAAAGGTGTGGCACCTTCCTGAGGTGGGCGGATTGCTCTGTCTCCAGTGCAAAACAAGGCTAAATTCTACCCCTTAACCTTGATGAAGGAGCAGAAATGACTTAGCACTTCTTAGGACATTTTGCCGTAATTCTGTAGTCATTCATGGAGAGTTACTGGTATATCTGCTGTATTCAGGAAATTCACTGCTGCACAGGAGGGAATCAGTTTATCTTAATGAAATATGGGTTCTGAATGAATATATTCATTTGTTTTCTGGACTATTTTATGTGTAAAATATGCCCTATGTTCTAATGAATAAGTCTCACCATGGCAAGAACTGTGCAGCAGTAGATTTAATTTATTCTCATTTGACAGGTCATGAAGTTATTTCATTTTGGAGTAATATACTTGGTGGTAATCCTTTGTACATTCCTTTTATGTAATTTCATACAAGGCATTTATTACAAAGTGAAATATATCTGCCAGCTGCAAATCTTACTAGTACCTACCTATTGTCTAGGAAAGACCTGTCTATTTTTTTTATGTAGCAATATTTAAAGTATTTTATAACATAACCAACCAGCTTGAAGAAACCTTTTCTGCTTTCTGTTGTGACAGATTATATCAGAACTCCTAGCCTTTTTCACTATAAAATAACTCAGAAGGGACCCTTCCCTCTAAGGGACCAAAAGCTTTTCAAAAAAAGGAGGAGGGAGGACCCAAGCAACTATAGGCCCATTAGTCTTACTTCGGTCCTGGGGAAGTCTTTGAGAAAATTATCCAGGAGCACATCTGTGAGGGACCTGCAGGGGGGATGATGCTCAGGGGCAACCAGCATGGGTTCATTAGGGGCAGGTCCTGTCAGATCAACCTGATTGCCTTCTATGATCAGGTCACAAAATCATTGGACACAGGTGTCGAGGTGGATGAAGTCTTTCTGGACTTCAGGAGGGCCTTTGACACTGTCTCCCACCCTATTCTCATTAAAAAGCTACACAGGCAGATGGGTTGCAAATTGGCTAGGGGGCCACACCCAGAGGGTGGTGGTGGATGGGTCATATTCGATCTGGAAGGATGTGGGCAGTGGAGTCCCGCAGGGCTCAGTCCTCAGGACCGCACTGTTCCATTTCTTTATTAGCGACTTGGACGAGGGGGTGAAAAGCACCCTGTTCAAATCCGCTGACAACACCAAGATTTGGGGTGAGGTGAGCATGCTAGAAGGGAGAGACAGGATACAACTGGACCTGGACAGGTTACAAGGGTGGGTGAATGTGAATAGGATGGGATTCTATACTGACAAGTGCAGGGTACTGCACTTGGGCAGAAAGAACAAGCAGCATACTTATAGGCTGGGGAACTCCCTTCTCGAAAGCATAGTGGCAGAAAGAGATCTTGGAGTCATTATCGATTCCAAAATTAACATGGGCCGCCAATGTGAGGACGCGGTCAGGAAGGCTAGCCGCACCTTGTCATGTATCCACAGGTGCATCATGAGCAGGTCCAAGGAGGTGATCCTCCCCCTCTATGTGACACTGGTCAGGCCGCAGTTGGAGTACTGCATCCAGTTCTGGGCGCTGCAATTCAGGAGGGATGTGGACAACATTAAGAGGGTTGAGAGGAAGGTCACTCTCATGATCCAAGGACAGCAGGGCAGACCCTATGAGGAGAGGCTATGGGATCTGAACCTGTTCAGCCTTCATAAGAGAAGGCTGAGAGGGGATCTGGTGGCCATCTATAAACTTACCGGGGGGAACAGAGGAGAATGGGTGAGACCCTGTTCCCCGGAGCCCCTCCCGGAGTAACAAGGAATAATGACCACAAGTTGATTGAGAGTAGGTTCAGGCTAAACATTAGAAGCCACTACTTCACAGTCTGGCCATCCAGGATCTGGAATCAGCTTCCAAGGGAAGTGGTGCTGGCTCCTTCCTTAGAGGTCTTTAAAAGGAGGCTTGATTATTACCTAGTTGGGGTCATATGAGCTTAAACTTTCCAGTGGTCGTATGAGCCCAATATTCATTCCTGCCCAGGGCAGGGGGTTGGACTTGATGATCTGCTCAGGTCCCTTCTGACCCTACATTTATGAACCTATGAGCTTTGGGATACTCTCCTGTTCAACACTTTAGCATCCCTTCCCATGGAGCATGAGGCTCTTTCCTTTCTGTTTCCTGAGTTGCTTCCTTTCAGCCTAGTGGTTCTTTCTCCTGTTCAGACTGATTCAAAGTACAGTGAAATAAATCAATGGGACTCTATGCATTGATTTCAATAGGCTGTGGGTCAGGCCCTAATTCTTTCATTAATAGTTGCATTTTATTGGAAGACCAGCTCTCCTTGATTGTTGGTGTTGTATACATATAATTATATACTGTTGTCCTTTGCTGGCTAAGACAAGCTTGTTACTAATTGTTTGTGCCAACTAGGCCAAATCAGGCCTCTTGCTGCATGCAAATTTGGCAAGATCATGTTGGGGAGAGAAGTGGGTTTTTCCTAGTGTGAAATGGAGCCTGCGCTGTCTTTTATCTTAAGTGATTCTTTTTGTCTCATCCTGCTCCTTGAGTAGTTCCAGAACAATGAAGCGCATGGATGTGCTTTTCTTTTCCCAAGGAAGGGGAAAGGGAATTGTGACTGGATGGCTCCTGAATATCAGTTAACGTCCAGTTTTTGGTTGGGCCACCAACATAGCCAACATACTGCAGCCATCCAAACTTTAAAATTCCAGAAGCCTGAGCTTTGATATTAATTTTAGCGGAGAACATAAGTAAAAAAAGAGGCAAACTCATGATGGATGCATCTGTCCTATGCGGTTCCACTCAGTGGTCCAGTAGGCATTGGGAGCTTTGCCTTTGTGTATGCTGGATCATGAAGCATGAAGGTGATTCTTGACACCTAGCACCATAAGCACCTAATGTATTAATTTCTTGAATTGTAGATTCTTCCTGATCTATCAACTATTCAGCAGTGAAATTAGCTGTTAAAGTGCACTTAGCCTGGAGGTCACTACATGTCATAAGAGAGTTTTGACTTTAGCTATTTGTAAAACGTAATGTGGGATGGAGTAATGTGGGATGAAGAGGCCACTTCTAATAATGAAATAAAATGCCATTAAAATAATGCTGGACCATGTTCATCACTGGTGTAAACTGGCCACCAATAGAGCGAGGCTGATTTGCACCTACGGAAAATCTTGCCCCATGATAAGAGCTGAAGAAAAGTAGTCAACACAACCTTTGATACTGGAATTATTGAAAGCATTGTGAAAGCTTGGCATATCTGTTTGTATCAATCTGTAGGCATCCAGCCTCTGTATTACCAAGGGAATGGATGCAAACATATTTGTTAACATCTGCTTGCTCTTTTGTCCTTCCTTCTCCACCAATCAAGTCTAAGTATGCTTTAACCAGCAGGTGGCACTAATGGCATAGCCAGCCTATAAAGAAATGTACAGCGCTTACATGACATAACCTTTTCACTGATTTCAGTTTTCTTGCAAACCTGAAACTTGACCCCAATTGACTCAATTTCATGAAACTCCAGTAAGAAATGGGCTGTATTTCAGGCAAACCTAGGCCAAGTTTTGAACAACTCCTCCATCTGCAAAGTTTCTTGGGGGAAAATTTATAGTCTTGGACTGAAGCCATGAGAAACCTCTTAACAGTTTTGCTGCGTTTGACCTGATCCTAGGTGGAATATAAGAAAATTTCTGGCTGAGTGTCACTGAGATTTCTGTGGTCCTTAAGACCTAAAATTCAGAATGTGGGCTTGGGAAGGTGGTGAGTGTATGTCAACTGAAACCACACAGAAAAAAAATAAGAACAAGATTAAAGGCGATGCAAGAATAGAATAGGCTGATTCCTTGTGCCATAAAGAATAGGCTCAGATATTTTAATATAAAGGTCATTGGCAATACCTTTCACGCTATCAAAATATATTAAAAGGAAAAATTAGCCTGGATTGGGGGAATCTTAATTTTACTTTAAAAAAATAAAACCCATTTGTGCAGAAAATAACCCCAAAATGTGCTTCCCAGTATTTTTATAGTATTTTATTCAGGCTGCCCCTTTCCCCACCATATGCTGATTACCTTTATGGAATGGGTTGGATGATGGCTGTAGTCACAGAGAAGGATCCAATTGTACTAAGAGCTGTACAAACTCAGAACAAAGCTATAGTCCCTTCCCCAGAGAACCTGCCATCTAAATATAAGGTGAGATTTCAGGTGGATACAAGCAGACAGAAGAGCACCTGGAAACAGCTTTTTCTTTTCCTGTCAATAGAATTATAGCCTTGCTGTTTTTGGTCCCTAATTTTATAATATTTTAAGTTGGTAAGGGAGGAGAAAGAAAATATTAATGTACTGCAGAAAAGAGAAAAAAAAGACTTTTATCTTTGAGGGAAGTTCTGCTTTGGCAGAATATTAACTGTGACCTGAATTAAGTGACTCTTGAATATATAGGATTTGTGTAGACCAGGGAAGTTTTCAATTGTGTAAAGTGATATAGTTGTATAAATTCTAGGCCCTCTGTGTGTGATTTCTGGCTGGAGCACTCATTTGAGTGCACTTGTTCTGTGTTTTTAAGCTTTGCTGCACAGCCCCAAGGGACAGAATTTCTTTTTCGTTTTATGTTACCTGAAATTGTTACATAATGTCTTGACTCCTAGGGCTTGGGCTGTAAACAAGACACCAGCTCTTGCGATGCTCAGGATGAAATCATAGGAATTGGTAACGTTATATAATGTGGATTTTCCAAGATACATTTGGGCCAAGGCAAATTTGGGCCCTGTCTGATACCTCTTCAGGGCATGAATCTGGAGGGGTTGCATTGGTGAACCTACATCAGTGTAGGTAGGGGACCATGTTAGAATTCTTCAGCCAGCTGCTTACCATTTGGATAGTTCTCACACACATGCACACTCTGAAGTGTGACACAGCTCTTGGTATCTTTTCTTATTTGAAGTGAGCAGCTATCCTTAGAACAGACATTTGTTCCAAAAATAGGAGGAAGACCAGAGCAGGCTTGAAGAGTAAGCCAACAGTTGAGAGAATGTGTCATGAGCCATCAGATGAATGACAGAATTAAATCAATAGTTAACCATATGGTACAAAATGGGAGAGAATGGACACAAAGGGGAGAATGATCAGTGTGAAGTGTAGAGGCATATCTGCATGACTCTTTGTCAATACTCCTAGGGGCTCTTGATGGAGACAACTATATGGTGCTTGGCAGTGTATTTCCGAGTAGCTTTTAAAAGACAAATGATCTCCTGTGAGCTCTTCCAGGAATAAGTGTTCACCTCCTTTAGGAGGATTTCTTTATTCTTTGAGGGGTTTATAATTATTATTATTATTCCAAAGCAAACAAATTGAGCTTGCACAAAGGATGAAAGCAGAAGCAAGCACAGACCAACAAACCCCAAAGGTCTTCAATTCCCAGCAACAACACTCTTCAGTGTTCCTCAGGAACGTGCTAGGCCAACTGCCAGCTTACATTCACTGGGGTTTTTTAATCTCCAGGAGTCTTTCAGGAATGTTAGGAATAAAGCCAACTTGTCGATCCATCCTTTGTTGGATCTTTACCCACATCCTGTCTCATTCAACCCCTACATTCCTCCTCTTTCATCATCAGTAACTTTCTCAGTGGAGAGAACCCCAAACATTTAAAACTTGTATGTCAGCCCCACCCCCCCATCACCAGATTGTCTTAAATTATCATGAGATCATATATATATATATATATATATATATATATATATATATATATATATATATATATATAAACAAACTATATATATAGTTTGTTTTGTCTTCTAACTCCTCAGTCTTCCGTGCATAGCTGTTGAGTATTGTCAAGCAGTCTCACGTAACTGGGAAAACTAGAAACTTCTTTTGTTTTTATAAAATGAAGTTAAGATTCCTACCTAACCATGTGTCTCCAAGACCTGGGGCTTTACGCAAAACACCAAATGTCATGAGACTCGCCATAAAATCCTAAATGCTGGCAACACAGTTTTCCAGGTTATGTTAAGCCTTTGCCAGTCTTTGTATGTTTACTTTCCAGGTTATCAATAGAGGCATAAGTGAGAAGGCTTTAACAAAGCTGTTTTTCCATCAGTTTTATGAAGCTTGCATTGTAGTTTATAAAGAAGTCCATCCATGTTGCTAAAGGGCTATTTGCATCATGAAATAAGTACAAGAATCTCTTGCTGTTTTAAGGATCCTTTTGCTATTTGATCTTTGTTCTGTTTTCACCAATATGTGGTACTAGCAACTTCTAAATTTGCCCTACTTTTATTTATCAACCCTGTGCTAGCAGTCTGTGAAGCATTTCATTTAATACTGTTCAACATCTTCATTAATGATGTGGACACTGGAGTCAGAAGCGGACTGGCCAAGTTCGCCGATGACACCAAACTTTGGGGCAAAGCATCCACACCAGAAGACAGGCGGGTGATCCAGGCTGACCTGGACAGGCTCAGCAAGTGGGCGGACGAGAATCTGATGGTGTTCAACGCCGATAAATGCAAGGTTCTCCTCCTTGGGAAGAAAAACCCGCAGCATCCTTATAGGCTCGGCAGTGCTATGTTGGCTAGCATTATGGAAGAAAGAGACTTGGGGGTCTTCATTGACCAGAAGATGAACATGAGCCTGTAGTGCAATGCTGCGGCTAGTAAAGCGACCAAAATGCTGGCTTGCATCCATAGATGCTTCTCAAGCAAATCCCAGGACGTCATTCTCCCCTTGTACTCGGCCTTGGTGAGGCCGCAGCTGGAGTACTGCATCCAGTTTTGGTCTCCACAATTCAAAAAGGATGTTGAGAGCCCTGGGGCTCTTTAGCCTGGAAAAGCGCAGGCTCAGGGGTGATCTGGTGGCCACCTATAAGTTTATCAGGGGTGACCACCAGTATCCGGGGGAACATTTGTTCACCAGAGCACCCCAAGGGATGACGACTAGGTCGAATGGTCATAAACTACTACAAGACCGTTTCAGGCTGGACATAAGGAAGAATTTATTTACTGTCCGAGCCCCCAAGGTCTGGAACAGCCTGCCACCGGAGGTGGTTCAAGCGCCTACATTGAACACCTTCAAGAGCAAACTGGATGCTTATCTTGCTGGGATTCTATGACCCCAGCTGACTTCCTGCCCTTTGGGCAGGGGGCTGGACTCGATGATCTTCCGAGGTCCCTTCCAGCCCTAATGTCTATGAAATCTATGAATAGTAGTAATTTTTTTATCTGATTGTATATGCTGTGTTTCAGTCTTTAATATAGTATCTTTCCTCTCCTAAGTACATTCTAAGCCAGTCCATAAAGACTAGTTTCCTGTCTCTCCCAACTCTAGATAATTTCACTGGACAGGTTCCTTAGATCATTCAAGGGGCAGTGGGTGCTAGCCAGAGTTCTCTGCTTGGTGTACGCTCTTGGGACCCTGTAACCTGCACTCCTGTTCTTCTTTTTTCATGATTTGTCCCATGGAATTAGTAGTTGTATGTTTAGTGGCCTCCCTCCTGCCACTAAGGGTGTGTCCAGACAAGCGTTCACATATGTTTCCTAGGGGACAAATAGCAGTGAGTGGTACATATTTGTGCCATTGCTAGTTGTCCCCAGGGAGCAACTCTGTATGCACACTAGGGCAAATTGCCCCAGGTGGAATAGAGAAGGCTGAGACCAGCACTTGGGCTAGCCCCAGAAGCCTTATCTGGGATCCTGAGGACTTCCTGGGACTGCAGCAGCAGCAATCTGGGCATGTGGAACCTGGCTGGCAGCTAAAGCTTGGCTCTAGCCAGCCAGGCTCCAGTTTCAGGTGGTGCACACTGCTGCCAAATGCACCGTGCCACTTCTATGTCTGTGCATTTTTTTGTGACACTGAGATTTGCCGGTGTCTAAATTTGGCTCCATGCTGCAAATATGCAGCATAGAGAACCAAATCATGTGCACGGAATGCATTTTGCAGTGCCTTAAAAGCCTTTGAGGTGATGCAAAGCTCATGTGTGCGCTCATTTGGCCCCATCCCTAGAGACTTTCAATTCCTGGCAGACCTGGGCCCACTGTCAGCGTACAACAAATAGGCCTGTCTCCCCCACTGACAGAGCACGAATACTCACAGAAATAATATTTAAGCAGGAACTATTACGACTGATTTGTCCCCTGTTCCGCTCTCCATTCAACATCCAGACAGGGTTGCTACTCAAGACAAATATTTTTACTGACAATATGCAAACTTTTTACTAAAAACCAAGCTTTTTTTACTCGCATATGTTTTTACTAAAATATTTTTACATAATGTAAATGTAACTCTTTTGCCAGGCCGTGGACAAGGGCCAGGCTCAAATTTAGGGTTTAACATCTAGTTAAAAAAAAAAAAAAAGTGTGGTTGTAAATAAAAAGTTTGCACATTATTGGTAAAATATATATTTTCTAGGGTTGGTGACCCTACTTGACTATATCAGTGGTTTTATACCATGCTGTTGCCACTCCAGGGGTCTCCAACTCACCCCTACACTCTGATTTTTCCCAACTGCACCTCACACTGTGCTGTCCCCTCAGTCTTTCCCCCAGCCTTACTCCCAATGGCCTTGCCCTCCCTTTGAAGAATGGACACCCAAGGAAGGACTACTGTCTGCCTACCTGCTGTCCAGCAGCAGCACTTGACATGGTTGGGGGGGAGAGGAGGGGAGGGGTGCCAAAGGCTACAAAGCCCTGAGAGTGTGCTTCCTGCAGAATGCTGTGCCCCTGCTCACACACCAGGTGATGCTGCTTTGCTCTGTCTGTCCTTCAATACCTGCTTTTGACAAGGGATCTTCAAAGAAGCTTGGTGTTTTTATGGACAGCTCATTTTTTATGGACTTCACATGCAGGCATTTTTAGGCTTATTTTTTACCATCTGTTCCCTAATTTACAGACATTTGGCCTGATTTTGGCATTCAGAGGCCTGGGAAGTTTTCATTTGGAGGTTGCACCACCCATTCTTATGTTTAATACCCACTAATGAAGCAATCCTCCATTAACTCATCTAGTCACCTTTTCAACCCAGTTAAATCATCAGCCTCCATAACTCCTGTGGCAATGAGTTCTAGCAGTTAATTATATGTCAACAGTGCCAACATTATAAAGATATACAAATGACAAAAAAAGTTAGTAATTCAATTCTTTGTTTTAAAAAGTATAGTTAAACTATTTTGCATGAAAATGCTTTAAATTCATACGTTAATCTATTTAAAATTATAGATCATGTGTATTTATAGAACTAAAATCTCTACTTTGCCTGATGATTTGGGGGTTATTGGGGAGGAGGTTAGGAGACCCTGATTCCCTGACAACCCTAGTCTTGACTGCGGGTCAGAGCAGTTTTGTGGCTGCCTGACATGCATCGGGTAAAAATGATCCCCATGAGACCATCCTCTAGGTAGTGATTGCTGGAGCACATAATTCTAGTCATGCCCCTTTTATATCCTGTGCACTAGAGACTACATGGATGCTAGGATGGGAGCCACTAGGTATGATCTTAATATATATTTATTATTCCCATGGTGAGAGAGGGAATGGGGCTGGGGCTGGGACAAGTACTGCACATCTAGGATGGAGTGTAGGATGGAGCCATGAGCGGCTCATCTGGAGGGCACAGGGGGATGGCAGCTCCCGCTGCTATGGGCACCCTGGGATGGCATAGGGGGTTTGTGCCCCTGGATCTGCATGTGGGGTGAGAGCAGGCTGCTGCTGCAGGCTGGGGCTTAGGCAACGCCAAGCTCTTCCCAGCAGGGGGCTGGGCTGGGCTGGGCTGCTCTCGGGGCAGGTGGCAGGGGTGCTCCCTCCCTCACTGCTGGGGGCTTGATCTCTCCCCCCTCCTTACCCCACTTCCTTTACAACAGACTTACCAGCCAGACCTGGATGCTCTCTATGCTGCTGGGTTGTGCTCTTGGCAGCCTGTGTGCTGTGCTGTGGCTGCATGCACGCACGGGGCATTTATTGGCAACATTATCGGCCACATCAGCCAAAAAAAGCCGATTGCCAATACTTCAATTTTCCTTATATTGGTGCTGATCCAATATGGGACCAATGTATCGGTGCACCTCTACTATAAAGTCTGGTCATGGGGACAGGTGCCAGACTATGTCTCTCAGGAGTGCCATGTAGAATCAAGTGGAAAAGGGGTGACAGGTTTAATTTGTGCAGGGAGGGGGTCACCCAGATTGTCACTCCTCCCTGGTTCCCAGAGAACAGAAGACCAAAAACCTTGGTATCAAATTGAGGCTCCTAGACCCACGGCTTCACTGTCATGGGTCCCCAGCTCTGGTGTAGGCTGTGTGATAGGGCACCATTGGACTTGCAGAGCCATGAAACAGTTTGGCCACAAGGTGAGCTAACATACACAGTCCTGTTGGACCCCTGCCTGCATTTCACTGGAAGCTGGTCAAAACCAAGAGTTTTTAACATTTTGAATGCAACAAATTAGCATTTCCTTATAAAACAAAGGAAACAAATTGTCAAAAAAAAATCCCATGAAACCACCTGCTTTCTCCCTCCCCACATCCCTTCAAAACTTAGGAAAATTTGCTTTTGAAAACATGAAACCAGAACTATTTGGATTCAGGGTTTTTGTCTTTACGTGCCAATGAATTTTGAATCCAGACCTGCAATTCAAATCTTAACTTTTTACAGGTTTAAACAAAACAGGCCCTTCTTAACAGTTTTTGTTTAACTTACAATATTTGTCTTTATATGAATTGCCAGGGGATTTTAGGCTGAAGACAGTAAAATGAGCGTTGGGTCAAAATTTACTTTGCTATGAAAGATGCTTTTTTATTTTGGTGTTTTTAGTGTATTTAATCCTTTGAGTCCTTTCCTTGGTTATCTGAATCTCCTGCGGGATGTTGTGAGATTAGTAGCAGTTAGTTCATGGGCTTTATTTTTTATTATCAGCTTATATTCAGGGGGAAAATGCTGTTTTCCTAAAACAGAACCTGAAAATATGTAGGATTGTTTATAATTGAGTATAGCATTTTCCTAGTGAAGATGAAAGCCTGAGAGGAACTATACAATAATATTGTTGTTGTTCTAGTCCTGGGACTTGCAAGTCAATTCACTGTTGAAGGAAAAACCAGTGATATGAAGACTAGACATTTTTATGTGCTGTAATATATACCAGTAACTGAACAGAAGTAGTCACAAATGACATGCAAGCAAGCTCTTCCTCTTATAATCTCAATCTAAGCATTGGTGCCTCTCTGATTCTCAACAAGCAATTCTTCCCCAAGACTTGAATTTAACAAGAGAAGACTAGGGTAAAGCACAAACTCCCTTGCTGATTGCCATAGCTCTCCCACACAGAAACTAAATTGCCAAATAGTATGACATTTCTGCAAAGACTATAAACAGCTGACCCATCAGGAAATAACGCTTGCAGGACTGTGTGTAACAATGTTCTCTTGGTTCCTAATACAGGGAATGTATTGGCTCAATACACATGCTGAGCTGCTCATACAGCATCCATCTGAAATTGCATCCATCCATCTGAAGTTGCTTCTAGTCTTATTGATGTATACATGAGCTTTAGTCTGGACAGCTTGCTGACCTTAGCTGATGTTTGTACAACCTCCCATTCCCCATGCTGAACCTTTCCCTTGCCTCTTCCCATCCATCTCCTAACTGTTCCAAGTGTCATTAGGGACACAGTAGCCCATTTTGCATACCTCATGCTCAATTTCCTTCTTAACTCTCGTTGTTCCCTTTTTCCTAACAAAAATCCCCATGGAGACAGTTCATGAGCTCCTTGAAAGAATTTCTAGGTATGGTGGAATGCAAGAATTACCTTACATTCCCCTTGCATGTTTTACCATATAATGTTGGGGTGTAGCTGGAAAGCCAAGCTGATGTAGAGGCAAGGCACTTGACTGGACTTTAGACACTGATTTGCCATGTGACCTTGTGAAATCACTTTCCAGCTCTGTGTCTGTCTCTTCCCTTCTACCCTCCTTGTGCTTTATTTGTATAGACTGAAGGTGAGAACTGTCTCTTGTTATGGGCTTATATAGAAGCTAGCACTCAGGACATTTTCTTGACTCAGGCTTGTGGATGCTACTGTGAAGCAAAGAAGAAACAGTCATCCCAATTTACCCAATGTGCTGTCAGCTGGCTGCTATCTCTAGTGATGAGAAAACTATAACCAACAAGGAGCAGGGTAGAGTAGTTGTGCACGGCTCTCACTAGGCCCCTGAGACAGGAGAACAATTAAATTAAACACTGAATAATAGCCCTATTTTACTTTTTTTTTTTTAGAAGAAACCATTAACATTTGGGAAAAATGAGCTTCTCTCTTGCAAAGACACATATGCCTCTTGCTGTGAGCCAGGCCATTCACAAAGTCAGAAGCCCTTCGAGCCGAGATGGCCCATCAGGCTACTGTGGCTAACAACAAGTTTCTGGAGGCACTGACACATAAGAGAGCAATGTAGCTAACATGGCACCTGGCTGTCTTTACCCCAGCCAAAATGACCAGGTTCCCATTTACAGTGAGGTGGTCAATAGGTAATCTTAAGTGTAAAACAGGAATGAGGCTCAGACTTATGTCTCTGGAGCCTCAACAAGATGCCTTAACCACTCTGCCACAGTGCCTCTGTCTCCAGAGTACTTGGTGTGAACTCGTAGGAGAATGGAGGGTAAAATAAGAACTTGGCTCTGTGAGCCAAGTAGAAAGGGAGCAGTAATTATTTTGGACTTCAGAAGTGGTTTTGACAAAGCTGGCTTTTATTTTGTCAAAATGCTCATGTGGCATATGAGTTATTTGAAGAAAAATGATGTTGTACTCACCATGTGTAACATCAGTAAAGTAACTTAAGAAGTTACAATATTTTTTTTATGTATCATTTTGCCCCACAGTGGGTATGTCTACAAGAGACTTACTGCACAGTAAACTAATCTACTGTGCAGTAATGGGTTACTGTCTACATGTGCACACCATTTACTGCACAATAAGTTAGTCTACTGCACAGTTAGCTACTACCTATAAACACAGGTAGTAAACTAACTGCACAGTAAATACTGCACAGTAGTGCATGTATAGTGCAAATTTGTTCCTAGTCAGCCCTAACACTAGGGGCGGTCACAGGGGACAGGAAACTCTCTTGGTCCTGGCATTGCTCAGCAGAACTGAGCTGAACAGCGCTAGGAAGGGGTGGCTTTCTGCCACCTCCCCTCAATCCTGGTGCTATTCACCTTCTGGCTCAAGCTGAGTAGTCCCGGGACAAGGGAGCTCTCTACTTCCCTGCATAGCCAGGGCCTGACCAGAAAATATCCCATAAGCAGGGCAGCCCCATTCAGCCCCAGGCTGCTCAGGGAAGTCCCCACCCAGCCAGGGGATTTCTGGGAGCTGTCCCAAAGCAGGACAGACCCCACCTGTGTGAGGAAGCCCCACTGGGCCTGGGACTTGCCCTATAGGCAGGGGGATCTCTGTAGTAGCAGCTATCTCCCTACCTCCTGCACATCAGGACCCCTCCTGATATGTGTAGGGAAAGGAGATAGATGCTGCTGCAGCCAGCAGAGCTCTCCTGGCCCTATGCACATGGGGACCACCCCTGTCATCTCTGCCAGCCCCCAGGCTAGCACCCTGGGGCAGCCTGGAGCTCCCCTTGGCTGCTGCACGGGGACCAGAGCAGGGTAGCAGCAGCCCTGCAATGGGTTGCTCCCAGTGGGAGCAGATTTGCTCCCAACAGGGAGTACATGTAAATATGCTCCCAGGGAAGGCATACTATGCTGTATTTTACTGCACAGTGAGCCTTTACAGCATGGATAGCATGTGTAGATGCATCCAGTGGCTGCATAGTGATACAAAATTGAGTAAAAGCATTGCAAGTGAGCTTGTTATTGAGCAGAATTTTCCTTCCAGTGTAATTTAGATCAGAATAGATTATTTTAATGGTTTCAGAATCTTTGAATTCTGTAGTGTGAAGCTGTGTGTGTGTTTGTATTTATGTTGTCCAGGGCTATGGTAGGAAAAGGTTCTTGCATGCAGTAACCTACAAGGCAGTTTTAAAATCTCCCTCATGCATAAACTAATGTTGCTGATGCAGCAGCAGGGCAGCATAGATGAAAGAGGCAAATACTTTAAAAGTTTCAGCTGCCAGTTGCTTCCTCTTGAAAACAGGGGCCTGAGGAAATTATGCTGCCTTTTATATTATCATGTACCACAACTGTGCTAGGCACTGTTCTGTGATTGTACAAAAAGACAGTCTTGACTAAAAGACTTTACAACTGAAGTATAAGGCAAAAGACAGCAGACGGTTACAGACAAATTGGGGACTACAAGGAAACAATAATATTAGACTGTACTAAAACATTTCTTCCTAAAGTTATTCCCTTCAGAATATGCAGCCCTGAAACTTTATAATTCCATCTGTCCTGCAGGAAGTGAATGTCATTTAAAAGAAGTTCGGTGTTATTCAGCTAAATTCACCCCAAAGCACAAAAAACCCTCATGGCAGTGATGGAATTTTAAAGTTCCAGGATTTAAAAAAAAAAAAAAAAAAAAAAAGACCATATACACAAACCCAAAAAGTATCCTGCTGCTATATTTTTTCTGGATTTCTATAACTTAAAAAAAAAAAAAAAAATTACCTTTTCCAACTGTTTAGTAACAAAATGAAGATTCCGAAGTTATTGGTTGATGATAAAGCCATCACCAAAAGTCCAAGGCTGGGGGAGGTGGTACCTTTCCCTATCCCTATCCTGGTTTCTCTTTGAACTCTTACTAAATTGCTACTTTCATATCTCTTGAGAATAGATCTGGTGAATTACGATGACATCTCCTGGCAAGTGCCATCTTCAGAATCATGTAGCTGTCAAAACATGTGATGAAGGCAAATGGCCTCAAAGGAAGGAAATGTCATTCGTTTGTCATCATGACAAATGATACCTCAGTGAGCCAGAGTAATGGATAAAAGTTTATCACAAGACTCAGGAAACTTAGTTGAAAGATTTGGCTGCCTTATTCTCCAACCTACCTACCCAGTTCTCTTTTTCTTGCTTTGTTTCTTGTGTCCAGAAGATCTATGCTTCTAGCAATGTGCTTTCCATGCCTCTGTCAGTAGCAGATTTCTGTCACAAAAAAATTGTGTGCACACTTCTTCAGTCACTGACAATAGTTTTCAGTAGTCTGAGCACTTCATTTTCTTGAATATGCTGTATTGTTTCAGGTATAAGGTGATATTGCATATAAGTAAAACCTATATTTTCAGGTTCCGTTTTAGGAAAAATCAGCTTTTTCTCCTCGATATATGTCGACGACTGTTCTTGATGTTATGAAACCTCTCATTGTGAGTGGTGGTGCCCAAATTGATTTTGTCCCCAGGACCATGTACTCCCGCCTCTAGGGTGCCAGCTCTTGGAACCAGACAGTTTGGCTCTAAATAACTCCCAGTCACAGGGCATGCCCCACAAATCACCCGCCATACCTTGGTGTTGTAAGAAAGAGGGAGGGTCCTTGGTCATTTGTGGTCCTTCCCATGAATGGATAGTGCCGATTGTTCTTGGGGCTCCATTTCCCTTTGGCACCCTATCCACATGCCAACTGGTTCTTGCAGAAGTCCAAATTACAGTCTCTCTTTGGGAGAGTTGTGGAAAAGTAAGGCAGTAAGCAACCAGCAGTGGTAAGCCACCACTTGCAAAGCCTGCAGGCTGAAGAGTTTACCTGTGTCCTCTTAAGTCAACAATCAGGGTCCCATGGCTTTATAACCATCCTGTACAAAAACATTCCCCACCAGTCATGACTTACTAGCTGCCCCTCAACCAGCTCCAGCTCTGGGGTCCAGTAATTACACAATTTGTGTCAGAACCAAATGATGGATGTCAGGGACCCCCCTCCCCTTGTGCCACCTGCTAGCATCAAGCTTGTCACAGAAAATTAGGGTTGGAAGGGACCTCAGGAGCCCATCTAGTCTATCCCCCTGCTCAAAGCAGAACCATCCCCAACTAGATCATCCCAGCAAAAGTTTTGTCTAGCCAGGTTTTGAAAACCTCCAAGGATGGAGTTTCCCTCACCTCTCTGGGTAACCTGTTCCAGTGCTTCACTACCCTTCTCGTGAGAAAATTCTTCCTATTATCTAACATAAACTTCCCTTTCTGCAACTTGAGACTGTTGCTCCTTGTTCTGTCATCTGCCACCATTGAGAACAGTTTAGCTCCATCCTCTTTTGAACTCCACTTCAGGTAGCTGAAGGCTGCTATTAAGTCCCCTCTCAGCCTCCTTTTCTCTAGACTAAATAAGCCTAGTTCCTTCAGCCTCTTCTCAGAAGTCATGTCCCCCAGCTCCTTCAACTTTTTTTGTTTTCCAGTGGACTCTCTCCAATTTGTCCATATCCTTTCTGTAGCCTGGGGGCCCAAAACTGCATGCAGTATTCTAGATGTGGGCTCACCAGTGCTGAGCATATCTTCTATTCCCCACAGCTTGGTGTCATCTGCAGACTTGCTGAGTGTGCACTCTGCCACCTTCCAGGTCCTTGATGAAGACATTGAACAAAACTGGCCCAAGGACCAACCCCTGGG
The DNA here is from genome assembly GCF_030867095.1 of Alligator mississippiensis. Lineage (NCBI taxonomy): Eukaryota > Metazoa > Chordata > Crocodylia > Alligatoridae > Alligator > Alligator mississippiensis. Next base: position 156,882,037 of record NC_081826.1, on the reverse strand, counting down.
GCACTCCATTTGATACTGGCTGCCAACTAGACATTGAGCCATTCATTAATACACTCTAAGCCCAATGCTCCAGCCAGTCTTCTGTCCACCTTCTAGTCCATTCATCCAACCCATACCTCCTTTAGTTTGTCTGCAAGAACGTTGTGGGAGACCATATTAAAAGCCTTGCTTAAAAAAAAAAAAAAAAAAATCAAGGTGCACCACATCCACTGGTCTCCCCACATCCACAGAGCCAATTGTCTCAGGCAGTCAGGTTGCTCAGGCATGACTTGTCCTTGGTGAATCTATGCTGATGGTTCCTAATCACCTTTTTTGTCTTCAAGTGCTTAGAAATGGATTCCTCGAGGCTTTGCTCCATGATTTTTCCAGGGACTGAGGTGAGGCTGACTGGTCTGTAGTTCCCTGGATCCTCCTTTTTCCCCCTTTCTTAAATATGGGCACTATTTTTGCCCTTTTCCAATCATCTGGAACCCCTCCTAATCGCCATGAGTTTTCAAAGATGATGGCCAGTAGCTCTGCAAACACATCAGCCAACTATCTCTGCACTCTCAGGTACATACCATCCAGCTCCACGGACTTGTATATGCCTAGCTTTTCTAAATAGTCCCTAGCCTGTTCTTTTGCTAGTGTTGGCTGCTCATCTCTTCCCCAAGCTATGTTACCCAATGCAGTAGTCTTCACAGGCAAGGTCCAGAGTAAGGCAAAATAGGAATTAAATACTTCAGCCTTTTCTGTATCATCTGTCACAAGGTTGCCTCCCCATTCAGTAAGGGACCCACACTTTCCCTGATCCTCTTCTTTCTACCAACATACTTATAGAAATCCTTATTGTTACCCTTCACATCCCTTGCTAGCTGCAACTCCAATTGCACTTTGGCCTTCCTGACTTCATCCCTACATGCCCAAGCAATGCTCTTATAGTCTTCCATAGGTATTTGTCCAAGTTTCTACTTCTTATAAAAATTCCTTTTTGTGATTTAGTTTACAGAAAGATTCCCTAGTAAGCCAAGCAGGTCTTCTGCCATACTTGTTAATTGTCCTGCATATCAGGATGGTTTGTTACTGCACTCTCAGTAAGGTTTCTTTAAATACAGGCAGCTCTCCTGGACTCCTGTTCTCAGACTCGGTTCCCAAGGGATCCTGCCCATGAGTTCCCTAAGCAAGTCAAAGTTTGCTTTTCTGAAGTCCGGGGTCCTTACTCTGCTGCTCTCTATCCTCTTTCCTCAGGATCCTGAACTCTATCATGTCGTGGTCACTGCTGCCCAAGTTGCCATCCATTTCTACATTCCCCACCAATTCTTTCCCGTTTGTAAGCAGCAGGTCAAGAAAAGCATGGCCTCTAGTTGGCCGCTTCAGCGCTTATACCAGGAAGTTGTACCTAGCCCTTTCCAAAAACTTCCTGGATTGCCTGTGCACTGCTGGATTGCCCTCCCAGCAGATGTCAGGGTGACTGAAGTCTCCCCCAAGAACCAGGGTCTGTGATCTGGAAACTTCCACTAGCGGTCTCATTCACCACCCACCACAACATCACCCTTGTTGCTCTCTCCTCTGACCTTAACCCAGAGACTTTCAAACAGGCCTATTTCTTGTTTCATACTAGAGCTCTGAGCAATCATATGGGCCTTTAACATAAGTGCAACTCCTCCTCCCCTTCTCCCCTGCCTGTCCTTCCTGAACAGTTTATCTTCATCCATGACAGTGCTGTAGTCATGTGAGCTCCCACCAAGTCTCTGTTATTCCAGTCACATCAGATCCAGGACTGTGCAAGGTACCTGAGGCAACTAGTTGATTGCCTTGATTTCTCAGGAAGTATCAGAGCATCTCCCCTATTGCCTCCTCCTGTTTGCTCTTCCTCCAGATCTCCTGCTTCCCTACTTACCTCAGGGCTTTGCTCTACATCCCCTGGCTAACCGAGTTTAAAGTCCTCCCCGTTAGGTTAGTGAGCCTGTCTGCGAAGACGCTCTTCCCTCTCTTCGTCAGGTGCATCCCATCTCTTCCCAGCAATCCTTCTTCTTGGAAGAACATTCCATGGTTGAAAAAGCCAAAGTCCTGCTTAATCCCTTCACACCTAGGTACTGATCTGCAGGATGCACCTGATCCTGCCTGGTCCTTTTCCCTTAACCAGAAGGATCAATGAGAATGCAACCTGAGCCCCAGACACCCTCACCCTTGCACCCAGAGAGCCTTGTAGTCACTTTTTATATGCTCAGGGTCTCTCCGGGCAGCATCATTGGTGCCCACATGGATGAGCAGCATGGGGTAGCAGTCAGATTGCCAGATAAATCTCGGTAGTCCCTCCATGACATCCCGGATCTGGGCTCCAGGCTAGCAGCAGACTTCCTGAGACAACAGGTCAGGTCAGCAGATGTCCCTGCAGAAGGAAGTCTCCAACCACCATCACCCGTTGCTTCTGCTTGGTGGTGGTTGCCTTGATCCTTCCTACCTTAGTGAGGCCTGACCCGTCTTCCTCCACTAGTGGAATGTGTTCCTCCCTTTCTGCTGTTAGGGCTGTATATATCTGTTCTCCAGACGAACCAATGCAGGTGGAGGTGAAGATCTCTGCTTGCTGCCAGAAATCACAAGCTTCCAGCCTTCAGCCATTTCCTGGGGTCTCCTAATCTGCCTTCTCCCTCTTACTGCTCTTCTTACAAGTACACCTTCCCTAGCAACCTCACCTGGAAGCTGGTCTGTTTACTGTTCATTGGCCCAAAGGGTTACTTTTTTCCTGCTTCCTCATGCTAAGCTAGAAGGCACTCCCTTCAAAAGGGGTAGTGAGGGGCCACAAACTGGCCAGTAAACTGCCTGCAAACTACTTACCCTGTTTGTAGCCCCTGGTTACTGGCTCCTTGGTCACCTGGGGGGTATCTTTTTATACACTGCTGGGCCTAGACTGGCTCTGCCCCCTCGTTAGGGCTTCCATCAGGCCCAGGCACCAATCACTCAGCAATCAGCAATCACTCAGTCAGCAAGACTCCTAGCTTCTCATAGCACATGCCCCAAAAACACAGCCCACCAGACAAACACTCAGGAAGCCACAGGCACAGAAAACTCTGGCTTCGTTACCTTTCCTGGGCAGGATCTGGTGCCTGGTTTCTCTCCCCCTTCCTCCTCTTGCACCCAGCAAACAGCTTGCAAACTGCTTGTCCTGTTTGCAGCCCCTGGTCACTGCAGATCCAGTTCTCCAGAGAATACTGCTCTCCTAGAGAAGGATTTCTTTCTTCCTACATTACCGGATATTTACTGGGCACCTGTTTTATTGTGCCCTATAGACCTATTCAACAGTTTATTTCATGTGAATAATTTTAAACATCTGAGTGCAGATTTCCCCCACCATGAATGTTTTATATGCTTTCCAGGTTTCTGGAGGTGGGAGTTGCCTTCCTCTGAAGCATTTGGCTTTGGCTTCAGATAGAGGTGACATTTTGGATGGGATGTGCTGGTGCTTTTACTGGTTCCTGGGTGCCTAGCTGGAGGGTCTTTGTCATGTATTTGGGATCAAATCAGTTACTGTATTTGGGGTCAAGAAGGAATTATTCTGTTGGGTCAAATAACATGGACCAAGAGGTTTTCTTTGCTGTCTTTGATAGTGCAGGGCATGGCTCCCTTTCTAGGATTATCTGAGCATAAGTTATTCTACCACATTCACTGCAGCGGCAAAGACAGCGGTGGCACCCTTGTCTTGCCTACTCCTTGTCAGTGGCATGTTATAGAGTTGTTTTTCCACTGGCTGCTTGGTGGCTGTGGTCTGCGAGAGGAATTACAGTGAACGTTCTTGTGGACCCTTTGAAAAATGGTTGTGGGCAATCACAGGGAACTGAACTCTTGGGCCAGGAGGCCCCTACCAGTCCTATGTTCCTATGCATAGTTTAATGGAATGTGCATGTTTAAGTATGTTCCTGAACTAAAACTTTAAGGCTGTGGATATTAAGCCATGAGACTGATGAAGAGCCTAATTGTGGGCTCCTAAATGGGCTCTAGCAATTTAAAGTATGAACTTAGGATTCTAAATTACCTTTCAACAATTTATCCAGTACCTTGGCCTGATTGTAATAATGTTCTGTGGGTAGGAATTGATTTTTGTTTTCCTAAAATAAAATTAAATACAGAGAAAGTAGCTGAGAAGCTATCATAGAAACCGGACATTGCACCTGCATAGGATAGCAGGATCACTGCAGGGGCAGTATGGAATATGGAGAGAAAGGTATCTGTATTGTGGGCCGTGTTATTGGCTGTGCCAGACAGGAAGCTGGTTTTGTTTCATATTCATCACTCTCTGATACTTCACAATGGGTGCAGTCACTAAGATCAGACCTTGACAAATAATTCAAAGGCATTTGTTGTATGTGTATCTGTACAATACAGGGGGCATTTTACTTTGCTTTGAGTCACCCTTGCAGCATTCCCTAATACTCTCTTTTGTGGTGCACCTCACTTCCTCACATTAAGCTTTGTGATGTGGGTTGAAAATTAAATTAAGACTAAAAAAAAAATTAAAAATTTTTCCAACGAGTTAAATTCTGTGATACTGCAAAGTTTCTTCAAGTCTGGTAGTATGTTACCAAAACTGTTACCAGGTTTCAAGGTGCATCAGAAGATAGATCTAGAAGGAATCTCCTGAGTCAGATCTGGTGCCCTGATATAGCAGCTAGCTAGGGCACCTGCATCTTCTAAGCCCTTCTGTAAATGGATCTAGCTCTCGTGTTCATGCCCCAATGCACTGAGCTATCTACAAAGGCAGTTGGAGAGTTTTGGATCCAAAGAGTTGTTGATGTAAAATAGATAAAAGGTAGAAAGGTATAAACAGAACCAAGAGAAGAGAAGTGACATACCTGGGTTTAACAGTGAAGCCAAGTTTCCTTGGTTTCCAATGCACTGTCTTGTCCACCAGAGTAAAATGTTCCAGCATTCCTGTACTGACATTTAATGCTGGTTTGTCTGCTGGGATAACTCCAGTGAGTTCAGTGGAGTTGCACAAGTTGAAAAGTTGGCTTCTTTTCAAAGTTCCTTGAGATCTTCAGGTAGCATCTCTATCAGTGCAATATATTATCATTAACCGCTGCCCAAAGAACACTGTAATTTAGTAGTCACCTGGGTATTAAATGTCAGTGCAACATATCTCTTGTAAGTTTACGTCTGCTTGCTTTTTCCTGTTTTGAGCACCACTCACATGCACCTTCCCATGTTCAATATTTCTCTTACACACCACCTTGTGGCAGTTAAGCAATAAAGTTGCAATAAACTTAAATTATGTATCTAAGTAATGGGTCTTCTCTACAGACTCACTATGGTAAGTGCCAAGTTCTGCAGTAGGTTTGATTTAGCAGGCTGTTCATGGCTACATGTGGCTTGACACACTCTAAGCATTAAATGTGGCTGAGCTCCCAGTGGAGTTCCTTGCAGAAGACCTCAACGTGTGTAAATGTTTGTGTGAAGAAACAGAAGCAGTAACTCAGCAATTTACCACACAGGAATTTAAATGAGAGGAATTCATAGCAGCAGTTCTGCGTTTTTGCTAGATTGTTATCTGAGTATAAACCAGCACTGGAGCCTCCTGGCTTCCCACTGCTTAAGAGGGAAGCATTGTGCATACAGGAGAGCATTCCTTATATCTTAACAAAGCTATGAGGATACACAGTACTACCATGGACCCCATTTTAAATGATTGTCAGAAGGATCAGGGTAGGATATTTGAAGGTATTATGTCAAAAGCCTCCAGCAGTAGAGGAAGCAATGGAGGAGTCATTCTCATAGGAGACTTTAACAACCTGTGTATTAACTACCAATAATGAGCTAAACAAGCTGCATTCAGGGCCTCCTTTGAGCTGAGAGGAATAGCTCCAGCAAGAAAGGAGAGGGGATGGAAGGGCCAGATTAGCTTCTACCAATTAGTAGTCACATTAGTGGACTTGGGCACCTAAGAATACTTGAATTCTATGCTGATGAAGTCCTTGAAAAACAGTTAACTCAAAAGTTGGGCAGGCTCTTCTTGCTGCTTTTTTTGTGACTCAGTCTTAAAGATTAGATGATGGCCTATTACACAAGGAGATGCATGAATGGAGTTTCAGGACTTGAATGGAGTGGACTAGGACCTCACTTAGGCACCTAAACCCACTTATACACCTAATAGCAGAAATAGAGTCTGACCGGAAGTGCTACAGAATGTAAGGGGTTGTTCCTACTCTTAAAATGATTACATTTGTATGGTTTCTGACTCTCTTTCGCATTGGTAACCTGGTTCTTTGATAGCAGGGCAGAGATGGCCACAAAAACACACATGGGATATCTGGAACTGAAGAAGCTAATATAAATGAATTTAATGATGTAGCCATTTTACAGGTATGGGTATAACATGATAGGGGTTTTACTTACTACTCATCAAAGATTTACCTCAGTTCTCAAGAAACAAGTCAGGGCAAACTCCAGTTGTTCTATGTCATCATACAAGGCAAATTTTCATCAGGAAGTGTTAAAAGGGAAACATTAGAATAGGACCTGGGATAATACAGCAGATGAGAATCTGGTGGATGAATGGCACCAGCCATCCTCTAATTATTGATAGTTCAGGGTGAAAGACATGTTTTAGTAGCAGGATGGCCATCATAGAGAACAGTTTGGTTGTCCTCTGTCCTCTATTGATACAAACCCCAACACCTTTATGTCCTCTATTATTCTCTTGAAGAGAGAAGTAGAGGACGTAAAGGCGTTGGGTTTCATATCAATAGAGGATAGAGTAGCAGAAAACTGGACTGTCCTCTATGATGGCCACCCAATTTAGTAGTGAGAGAAGAAGGATGTTGAGCCTTCTCAGCTAATAGCACCAGACTGAGTTCCCTAATGTTCTATTCAAACTGAATATTTAATCACTGATGCTGCTGCCAAGAAGTAGGATGAATGACTGTAAGATTGCAAATGTTATGAGGGGATGCAAGGGTAGGCCTCCAACCTCACTGGACTCAGTGTTGTCACTTTCCTCATAAAAATCTTGGATTTATTTAATTTTATTTTTTTTACAGATAGATAAACTGCAGCCTAACAAGATTAGATGAAGTCTGTGTTAGTTTTGGGGGAAAGAATTGATGATGTGATGATCCGTATCTGAGCATTACTGCTGTGATTTAAACGGAGGTTGTGTAGGCTTAAGTGTTTACAGTTCAGCTGGTTGGTGACCTTAAAATCCACCTTGCTCCCAGGAAACAAACCTCATGAAGTATAAGGAATTTAGGGCTCAAAAGGTGCAAGCCAAGATTTTCAAATGTACCTAGGGATCTTTGGTCCTGCTGCCTGTGGGTGCTTGCTTCACACTTTAAAAGGTCTTGACTTTTCAGTAGAATGCTGCTTAGTGCTGTCTGAACAGTAGGAAGATTTAAGATGTTCCAATGGCACCTGTCATTTGTGTGACAAATAATGGCCCTAAGCCTTAAGAAATGCACATGCAAAATGACCTCACCTTTTGTTTATAAATTAGCACTGAGCTTGGCAAGTTCTCACAGGCCTAGAGACCTTGAAAGAACAGTGTGGCTCATAACATTTACAAAGACACCGGTAATTCTCAACCAGGATGCAATGGGTTGAGGGTGCTGCAGAAGCCATGACCAGATAAAGTTGCCCCATGCGCTCCCTCTGCATTAGGGCTCTAATCAACTTAAAGCAGGCATCTTTGCTGCCTCATCCCATACAACTCTTTCTGGTCCATTCCCCCAGTGCTCCTCCTAGAAACAGGCATAGGTGGAAATGTCCTGTCTGCTCATTTGCAGGAGGAACATTGGATTCACTGGGCCAGAAAGCTGTGTGGCGCAGGCAGCTCCTGCCTGCTTTAGGGTGATCAAAGCCCTAATGCAAGAGGAGCGTGCACATGTGGCACAGCCCTTCCCAGCAGCAGAACCTGGCTAAGAAGCACTCAGGGGAGTTGAGGCAGCACCAAGCATGGTTATTAACCAGCTGTCACATCCCCCAAAAATGGTGGTGGAGTGCTTGGACTTTGAAAAAATTGAGAACTACTGATTGATCCCTTCTTCACTATAGGGACTAGTGGGACTGTGTAGATAGAGTTGACTTTGCTTTAAATTAGTTGAGAAATACCTGAGAAGTACGATAAATAGGCAGTTAGTTCATGCTGAAGTTCCTTCTGCCACAGCTACATTGTTACCATATCCTGAACAGGCTTGAGTACATCTACATTAAATTCTGGACAAATTCTGGTAACTGCAATATAGGCATACCCCATACTGCCGCAGTAGGACTGCTTTGAACCCTATGGAGTTTGTTTGGTAGCAGAGGTCTTGAGAATATTTGAAGATAGTCTTCTACCTTTAAAGAGTTAGTCTTGCTTTTACTCACTTTTACACATCGTGAATTGTAGTTTCTATCTTCAATTTTTCAAGTGAAATGAGGGAGAAAGAACAGAGGGAGAGGTTAGCTGTCAACAAAAGTACCTATTTTATTGTAATGAGGTAGCAGATAAGAAATATGAACATCTTTACCATGGAGTTGGTTAGTGGAGAAGGCCTTCTGCACCAGGTTTGGCCAATATTTGCAGTTGCTTAGGAATTACTGAACTTCTTTTCTAGGGATCTGAGCCTTGGGACTTTTCCCTGAAATGGCTTCTTCTCCATCTCTCTTCACTAATTGACCCTAATGCTCCAGCCTTTTTTCTTTTAGTGTTATCCAGTTGCATCCTGTTTCCCAGTATTTGCTGCCTTCTTTCCCATGACATTCTGACAAAAATCATGACTCTAATGACTGACTGGTGAAATGAAGCAGTTAAGTGCTACATGAACTACTTACCTCACCCTCCAAGTGGGCTTTTGGGGTCAAATTGGGGCTTTTCTGTGGCGCATAATGGAAAGTCTGTGTGTCTACTTAGTTGATGGTCCTTTGAGGTGGAGGGGAGAAACTTCACTCCTTTAGCTAAGCTTCAGGACCAGGGCAAATTTTACCCACAGTGGCTTTTTGCCTTCAAATTGCTCTGTATGCCAAAGATAAGTACAAATAAATTGCCACAAAGAAATGTTTACAGGAACAATTAAGCCCAATATTTTTCTTGCATTTACAATTTGAAAAGCCTGTCATCCCAGGGAGCTGGTGTAATTGCCAGCTTAAAACACTGATATTGCCCAGAGCAAATACACCAATGACACTCACTGAGCAGTCAGCCTTTGCAGCTAGGGAGAGACATTTTGATTTTATTCTCCTCTCAAACAATTCATTCTGTGTGAGCTGATGGTTCGGACACTTGAGTGACAGTAAAAGATTTTTGGATGAGCCGCAGCCTGGGTAAGTATGGACTGCAGCTGAATTGTTAAATTATGGTTATTTGTCAGAGGGAAAGGGCTTTTGAAACATTTGCATCTCTGTTGTAGTGCAGTAAAAATACATGGGAAATCATCCCTACTAGATATACTGGCAGTTGCACTTCCAAAGCATATGGTAATTAGAATGGAGTGATGTTATAAATGTACCCATTAATGGTTGCCATCCAAACATGTCACTTGTGCACATTGACAATTTAATTTTCTAGAAACAAATATTAGTAAAGGTGGATCTTTCAAAGTGGATTACAGGCTCTGGACAACCAATTCTCAATGGAAATTAATAACAATCAAGCATTCAGATTCCCTAGGTATCAGTGAAAATCTCAGCCTTGCTCTCTGCCACCCTTTGTGGAAGCATCCGAGAGAGCATCTCAGGTTCTTTAGGCCTTCAGTCAATCATTTCACAGCAGTTACCCACTGAGACTGCTGTACTGCTTTTTCCTAGTAAGAATCTGTTGGAATCAGTGAGCCAGAAAGTCTTTCTTTGGTAAAGTCCGATGTCTGGAAGGGGAAATCCAGAAAAAAATCAAGCTGGAAATGATTGCCTTGTTTACTTGACTCGACCAGCTACTGATACCTTTATTCTGAACTGATTTAACCTAATGCATTTTGGGAGTGGATTAAATTAAAACCAGAATAAAGCACCCGCATTGCAGAATAAGTACGGGAAGGTGGGGAGTTATTCCAGAATAGCTATAAGATCTGATCTAATACTCACTGAAATCAGTGGAAGGACTCTTATTGATTTCTGTGGGTCTTGGATTAGGCTCACAGTGTTTACGTTCTGATTGTAGAATAATTTACCCTTCTGGCAAGGACTAAAATAAGACTTTGTAGTAATGAGAACATTAACCATTAAAACATATTGCTGTGGTGTGGTGGAGTCTCCGTTGCTTGAAGTTCTTAAAACAAGGCTTAATGTCTTTTCAGAAGACTTATTTTAATTCAACCTCAAATTGAGCTTACTGTAGGATTTGCCAAATGATACTGTACGCTCTGTGTTAAGCAGGGGCTTACCGGAAATGATCCCAATGATAACTTGTGGCCTTAAAATACACGTCTCTCTTTTGACAGCTTAAAAACCAAGCCAAAAGACACCCCCACACACCCCTAACTAACTAAAGGAAGGACATTTTGGCTAAGGAATAGAAGAGGGAACAGGGCTGGAGAACAGTGAGCTTTCGCTATTTGAGCTGCTGAGAAAAGGAATATAAAAGCTATCTATTCTGCTTTCCTTCTCCACGTGTTCTGCTCCCCTTGGTGCAGCTAGGGACGCTATACCTGATATTTTCAGTAAGGCTTGTGTCTTGTTAAGCTATGTTATAATGCACAATGAATTGGAGCATTTTAACTATTTTTTCTCCCAGGAAAAATAAAAACCCTCTTTTTCTTTTCTTTTTTTAATAAAGGAAGTTTTCTCTAACACTTTTTCTACAAAGGTGTAAAGTCCAACAAAGTGACTCCCTAGACTAATAATGCTTAGGAAACAGGAAAGAGATGTCCAGTGTACCAAAAAATCAATGTTTCTTGCAAAACGGTTTGTGATTCCTAATAGGATGACAACACTCCGCGGTTTGGAAATGTCAATGAGCAGACCTAACCATGCGTTACAAATGAAATTGTAATTAAAGGCGCAAACTGTGCATTGACTCTCTGTGCCATCTTCCGGTATTTTCATCCCCAACGGTCACAGTCAGCGGCTCCCACATATGCCTGTATCTAACTCAGTTTTTATGAAAAAAGCAAAGTGAAATAGAAACTGAAAGAGGATGAGGTATTCCAATAGCCCAGCATGTACTATTCAGAAAAGCCAATGGCCAGTAACACAGCTGGGGTTAGATCCTTGTTAGTGAAAAGCCTAGTTTTTGTATATCACTTCATCCACACAGGTGGCAGGGGCTGCAGCAGCTAGCATGACCGTGGTGGCACCTGCCACTCATGTGCCCCCTCTATGTGTAGGCTGAGGGCTGGTGCCCTGGTTACCCACCCCTACTGATGTTGCTCCTCAATGCCTTTGAAACCTTCCAAGTAGGGGGTGCTAAATCAGAAGGTGCTAAATCAACTCTGTTTCAGCTTGGTGAATATTTTGTTGTTTATTTCTCCAGAAGGAGCAGGAGCATCATCATTATATATTCAATAAAAATAAACCCAGACCAGAAAATGTTAGCATATCTTCCTGCAGTTAGGAAAAGTGACTCTTTACAAAGGAGCTGCAAGTGCATATCAGAAAGATATTTACCAACTACAGGGGCCATTCTGAAAATGACAGTGTCTTCAGAAGTCTTTACACTTCTCTGAGTTAGAATCCAAATATTTTCCTATAAATGGTCCCAAGCAAGCCCCTCTTGAGAATTGCAGTATCTCCAGGAGTGCCTAAAGGCCATCAACATGTTTTTAACCTGAAGTGTCCAGAGCAGGTTATTTTATTTCATCTTAGGCAGCTCCAGGAAGAAATGATTTCTTCAGCTGCAATGTACAAATGAAAATAAAAGCTTGTGGCAATCTACTAAAAACTAAAAAATAATGATTAAAAAATAGATTAGTGGCAAACCTCTTTACATTAATCTTAGGTCAGAATTTTGGATTCTTTGTATTATATTTTTCTAGCCTAGTTTCTGGACCATGACAACTTCCCAAATTGAACTGTACCAGGGAAATGCTGTGCATTGCAACATGACAGAAAGAAGGCTGCAACACTGCATCAAAGCTGCCAAGATGTGATGCTTTTTCCTTTTTTAATCCGATAAGACAAATCATTCCAAAGTTGGCAATCCTCACATGCAAGCACCCCTGGCCAGATTTTTCAGAAGAGCTCTACTTCCATTGAGGGACAAAAAGAGGCATCAGTTGAGTGGCAAGCCCTCTTGTTAATCAGGTGTCTTGTAGTGGTGTTCAGGCTAATCCACAGGCACAAAACTAAACATTAAAGAAATACCCTTCACAGCCCCAATAAGTTATATGGCAATGTAACATTCTCCCATTAGGACTAGAAGAAGGTATACAAAGTCGCCTAGTTCGGCTAAGCCTTCATATATCTTCTTCCTGCGTCTGGCTTTGTTCTGCATGTTTTACTCGGAGGGGACACCATGCAGAATGCTTTCTTTAACAGCCGGTTCAGACACACTTGAAAATCATGATCTATTCTGATGCCCACCCAGAATGCATCTCCCAGCTCACTTGAAACTGCATCTGCATTGATTCCATAGTTCCACTAACTGGAGCAAAACTTTCAATTTGCCTTCTAGGGCTAGGGACAGAAGTTACACACAAACTGACTTAAGGGATCAGAAACTGGTTTAGACTTGTAACAGAACAGAAGTCCAGTGCATATAAACCAGTTTTAAAATGGCCAAAACTGATTTAAGATAAACCTGGCTGAATGTAGTATCAGACTTAACTGATTCAGGTCAAACCGGTTTATGGAACATCTGTCCCAGACCCCTGCCTGCTTCAAGTTAAATCACAGTCCCCCAGCATCCCAGGATGCTTTGCAGCCCTGGGCTCTGCTGTGCTATGCTGTCTGCTCCAGAGAGCCGGATTAGACCCACCCCTCAGCTTCCTAGCTGGAGCAGTGAAGGCTGGCTACCAAGGGAGTGGGAAACTGGGCTGGGAATGCAGCCCAGTCTGCCTGGTGGGGGCAGAGCAGCCCCTGCCAGATTTTTCCTCCACTGGAGTTGAGGGAGCAGGGGCAGGGGCAGGGGCATGGGCATGCATCAGCAGGCTCAGATGGAGGGGAGGGAGGGGAGTTGAAACCCCCTCCATGGTCCACGAGACCCCCAGCCCAGGTCTGCCCTGCCACCCTGCTCCCTGCTGCAGTGGAGAGCAGGGGGCCAAGCAGGGCCAGCAGGGTGAGGCAAGGAAGAGGGGTTTATTCCCCCTTCCTCCCCTCTCCCACCAGCATAGGACCCCAGCTGGGGTCTGCCTGCCTCTGCTTGCTGTTTGGGTGTCAGGGGCCATGGCCAGATGCCAGCCTAGGGTGAAGGGGGGAAAGGAGGGGAATTAAACCTCCCTCCCTCCCCTCTATCACCAGCATGAGACCCCAGCTGGGGTCTGCCTGGCTTTCCCCCCTGCAGCAGTCAGGAGGGTAAAGCCAGGCAGACCTTGACTGGGGTCCTGTGCCAGTGGAAGAAGGAAGGGAGGGCAGTTTAAACCCCCCCCCCCCCAGCTCAGCTTCCCTCCAGCCTTCCAGCTACCACTGAAGGAAAGGGAGGGTTTGCTCAGCACCCACCCCCGCCACCCCCCGCCCTCCCTCTTCTAACTTGAGCCACTGCACTCATGTGGCTGCATTTCCTGAATCAAAAGTGAATGTCTATTCAATTGTTTCTTGATTCAATCTACACAGGTTAGACTAACCTGCAAAGATTGAATCAATTCAGGCTTCTGCTTTTTGAATGTCTGTACTTAGCTTGGGACTGTTGAGATCATAGCACCGTTCAACACCACACTAGTATTTTTACAGCTTCCTTATGACCATTCTTCGCAGCCTTGGTTAGAAAAGGTTTTTGCCTTTAATGATAAAGAGCATACCAAAGGATCCAGAGCCATTTACTGCAGTGCTGCCTCCAAATGAATTTCTGTTAGTTAAGACATTCAGTTAGTATTGTAAGCAGTACAGCTGCAGACAGTGATAAGGACTTTATATGAGCAACTTATCAAACAGCTATCACCAAGCAATATCTTCTGGTAGGACGAGAATAATTACACTGATGCACTTCCTTATATCTGAGGGGATACCAATACTCAGTTTTGTAAACCCCTCGTTTTCAATTTATTAATGTTGCTTTACTTTAAAAAGTGTGTGGTACTTAGAAGGTCCCACTGATCTAACTCTTGTTCCAAAACATCCCCTAGCAGCATGCCAGTTGTTTAAAAAAGTATTGCAAATGCCAGTCCATTCAAGGTTTGCAGTCAAGGGTAAGGTGAGGACTTTCTCTTGATTTTGGGACATGTGGGATAAGGCCTATTACAGAGCAAAGGCAGCAGCAGCAAGAGCAGGGTAACCAGCGGATTAAAGGATAGGAAGGGGAGAATAATTACAACCATCTCCTTGGAAAGAGAGGAGAGACTGAAAAATGAATGAGAAAGGCACAGGGAAAGACATGGTTGCAAGAGATGGGTGGATTCTGATGCTCTTACTTATGCTGAGCAGAGCTTGAAAGGGTTTTAAGGATCTAGCACACGAAGCACAACTAATAGCAGAACTCAATCCATAAAGTGGGTGGGTGGAGAATGAGAGGGCGTCTTTGCTCCACTGCCCTGGTATATCACCTAGAGTGCAGGGAAGGCAGAGGAAGAACTGTTATTCAGAGGATAACTCTGGTGCATGATGCCTCCAGAGCAGCCCAAATTATGCTCAAGGATATGCCCAGAGAGATTGTTCAGTGAGGAGCCACACATAAGAGAAGGTCCCTGCCCCAAAGAGCTTACAACCTCACTCTGTGCCCCTGAAATTAACCTTTACATCTCTTAATCAAAGCACTGCATAACTGTTCTGCTTGGACTTAAGAGTTTGAGTCTAACTGCAGTAGATGCTTCCAGGGTTAAGGGAATTGATAGGATAATTGTACTATGGGCAGAAAGGCTTGCCTTCAATTTCCCAGCATAACTGTCTTATTTAATTATGGTTTTGTTGAAATTCTAGTTGCTGCATGTCCTAAATATTGCATTGAGGTCTTTGTGGTATAGCAGCTGGTTTTCTATTACCGGAAGTTTCAGGAATAAGCACTAGAGCGACAGTGTCTTTGGAAATTCAGAAGCAGACTCAGCCAACAAAGAATGCCATTTACTCAGTTGTAAGTCAAATGCTGAAAAATATACGTCTTTTCATTCCTGTGATGGATTTGGCACTTCATATCTTTCCTGAGTCTTGGCAGGTTCAGAAGGATATAAATATCTGTTATAAAGCACATTCTTGTATAACCCCAATGCAAAATCTATGACAAATGCCATCCGTACACAATGATACATGTATTAGTCTGCCCTTGTATGTGTGCCATGGGATCCTCCATGTTATAGCTTTGTATAATACTACCCCACAGCAATAGTACTTCACCAGGAGGAACATCTGTGACATCTTGGTAGTGACTGCTAGGACATTTGGAGCCATTGTGCTAGGCACTGTAGAGATAAGGAGTGAATCACTGCTTGAGGAGCTTACATCTGAATAGACAAAGGAATGGGAAAAAGAGGTTCTTACCCAGGGTCTCAGCACATCAGTAACAAGTTTGGGCATAAAACACAGGACTCTTGTCTCCTGTCTGAAAGCCCTAAAACCTTCAAGAAACCAAAATTCACTGTTTTTACAGGTTACTGCTAAGCAATAGAATGCCAACTATATGCAGACCCAGTGAAACTCAACAGGAAAAAGGTGAGGCTGTAACACCCTACTCCATCTCATGGGAAAACTGTTATCACTTTTCACCCTGTCTTCTATTCTGTGATCTCCATGGAAGAACAACAAGTAGCATAATATGTTGATTGGCCATGTTGAGCGTATAATCATCATTTACAAAGAAGGAAGGAGAAATTCTTAGCTGCTTTTGTAACGGCCCTCAGACAACCAAGAACCCACCCTAAATTATTCAGAAACAGTGATGAAAATCAGCCATTTGAGAAAGCTCTATGAGAATCCACATCATTAGTGCTGGTTGTTGCAATACTGTATGGTGCAGTTCTTTCAAAGAAGAGCTCAGAGAGAAAAAAATATGTACTATTCCAGGCATCTGAAAGAGGAACTATGAAAAGTGGAAATGGTGATGTTTTTTCTGGGGTCACTTTCAGGGAAGCTGTGAAATTGTATTTCCTTTCATCTGAAAAAGTTCCCTGTATAGGTAGGACAGGAGCTATGCTCCCAGCTGGTTAGTGTTCAGCAGAATGCCTCTCATTGCATCTTCCTTGTTATTCAGACATTGTAATTCCTGGAGGGCATGAAGTGTGCTGAGTATTGAGCTGATGCTGAAGCTGGTTGCTGGGATCAAGTGAAAATTGACTCTGCACCACTTTTGCCTTTGTGTTGCTGGGGATAATCTTGTATTTATAAAGTGTCATTCATCCAAACAAACCTGCAAGTGCATTGCATGCTTATTTAACAGATTACTGAAGGCAAAAGCTAAGACTACTGCAACAGTGAAGCTGAGAAGTCACAGAGACAAAAAAATAAGTTAAATCTCCAAAACAGCAATACCACAGTAAGTGGATGCATTTAACTACAGAAAAATAATATAAAAACAAGGTCCCTTTCCCTGTGGTACCTAAGAAAAAAAAAAGGCTTAGTTCATATTCAGAAATTCTGGGGACAGAATTTCCAACCTAAGAGGTCATATACAGACCCAAGTCTAATGGCTATTACATATTTGAGAAAGATGCCTTCTTTATGTACTCTCTCCAAAACTGCAGACGTGATTGTAGCTGTTAAACATCATCTGTGCATGATAACTTAGAACAGTGGCAGCCACACACTTTTAGAAATGTAGACATTTCTCCAAATACTCGAATGATTAAAATAACCTTTTTTTCTCAGTAAATTCCCAATGATTTGCTGACTAGTACAAGTTGTGATATTACCTCTTTTCTAACTTCCTTCTATCAGGGTTCTTTTGGAAAGGTCACTTGAGATATATATATAACTGTACCATCTTACCCTACTGGTTAGGTACTAAAATTTTTTTTTGATAGCAAATTAAATGTATGTTGTGGTTAGTAATCTTGAGTAGTGGTCAAATCAAATAATGCTTTTTTGAGTGGCAGTGGAAGGATGCATGGGTTTGTCTCTCTCTTTTTTGGGGGGGAGGGGCAACAATTCTGGGAATGTCTTCTTTGGGCTAACATAAAATAGCATCATGGCTCTGTAATTGCATCTGCCACTCATGTTGTGTGTCCCCTGAACCTGCTATTCAAGCTTTAAGTATTAACACACCTTCAGAAAGAAGGATTACGTTTCGTTATAATCAGACATGCTCTACTTTGTCAGCACTGTTTTGCATTATAGATTTCTTAGTAGTCTGGAGTTTAAACTGTTCATTGCTTCTTTTTTGTTTCATATTGTGCTGCATACTAATAGGTTATTGACTGTGTGCAGATTTACCAGGCAGGGAAAATGCTTAGCAACAGTGAATAGCCCAGCAAGTTATCTTCATATAGACAAGATGAAGGATTCAACATTAGAATAATACAGAGCTTGTAGGAATCAATACCTGGTAATAACAAAAATATAAGCAACTATGGGATGTCTTATCCTGTAAATTACTAGCCATTGTTCTTAGTTTAAGTGCCAGACAGTATTCATATGTAATAGGCTGCATGCTGCCCACCTGGAAAGACTGATCAACAGAGCAGCAACACAGTAAAACCAGCACAGGTGCAATCAGATCTACTGTATCTGGCGTGTCTCCAAATTGAACTATAAAGCACTGGTAGATTTCAGAACTTGCAGGGCCCAGAATGCACATATACTGGACTTGCTCCATTTCCAGGTCAAATCTCAAGATCATGTGCATAATATATATATATGTTGGTGCCTTAGTCTGTGTTCGGAAACTTGTGTAGCAAGATCCGCCCCTGAAGTCGACCAGGTTACTTCAGAGCTGTGAGGCAAGACTTTCAGAAGAGGTCAGGCCCTGGATTGGAAATGCTCAGGTTTCATAGTGTGTTGGATATTACAAAGTTTAGATTTTGTTTTGGCATTGGACATGACCAGATTTTTAAAAGCGCTCAACACACAAGACCTCATCCAGAAAAGCACTGACTTTCGGGTCCCTGGGGACAAGAAGCAGTGGCATACCTTGTCCCAGGGAACACCCGTGCCATGCACCCTCTGGTGCGCAGCAGGTTACCCTGGGTGGGATAGGGGAGGCTGGGACCAGCACCTGTGCTGGCCCCAGCAGCTTTACCTGGGGGCTGGGGAAGCTGCAGTCATGGCGCACCTGCAGCTTGAAGCATGGCTCCGGTGAGCTAGGCTCTGGTTTTGGGCGGTATGCACTGCAGCCATGTGTGCCTCCCTGCTTTTTCTCCATGAAGGATTTTTTTGACCCTGGGATCTTCCAGGGTCAAACCCCCCCCGTGCCCTTGCAGCACCGGAAAAGCCTGAATGTGCCGTGTGTGGCGCCACAGACCCGTCTGCGGCACCCATACCATGTGGCTACGCTTGTCTCTACACAGCCATAGGTCGCATTTCAAGAAGGATAAAAATGCACGTTCAGCAACAACTTTGGTAAGTTGGTATAGCATCTGTTGTTGTTTGATAATAACTTTGTTTTAAAAACATGTTTTTGTGCATCTCATACCATTCTGTCAGTCAGAAAATATGGTAAACGCACGCTGGGGAGTCTGCAAAGTATATTCATTCTGTACAAACTTTGCAAAATTTCCCCAAGAATCCTTCAAGACTCAGCAGGCCTTTGCAGACTCCTGAAATTTACACAACAGGATGGCGATATTTTTGGCTGACACTATCACAAATAAATTCTGATCCTTATTAACAATGAAATGCCTTGATTGTAACATGAACAAAATCCCTACCAGATAAACCCTTGTTTCAAAAACCCTGTTTTTGAAGTGTATTCAAGACACAGCAGGGATTCACTTCAGAATACACTCTTAGTGTGGCAAGCAGAACACGGATTTATTTTAAGTCACCGTTTACATTGTATCTTTATACAAGGCTCTTAAGTATTGGAGGGGCAGGGAGAAAGGCAGTTAGGTAAACTGCTCAGTCACACTAGGAAGGTGGTTTGCTAAAGTGAGTCAATTAGGCTGACCTTTCTGATGAAGAGCTGTAATTTTTTGATGTTTCTAATGAAGTTAGATTCCCAAATCCCACTGGCTTTGGAGAATAAACAATCTGTTGCCAGTCACTCTCTACCTTCCTTCAAATTATACAGGGTATCTTGTGGATTTTTATCAAACTTCTAACCTGCTGAGAAATCTTGCTGTAACCAGAAAGGCACAAATGTGAAAGGAGCTGAGGATCCCTAAAGCCCATGAGAGTTAGGTACCTGTCCACATCCATGTTACAACACTGTGGGCATCTTTCTAGGATTTTCTGCGGTTCCTATCGTCATAGGTTGCTTCTCTTCTGCTCACCACACCTAGCAATACACATAGCCTCTGTTCACCTGTTGTCTGCTCAGGAGACTTTTGATACTCTTAACATTTCTGCTCTATCAGTTCTGATAAGATTTCTCAGCTGGTGACCAGTTTAGTCCAGATTTTAAGGAATCACAGAGGTATACAAGGGAGGCTAACGATGAGAGTAACAGCCTCCTTGTTTTTCAGTTTCCTGCTTCTTCCTCTCTCCAGTTCTGTTTCAGTTTCCCTTACATCTCTAGTTCCCAGGAACTTTACTCATTTGACATCACTGATGGCTCATTCCAGACATAACATTACTAGGAAATGGCAGTTTTCTTTACACCCTAGATAGCATAAATACAGAAGAGAGAAGCTGGAGGAAGCTTCTACAGATCCTTATTTCTCATTGTGGTGCTGATGTTCTGTCTTGAGGGCAGTCCCTTTAACCATGTTATATATGTGTCTGAAATCCAGGAAATAGTTGAAATGGTCCTGTTTTATTCTCTTCTGCCTGAAAGCTCTGGTTTCGTTCGTGTTCTTTAGCTAACTTTAGGACATGAGTGTCTTTCTCTTTCTTAAGAATTCATGGTATCAACTGTGATTACTCCATGCAGCATATTTTGGTGGTTTTACCATGTTTTGGTACTTGTTTGTTTCTGCAGAAGAAATGGCTAACCAAGGAGTGTGGTAAGACTGGTCCAGTGGTGAGGATGGTAGCTTGAGATTCTGAAGATCCAGGTTCATTTTCCTGCTTTGCCTCAGATATCAATTCAATGCCTCAGTTCCTTTTCAGTAGTGTCAGGGAGGAAAGTAGGGAAAGGCTGTAGAGAAGTTGGGTATATCTGTAATAGTCTACAGAATTTATAAGCTCTATCTAGAAGAAAGCTTGAGTGTATGTTCTTATTGGTTGTTTGAGCAAGATGAATTCATGCATATATCCCTGTTTGTTTAGCTTTTGCCCAAAAAATGGATACAACATTTCAGTGAAATTACAGCTTGCACCAGTTTGTGCATTAGCTGTAGAAACACATGCAGCAAATGAAAATCTAAAGAAGGTGGTTATTGATTAGGTATTTTGCCTGTGGTTGTCCTACTAAAAAAATTAGCAATTAGCAGATAGGTAGACAAATACCTGAGCATAGAATTTATTACAGTAAATGAATAAATGTCCAATTTATTTATTTGGCCTTCAGAAATCCTTATTAAAGCAAAGACAACTCACCTAAACTCCTAGTGGGTGTGCCTACACATACCCCTTTTAAGCAGGATTAGCCTAAAATCACCATTTTTAAAGCGCATTAAGGGCACATGTCCACACGTGCATGACTTTAATGCGCCCTAAAAATGGCAATTTTAGGCTAATCCCACCTAAATTTGATACCTGCATAAAGCAAGTATCAAATTTAGGCACTATTAGGTTGCATTAGCCCACGTGTAGACACTTAAATGTGGATTAATGCGGTATGCATTAATGGACACGCACCACGTTAATGCGCATTAGTGTGTCTGCACATGGGCTAATGCAACCTAGCTAATTGCACCTAAAAGGTAATACACCTTAATGTGCATTAATGCATCTATGTGTAGACACACACCTAAATTTCCTTAATGTGCCTTAAACAAAGGTGCATTAAGTTTAGGCGCGCATAAATACAAGTGTAGACACACCTACAGTAAAACAAATATTTTTAGAAACAAAGTCTTAATTCTTACCAGTATTTATAGGTTATCAATGACAGTTGTCAGGGTAGTTTTGTAATTTTTTTATGATTATCAGCAATAATGAATTTCAAAGAAACCTATGAATTTCTGGGAGATTGCAACTTAAGTGGTGTTTGTTTCTTGAACAATTGGCAAAATCCATCTTGATATAAGTAAAGTGAAACTCCCATTAATGTCTGTAAAACTTGCTACTTTTAAGTCGAAGTGGCCTGAGGCCCAGATTATAAATCTATTTAGTTTTTGGGTACTGTGAGTCACTTCACTGAAGTCAATGAGATGACCCTACGTGTATAAAGTTTATCACATGCCTAAGGTTTGGTGGGATCAATATCTTAGTCAGATTTTCTTTTGAGTCACACCAACAGAGAATGCCTTGTAAACTTTTATGAGGATTAAAAAAACAAAAACAAAAAAAATTCAAGCCAGGCTCTAGAATCTTTTTTTTTTTTTTAATTTAATTTTTTTTTAATCAAGTTGACAGTGTCCATGGAGGCCATGAAATCAGCAGTCATGTTTTATTCATTTTACTCTTGGTTTGGAAGTTGGAAGGAGGAAATGAGGGCTGTACTTTTGACAATATTATTTTTCTTTTCTTTTCTTTTCTTTTCTTTTCTTTTCTTTTCTTTTCTTTTCTTAGAGCAAAAGGGAAGGGAGAGGTTTCTCAGGCAGAAAGAGTGAGAGAGGGAAAGTGGGTACAAGTCCAAGTCCACTGAGGCTGCTTGCCATTATTGTTTTGTGAAGGAGAACACGTGAAGAAGATAGGATGCAGCCAGCTCAAGCTCTTGCATACACATCAGCTAGCCCTTTCCAAAGTTCCTTTCAATGTACCGATTTTAACAGCATACAAGGAAACAGGGGCCCAGCAAGAGGCATAGACATTCAGGAGTAACAGCTGCAAGTGGAAGAGCACATGCAGTCAGTGCTATATCTGGGTCTATACATTCCAATTTTCTCCTCCTAATCTTTGATACTTGAAGCTGCGCTGCAAGGAGAGCACATCCCATTTTTTAAGTGCACTGAACAGTGATAGATTCTGCTTGCAAGGGGAAGCGGGGAATTATGGTAAGCTTAAATGACTGCGAGTCATCCTTTGCTGTCCTTGGCTTTTACACCAGCACACTGAGTTACCATTCACACTTACATTCCCAGGCATGGTTATCCAGAACTGAGAGGGAGCTGTTCAGTATCTTCATCAGTGCCTTGGATGAGAGTGTGGAGAGCACTGTGTCCAAAATTGTGGACAACACCAAATTATGGGGCAAAGTAAACACACGGGTGGGCAGGGACCGGACTCAGGCAGATTTGGACAAGTTGGAAAAGTGGGCAGAACAGAATAAGATGCAGTTTAACAAGGATAAGTGCAAAGTGCTGCACCTAGGGAGAAAGTATCACCAACTCATACAGATTGGGGGATAACCTTTTAAGTGGCACAGCACCAGGGTGGGATCTTGGAGTCATTGTAGACTCCAAGATGAACATGAGTCATCCATGTGACAAAGTGATAAGTAAAGCTAACTGCACTCTATCATGCATTAGCAGGCACATCAGGAACAGGTCTAAGGAGGTGATATTTCCCCTCTATGCAACACTGGTATGGCCGTAGCTGGAGTACTGCGTCCACACTTCAAGAAGGATGTGGATAACCTTGAGAGGGTCCAGAGGAGGACTATTCATATGGTTAGGGGCCTGCAGGTAAGGCCCTTTGAGGAGAGATTGAAGCACCTGGATTTCTTCAGCCTCTGCAAGAAAAGGCTGAGAAGTGATCTTGTGGCTGTCTACAAATTTATTCTGGGGCCTGGGGGAGGAGGGGCAGCAAGGAATAGGAGATACTCTGTTTACCAGGATGCCCCTTGGGTGCCTAGAAACAATGACCACAAACTGACAGAGGGTAGATTTAGATTGGACATCAGGAAGAACTTCTTCATGGTAGGAGTTACCAGAATTTGGAATGGACTTCCAAGGGAGGTGGTGATCTCCCTATTCTGGAGGTCTTTAAGAGGAGACTAGACAAGCACCTGGTTTGGGTCACCTGACCCCAGTGCTCTTTCCTGCCCAGGACAGGGAGTTGGACTCAATAATGGAGCTGGGGGCAAGGGAGGGTATGCACGTCCCGCAGGGCCTGGGCACAAAGTGGGATGGAGCCACAGGTGGCTTGTCCTGGGATGTGGGGGCTAGCTGCTCACCACTCCACACACTCCCAGGATGGTATGCGGGGCATGTGCTCCCCAGATTTGTGCAGATGCACACTGCCTGCTACGGGCTTGAAGCTCCCCGCCCTGCTGTCCTTCCCTGGGGGGCCTCCATAGTCCAGTGGTT
Organism: Alligator mississippiensis; assembly: GCF_030867095.1. NCBI lineage: Eukaryota > Metazoa > Chordata > Crocodylia > Alligatoridae > Alligator > Alligator mississippiensis. The sequence continues at coordinate 156,858,623 of NC_081826.1, read as the reverse complement.
GAGACCCAGCATGGCAAGTGTGGTCGGGTGGGGAAGCTTGGTGCTGCCCCTAGGAATCCTGTGCTGCCACAGTGAGGAGCCCTCTACCCACCTGGCAGCAGTGGGGTTGGGAGTGCAGAGTTGTGCTCCCCACTGCTGCCAGGAGAGCAAGAGGCACCTCGCCATGGTGGTGCAGGGCTCCTGGTGGCAGCATCAAGCCTCCCCATCCTGCCCCACCCTACTCTGCCCTGCCATGCCAGGTTTGCCCACTGGGCTGCAGCAGCCCCCAGGGGGAGGGCAGCAGGATGGGGAGTCCCGAGCCCACAGCTGCCAACCTGTCTGCTCTGCACCCCCAACCATGGGCTCCGCTCCAGTTGTACCGCCTGTGGGGAAGGGATAGCCTGGCTCTGCACTCTACTTGGGCCGCAGCAACTGCCACCTCCTATGGGTGGCAGCCGGGGCTCAGGTGCTGCTGGGGTGGGGAAGTGGCTGCTTGTAGCCTGGTCTCTGGCCCCGTAGCTCTGGAAGCTGGGGGCCCCCTCTGGGAGAGTGGGGGGTGTGGGTCAGGAGTGAAGGACACTGTCAGGGCCAGGGGTCTGTGGGAGGGGAGCAAGGAGCATCAGCAGGACCAGAGGGCTGTGAGTGGGGAGCAAGGGGCACCAGAAGGCCCAGGGGGGCTGTGGATTGGGAACAAGGGGCACCAGCAGGGCTGGAGGGGCTGTGGGTTGGGAGTGAGGGGCATCAGCAGGGCCCAGGGGGCTGTGGGTGAGAAATGACGGGCACTAGCAGGACCAGGGGCTTTTGTTTTACAGGGCCAGGGGGCTGTGGGTGGGAAGTGAAGGGCAATGGCATAGGCAGGGCACCGGCATATCAGGGCTGCTGAGTGCCACAAAGCAAGCAGAAGGGGCCAACCACAGCTGGACCCACATCTCCATGAGCAGGGGGAGCTCTGATTTTCCATTATAAAAATCCCAAAATCAAATGCTGAAATGTAAAGGTGTTAAGAATTTATTTTATTACCAGCAAATTGCCCATCAAGAATGATGGGGGGTGGGGGTGGGGACAGAGCACCATCACCCACCACCCCCCACCCCACCCCACCTCCCAGGAGCTGGGGGGTGGGGAAGCTTGCACACAGCAGCCACCACCACTGTGCCCTGCCGCCGCTCTGCATCCAGCCATACACCAACCCCCGCACTGCTCCATGTCCAGCCCCAGGCCATGCCCCTCAACCCTCCGCTCCACGTCCAGCCCTGCACCACCCCTCTCCCCACTGCTCCATGTCCAGCCTCAGGGTAAAGTGTTGGGAAGCATCTGTTTCAAGCAGCGTATTTCTATGAAGGGAAATGACCTGATGCCACACAAAACCCATGGGATTTCACATCACTCTAAGCATTGTTAGTTCTCCTTTCTCACCTTTGGTCAGATTGTATTCCAACTATTAGGTGTCTAAGAGGACTTGGGTGCATAGGCAACTGGTGCCTCCTGGGTCAGGGGTGCATGTGCCCTCCACAGCGGCCAGTCAGCAACTGGGGGCACTTCCAGAAGTGTCAGTGGTGCTTCTCCTAGTGCCCTCACTCCCTGGCCTGTGCTCGTATGGGGGGCACTGGCACTCCTACCTACCCCCCCTGCCCATGACCCAAGCGGGGAGCGCGGCCTATCAGGGGGTGCACCCTGGTGCACCCCCTACGCATCGCCACTGCTTGGCTGTCTAAGTGTGATTCTATTTCACCTTGCTAGAGGTCCTAAAAACAATCAGTGCAAAAGATGGGTGGGTGCTCCTTGCTGCTTTTTTGTGACTCGGTCTTAAGTGGAAGATAACGATATGCTACTAAAATAGATGCATAAACGGATTCTTGGGACTTGGACAGAGCAGAATAGAATTGCACTGAGGCACCTAGCAGATGGAATAGAATCTGTCTTTGTGCCATCCACCAGAGATGATCTCAGAAACACAGTTTTTGGGTGGAGAGGCTTATGGTTGTGTGGGGTGGGAGAGGGAAGGAAGGGCGCTGTACTGAATACAGTCAGGAGTGAATGAAGATGACAATAGATGCTGAGTCTTGCAGATATGCAGGGAGGTTCTGTTCCTTGTGGGTTTTTTGTAAGATACGTGTTCTGCCCCCTTTGCACTCCTGTGTTAGTGCTGCCTGGTGCAGCAGAGAATCTAGGTCCATTCTCCAGATATTTCTGGACCTGCTTATAAGGTGCGGTGAAGCTGGAGTAGGAGAGGAATGCTGAAAATCACTGGGCTGCAATCAAGGCTCCCAGCAGCAAGGGAGTCTCGGATTAGCTTGTCAGCTTGCTTGCTTTCTGGCATCTTCCTTTTTTTCTAGCAGCTGTAGGACAGTGGGCCATGTCTTAAGGCAGAGTGGCAATAGTTCAAGTGTCTGGTGTGAAAGGATCTTATTTTTAAAATCAGCTCTGGGGATGCTAAGACATTCATCTCCTTTTCCTATCATTTCCATGTTCTTTTCATCCAAGACGCTACTGAAAAAGAAAACAAGACAGGGTTTACCTCAGCGGTGTAACCTGGCCTTGTTTTCCTTCTAAAAAGTATGCAGTACCACAGTTGGTTAGAGGAAAAAAGATATCAAGGCAGAGCTTGCCTGCACCTCTCTCCTTCTGTAAGTTTAGAAGGCTCTTCAGTTACTTTGTGGTGTGGTGTGGGGCCCTGAGCTCCTACTGCTGTGCTACCATCTGGTGATAGGAATATGCACATGTAATTAATGTAAGGCAGGGGTATCAAATTCATCTGGCCCCATAAACTCTTGCCCACAAGTCTGATCCAGCACATGTGGCACCCGCCTGAGCCAGTTCAGGATGCCAGCCTGAATGAGTGCTTTGGGTGGCGCAGCCTGGGACTGACCCCAGTGAACACTGTGGGTGGCACAGCCTTAGATCTTATGGACATGCTTATGGTAAAATTGGGGATCTGTGGCCTTGATAACCCAGTGGTTCAGTGGCTGGGAAACTGACTCCGAGGCAGGACCCAGAGAGTAATAACAGATGGAACCAAGTCAACATGGCACTTGGTGACCAGTTGTGTCCTTCAGGGTTCAGTGCTCAGACTGATGCTTTTTAACGTATTCATTAAGTATTTGGATTCAGGTATTAAAAGTGGACTGGCAAAGTTCACAGATGACACCAAATTAGCAGGGACTGTGGTCACGATGGATGATAGGCTGGGGATACAGGCTGACCTAGATAGGTTTGCAAGGTGGGTGGATCAAAACCTGATGATTCATAGATTCATAGATGTTAGGGTCGGAAGGGACCTCAATAGATCATCGAGTCCGACCCCCTGCATAAGCAGGAAAGAGTGCTGGGTCTAGATGACCCCAGCTAGATACTCATCTAACCTCCTCTTGAAGACCCCCAGGGTAGGGGAGAGCACCACCTCCCTTGGGAGCCCGTTCCAGACCTTGGCCACTCGAACTGTGAAGAAGTTTTTCCTAATGTCCAGTCTAAATCTGCTCTCTGCTAGCTTGTGGCCATTATTTCTTGTAAGCCCTGGGGGCGCCTTGGTGAATAAATACTCACCAATTCCCTTCTGTGCCCCCGTGATGAACTTACAGGCAGCCACAAGGTCGCCTCTCAACCTTCTCTTGAGGAGGCTGAAAAGGTCCAGTTTCTCTAGTCTCTCCTCGTAGGGCTTGGTCTGTAGGCCCTTAACCATATGAGTGGCCCTTCTCTGGACCCTCTCCAGGTTATCCGCATCTTTCTTGAAGTGTGGCGCCCAGAATTGCACGCAGTACTCCAATTGCGGTCTGACCAGCACCTGATAGAGGGGAAGTATCACCTCCTTGGACCTATTCATCATGCATCTGCTGATGCACGATAAAGTGCCATTGGCTTTTTTGATGGCTTCGTCACACTGCTGACTCATGTTCATCTTGGAGTCCACTAGGGCAGGGAACAGCTGCAAGCAGACCTGGACAGGTTGGACAAGTGGGCAGAAAACAACAGAATTCAGTTCAACAAGGAGAAATGCAAAGTGCTGCACCTAGGGAGGAAAAATGTCCAGCACACCTAGTGGACTCCAAGATCCTTTTCCACTTCCGTGCCACCCAGCAGGTCATTTCCTACGCTGTAGGTGTGCTGGACATTTTTCCTCCCTAGGTGCAGCACTTTGCATTTCTCCTTGTTGAACTGCATTCTGTTGTTTTCTGCCCACTTGTCCAACCTGTCCAGGTCTGCTTGCAGCTGTTCCCTGCCCTCCGGCATGTCCACATCTCCCCATAGCTTTGTGTCATCTGCAAACTTGGACAGAGTACATTTCACTCCCTCGTCCAAGTTACTGATGAAGACATTAAAGAGTATCGGTCCAAGGACCAAGCCCTGCGGGACCCCACTGCCCACACCCTTCCAGGTAGATGTTCAACACCAAGAAGTGTAAGGTGCTCCACTGTGGGAGAAACAACCCGCAACATGCTTACAGGCTCGGCAGTGTTACGCTTACCAGCACTGCAACCGAAAGAGACCTGGGGGTCTTGATAAACCACAGAATGAAGATGAGTCACCAATGCGATGCCATAACCGGCAAAGCAAACAAAACACTAGCATGCATTTACCAATGCATCTCAAACTAGACTAAGTCTGTCATTCTCCCACTTTACTCAGCCTTGGTGAGGCTGCAGCTAGTGTACTGTGTCCAGTCTGGGCACCACACTTCAGAAAGGATGTGGAGAGGTCTGAGAGGGCCCAAAGGAGGGCTATGTGTATGCTTAGAGGTATGGAGAGCAGGTCATATGATGAGAGGTTGAGAGATACGGGTCTGTTCAGCCTGGGGAAGAGAAGACTCAGAGGGGACTTGGTGGCAGCCTATAAGTATATAAGGGGTGCATATCAGGGACTGGGAGAACATTTGTTCACCAGGGCTCCCCAGGGGAAGACTAGGACTAACGGTCATAAATTTCTAGAAGACTGCTTTAGATTACACATAAGGAAAAACTTTTTTACAACTTGAGTGTCCAGGGTCTGGAATAGACTACCCAGAGGTGGTACAGTCAGTTACTCTAGATATATTCACAAAATGTCTGGACACTTACCTTGCTGGGGTTATTTGACCCCAGCAGTCTTTCCTGCCCAAGTACAGGGGGGCTGGACCTGATGATTTCAAGAGGTCCCTTCCATCCCCTAACATCTATGAATCTGGCCCCAGCAAGGGGAACTGTCCTGTAGGCTGTATATTTGAAAACCGTGGTATAAGACAACATAATAGACATTTCCTTAGAATACTTCAGGAAGGGACGGGATTCAGTGTATGCAAGTACACACATGTGACCATATGTAATGTTACCTTACGCTGGCCACAACTACACAAGACACTGACTTGTTACTGTGCAGTCATTAATACTTGCATACACAAGTGCTAAATGACTGCACAGTAACCAGAGTTACTGCACAGTAGCATCACCATTTGACTTGTTGGTGATGTTGACTGCACAGTAGCTTGTTATTACTGCACAGTAGTATCACATCATGCTTCATGCCATGTGATGTGTGGTAATGAGCTACTGCACAGTCAGTGTCTAGTGTAGATGCAGTCACTCAGTGCTGTTTTAAATATGAGTACATAGTTGTATCATTACCTCTGCCTTTTATTTGGAGGAAACATTAGCTTTGCACTGTTTGTTTTGTAGATTTCTCAGGGCATTTCTGGGGTGGACATGCTAAGCTGAATACACCTGATCTTGAAAGCTATGTATCCCTGGGCTTTAATGATACCTGAAAGGGAGACCACATTGCCACAGATATAACGCATCATGTCATGATCAGTACTTTGTGAATCCCTAGCCCATAGCAACTAAATAAGGACATTTCGTTTGGACCAACTGTCACTTGTGCTCAGAAAAAAGAATAAAAGGAAAAGCACGATATCTTGACTTACCTTGCCCTAACCCTAAGCTAGTTGCATCAGTTTGACTGGGTGACCCTGACTGTGGTTCCACAGTTGGATACTGGGAGTCTGGTGGAAGGCTTACAGGAGATCTTATCTCTGGAATTTGTGTGTGGTATTTTGTACAAGGCTGTGCTGAGCATCTTCCAGGGTACTATGCAAAATCTGTTTCCTTTTAGTCACATGGGGTTTTTGTCTGCCTGGTAGGGAACTGCACATGTTTGCTTCCCATTTTGGGATAATATCAATGTCTTTGAACAACAGGCATACGGACATTATTTCTTCATAGCCATTCTGGACTTTATTTATTTTGGAGAGTTGATTGACTCAGAAGGACATGATACTGAGTTGGAAAAGCTCAAGTAAAATATAAGCACCTTTTGTATGCACAGAAAATCTTCAAGTGAAATCTTTGTCTCTCTATGTATGGAGTGGCACATGGTTCAGCTGTGATGAGCTGTAGTGGCAGCATGTATTTTGTGCTATCTTTTCTATGTTCAGATACTTCTGGATGGTGCATGAGGGGAATTAAATCATATGCATGTTCCTTCTTGAATTGATGATATTTTTCTTTTGCTTTTGGCAGCAGCATCATGGAATAGATTGTATCATGAGTGGTCAAGAACAATGCAATTTGTAAATGTGAAAAATTCCAGAGCGTTGACCTAGCAAGTTATCAGGCATAGGTGCAATTATCAGAAAAATAAACCAAACCTAGATTAGGTAATGTGTTCCTCTTGAACATAAGGGGTGTGTAGAGCTGGATTTGCCTTGACCTTTGCCAGTCAGCTCTTTAATGCTTTCAGTGGGTGGAGGAAATCTGGAAGTCTTTGTTCTATCAGCATGAACAGCATAGGAAACCAAGCTGATAACACTGTAGGCAAGTCAAGAATTTCAGGAGAGTGGAAGATTTACTCAGTCCAGACGAGAGTGAGTACATTGGACAAAATCTACCCAATGTGCAAGTGGGGTCGCTATGCTTACTTGGGTGTTTTGAATGTATTTTGTAGAGGCTGACAATTTAACTGGGTTGAAAAGAAGATGGGACAAATTCATGGAGGGTATATCCATTGGTGGATATTAAACACAATATTTATGGGTGCAACCTCCAAATCGTAACATCCTAAGCCTCTAAATGTGAAAGCTGTCAGGTAAGAGGGGTTGGGGACAGGTCAGTCAAAGTAGGCCCTGCTTTTATTTTGTGCCATGGTGAGAGACTCAGTACTGGGCTAGATATTTGCGATCCAAGCCAGTGTGACATCTCGTACATTCTGATTGGATTCACTGTATATTCAAGAGAACAGTGTCTATAGTCAGTCAGACAGCTCTTCTGTATAACACAGCCTGTATACTGGAGAAGTCCCTGGAGGTTTAGGGTGGTTGGTTGTCTGTAGAATCCTCTCCCAGAGGTTCCAATGGAGTAGCAGAGCTGGTTTAGTGCTATTATAATTAAAAAAAAAATGAAAGCTGACATTTTAGTGTTGTCAATTGATTTCAGGAGCTGGAGCTTTACAACAAGCAAACAAACACCCCCATCCCCTGCCCAAAACCCCCGATATTCCAAGACTCTCAGTAAAATATTGTGGGTTGCCAACACCCATTTCTTAATTAGGAACAGGGGATTGTAGAGATTTTAGCCCTATGTCAGACTGATAAAACAGACAAAGTTATATTTCCAATGCTTGAGACCATCATCTTCACCAAGAGAAGACTGTGCAGGTCAAAGTCTTGATGTAAAAAATTTAAGTATATGCAAACTTAATTCCAACTTTTTGATGAATGGGTGTTATCCACATACAGCAGTGCAATGCTGACCCATATAGCTGTTTCTGCTGATGTTAGCAATTGTATTGTATTGCACGTCCTGCCTGTTAAAAATTGATTAATGCTCATCAGTTATCTGTTTTTCACACGCGCGAGCAGCCCAGACAGCATTCACACATCCAGGCTTTGCCCTACAACTACTGTAGCATAGGTCATTTTCTGATGCCAAGTTCCTTACATTTAATAGGACACACAACTAGGTATATTTCCAGAGGGCCCAAGTGACCGTATTTCTAGACAGCCTAAGCTGTTACACTGAACTTCGGCAGTTTTGCAAGCAAAACTTTTCATTTTATGTTTCTTCATGGCCAAATTAAGCTGAATAAAATTTAAACTTTCAGGGAATCTGGTCAAGACTAATAATATTTGGCTTTGCTTTTAATACTAATTATTATAAATTCTGTATATTGCAATTTTGGGATGATTTCTCTGGCATCCCTGATTTTGCAAATAGCCACTTGCAGTGTGGGAGTCTTGTATCACTGCCTTGCAGGTGGTGCGTCAGTGTCTACATGCATATGTATCGGAAGCTACATTGAACCTCCAGCCAGCTCCACCCATAAGTGTTTCAGAATTTTTGATCAAACTATTTCTAGGAGCCAAAGGCCCCTGGCAGTAGTTACTGCTGCCTTCTCTACATAGGGAAGTTAATTCACATTAAAAATAGAGTTTGAGTTAAAAGCATTAGCAGTCCATTCCTGCTCAGCAAATTATATGGATTGAGGCAGGACTTAAGCCAACTCAAATTTTGCTGAATGAGGATGGACGTAAGAAGAAATGGGGTTGAGAACAGGCATTGGCAAAATAGGTGTCATGTTTCTGTAACCCCCAGAAGCCTCTAGGTGGACTTGATCCTGCCTCAGAAAAGAGATTGGATGAAATAGTTCACTGAGATCCCTTCCATTTTTGTAAGTCAGTGGAAAACATAGAAAAAGAGGTGTTTTGTTGTGCTGATTCTTAGTGACATGCAGATTTTTCTCTTGAAATTCTTGTGCACAATAATATTCTATGTAATACCTTTGGGTGTAAAAATTCAAGGTTCTTGCTGAAGATGGTGTGTCTCCTATTTTTATCAGGCCCTTGGGTAGTCCTCAGGTGGTGCTCACAAGGTCTAATCCATTTCATCCCATAAGGCAGCTTGGATGAAGCCATCACTCCTAGTTTGAGTACCACAGGAGAGAAGTTATTAAAAGGAGACTAAGGGTACATGTGTATGGCTCAGTGTTGTGTGTTGCAGAGGTACCCTGAGCTAGGTGTAAACACAGTGGCACATGTACACAATGCAAAGCAGTATTGAGCAGAAATACCCTGAGCTACCAGTGCACACACTAGTTCCAGAACACAAAGCAGTATAGCTCAGCTAGCAAGGCACTGTGCTCAGGCTGATATGGATATACTGCTTTGATTCTGGAGCTAGCTCAGGTATCTCAGTCACAAGCTATCTTTTGCCATATAGATACCCTATGTTACCAAAGGTTGGGTATAAACATTATAAACTTACATATGAAGTACACCTCTACTCTTCCTTCTGCTGTTCATAGGCTTGTAGGCATTCTTTATATTTGACTTCTTTTCTAAGATCCAGATCCGGTCCTGCCATACCACGTACACCAGCCTTGGGGCTAATTTAAGTCTGTGACTTTTAAAACTTTTCTCAGCCTTACGATAGTTTTACCAAAGCCCAGGAGCTCTGTTTGCTACGGAGAATGTTTCTGAATATAAAGCATGTGCATTTGTATGTCCATGTCCATCTCTAATGCAAACTGTGAATGAAAGCCTGGAATAGCTAAGTATATTAAAGACTGAGCTGAAAGAATATCATTGCTGCAAAACCATATATTAAAACAGCCTGTCCAAGAGGTGGCCCATGGGTGCCATGTGGCCTCTAGGGGTTAAACTGTGGGCTCTGGGTCCCAATCCAGGTGTTGCTTCTTCCATCGCTCTCTTGCTGCTGCTGCCAGAGCCCCTGGACTCTCCCTCCCTCCCTCCCCCAGCTTCAGGAGCTGATGGGACTGAGGGAGCCTGTGGCCAGAGTACGTCGCTGGAGCCCTGTGGTGTGGTGCATTGTATCAGTATCTGTAGGAGGCTTGCATGATGCAGTACATCTGCATGATGGGGCTGCGGGGTGCTTTGGGAACCTATGCAGTGCGGCAAGTAGGCTTTGTGGCAGGCCAGTAGCGGGTACTCCTGCACTGAGCCACGCATTTCACTGTGCCCGACCACCTACCAAGCTCCAACTGCCTCCCTGGGGGTGCCTCATATCTGGCTGACCCTCTTCCTGGAGCATACCCGCAAGCCTGGGGGTAACACTGCCACCACTCTGTGCCTCTTGAGGTACACAAGCTTTTTAGACTGGAAGGGTTTTTGACCCACTGCAAGACATTGGGGTGCTTCTCTTAGTCTGAAGCATGAACAGTGGTTTTCCTTAGTCAGCTCGACCAAGGGGACTCCAAGGCATAATCTAGACACAATAAGTCTTCCATGCTAGGTACAGAGGAGAACTTTATTGATTACAAGGAGTAGGTTTTGAGTAGGGTACACGATAGAGCAAAATCAGAGAAATACCTTAAAGCAAACAGTGTGGCTGGGTAGACTTTGATCATGCATCTGAGTTACTGCAAGCTATATATCTAGTTAGGTTTCTAGGTTTCAAGTAGCTTACTCACAAGTATCATCCAGCTTTCCTCTGGAGGCAGGCAGTTTGTAGGGTGTCCATGTGTTTCAAGAGAGAAAGAGGGAGAGTTGCAGATGTTTAGCCGCTCTCTGTGCCTTCATCATGGCTTCCCCCCTTCCTCCTGAGCAGTCTTTAACTTATATAGGACTTATGACCTGATTCTGGTGTCCAATGGAGACTAGCTGAAGTTGGCTACAAGCCAATCAATTGGAAATGCATCACTGGTTGCTGGGTAGACTGGCAGGGGCTCCAGTCCCCCTTCCAGTCATGAGGTCCTTGCTAAGACAACAGGAGTTTAAATCCCCTCCCTGATACCTGAGGTCTCACAGGTAGGCTAGAGGGTTGCTTAGCAACTAGAGTGATAGACAGGTAAGAGACCTGGTCACCTGCCCGGCAAGAGCAGGAAACTTGAGACAAAGGGAGCAGGTTCCCTCCCATGCCCTTGGGAATGTCTTCAGCTTAGGTCACATAGTCAGGTAAAGAGACAATGACAAAGAGGAAAAAAACTGGTGAAGGAGGTGCAGGGAGGAGGCTGGGATGGAAGTCCTCCACAGGCTTGGGTGGGGGCCCATGCAGTGTGGCTGCAGGGTGGGGTTGGGGGGCTCATGTAGCATGTTGCGTGGCTTGGCGGGGTATGGCCCCTGGTCACTCAGAAGTTAAACAGCTGTGTGTTAGAAAGTCAAGAAATACCAGATTTGGGGCTGCCTGTCCATTGTCATCCTCATCTTTCAGCTCAGTATGTCAGCACTGCTGTATTCCCCACTTAATAATCTCCTCACTTCTGTAGTTCTCTGGGGAGATCCCAATTAAATTGTTGTCAGAGGTTGCACCTACTCTGACTCCCAGGAAAGCATCAGGAGAAGACCGCTTGAGTGCTAATGCAAATGTTTCCGTGTGTAATTCCTTCCAAAGTCCCCCCAAACTTAAAAACAAAGCAAAAACCCCAAACAGAAATATTCAAATGTTACCCAGTTTCTGCTGTTTGAGGCAGAAAAGATAATGAAGCTCTGCCCCTGCTCCTCCACCTCCCCCCATGGAGACATCTCTGAACACAGAGGGATTCTGGGTAGCGTTTCAATGCAACATTTGCTTAGGCTCTCCTTATTCTGCCATTATCCCCTGTCTCACTGAAACAAAAACCTCTTGCCTGAGTTGAGCAGTGCTTTCAGCTCAGCATTGCTGGCACAGCTAAGGTTAAGGGTTAGAGCCTGAGCGTTTCTTTTGCCTAGAGTGTTAACCTGTCCTCTCTGCGGTGAGGTCATAAACTGATAGAGTTTTGATGTCTGCTAATCCGGACCCCAGTCTCTGGTGATAGTCTCTTGTGATGTACTTGTCTGTCACAAGGACATCTGAGAGCATATCCCATTGTTCTTTGCTCCCAGCTGAGCTTCACTATTATTATTCCCCAGTGCTTTGTGGTAGAACGTCTCTGTCCTTTTAATTACACAGGATGAATAGAGTCATAGAGAAGCAGGGCTGGAAGGGACTGCTGGAGGTCATCTAGTCCAATCCCCTGCCTCTGGCAGGTTCATCCCTATCCAAATCATCCTGTACAACCATAATCTAAACTCTACATAAGACTACTCTCAACCCTGACACAACATAGACCTAACACCCTAACCTGTCACAGGTAAAGCAGGGGAACGATGGCATCCAATGTCCTGCTTCTATAAAATGTTGTCAATATACACTCGAGGCTCTGGGTAGAAGACCATGTCTCCTGCTACAGAGGAAGACAAAAACTCCCACAGTCTATACTAGGCTGACCATGGGGTAGAATTCCTTCCTGACCCCAAATATGGCAGTCAGTCTGACCCTGAGTGGAGGGGCAAGACCCTCTAGCCAGGAACCGCTGGCTTTGCCTTTAGCAAGAGAATCTGGACACCCCAGTTGAAGTCCCCAGCCAACACCCACTGCCTCTAGGGAGGCTTAAAAACACCCTGACACATATAGCAGGGAAAAAGGGGAGCAAGGGGAGGGCGGGGGCAGAGCAACCAGCAACACCCAGAAACATGGGAAATACCCATGATAGAAAATAGGCGTAGCTACTCCTAGATCACCCCTAACCAGTGGCTATCCAACCTCTTCTTGAACACCTCCAGTGATGGAGAATCCACAGCTTCCAAAGGCAGTCTAGTCTACTGCATCACTATTCTCACAGTGAAGAAGTTTTTCCAGATATTCAGTCTACACCTGCTTTGCTGCAACTTCATGCTATTGATCTATGTCCTCCTCTGTGCAGCAAGAGAGAAAAGGTGTTTTCCATCCTTTTTATGGCAGCCGGAGTATTTGAAGACTGCTGTCGTGTCCCCTCTTAGCACCTTTTCTGCAAGCTGAACATGCTTAGCGCCTTCAGCCTCTCCTCATATGACTTGTTTTTCAAGCCTTCAATCATCTTTGTTGCCTGCCTCTGGACCCTCTCTAATGTCTCCACATCCATTTTAGTATGTGGAGCCCAGGACTGTGCATGGTACTCTGGATGGGACCTAAACATGGCCTAGTAGAGAGGCACAATCACCTCCTGTGTCTTACACCTGATGCTGCTATTGATGCAGCCCAAGACTACATTTGCCTTTTGTGTGGCTGCATCACACTGCACACTTGTACTGAGTTGTGTTCTGCCAGGCTCCTGAGTCCTTTTCCATGGTGTTGCCATCCAGCAAATGTCACCCATTTTATTTTTGTGTTTTTGATTATTCCTCCCAAGATGCAGCACCTTGCATTTGTCCATATTGAACTTCATCCTGTTAGCTCTAGCCCAGCTTCCCAATCTGCTGAAATACTTCTGAACTGCACTCTCATCCCCCAACATGTTCACTGTCTTCCCCAGTTTTGTGTCATCCAGACACTTGCTCAATAAGCTTTCTATGCCAGCATCCAAACTGTTAATCAACATGTTGAACAGCGTTGGGCCCAGGACAGACCGCTGTGGGACTCCACTTGAAAGTCCTGCCATTCTGACATGGACCCAGAAGGCATTGAGGGACTATCAGTATGTGAGTCATTAGCTTCCAGCTAAACTGCAAAGCAGGAATGTTATCAGTCTGCACAGTATGGCATGGTGTGATGCAGAGATACCAGGCTAGTGTAAATTCTGAAGCCATTCTAGCTAAACCAGCAAGGAGCTCCTCAGCAGGGTAAATTTGCCCACATGTAGCTGTGCATTGCTGGGGTATGCTGCTTCCAACCTACCTTGGGCAGCTCTATACCACTGCATCAGTTTGGGTTGAAAGCATCACCAAATTCCTGTATGGATAGGAGGAAGGCTTACCTGTAAAAGCCAGATTAGCTGTGCAATGAAGTAGAGTCTAAATTCTGTACTGACATGGTTTGTTTTTATATGGTAAAACTTAATCTATCATTAAAAAAATAAATAAAAGGATTGTCCCTTTTTCTGGGACATAGAAATCACCCAGTACAGTGTGAAAGCAAACCTTGACCAAAATACTGCTTGCCTGCATGGTATCTGGAGATCTTAAAATTTCAAAAGCCTCTTAGTCAGGTGTGGAATACAAAGAAGCCCTCAGTTCATACACTTCCAAAGCATGTCAGTAGGAAGTACAGCACGCTAGATTAGACAATTTGATTGCTTTTCTCTTAGTGACCTTTTTAAAACTAAATGCCCATTCTGAGAGAGTTCATGTCTAATCATGCATCTGGCATGGCATTCAGATAGGCCAGATATATGCTCTCACATTTTCTCAGTGTTTTTCAGGACATATTGGCTGTGTCCAGATGAGCAGGGGCATGTAGTTTGTGGCACCACAAACTGCATGTGTGGAACATTAAAATGTGCCCCTCACTATAAATTTTCAGTGCAGGGGCAAAATTTGCTACCAGGATTTTCCAGTAGCAACCCCCCCCCCCCCCCCAAAATAAACCTGAAAAAAAGCAGCACAGTGCACACTACAATAGTATTTGCAAAACAAATGGAGGTTTTGTCCTCTAGTGAGATGTTCTACCTGCTGGCCAGAATGTCTCTATGCTTCATTTGTGCCCTGGCTGTTCCAGCACACTGGAAGGAGATGGGTGAAGGCAGTTTGCCCATAGTGGGAAAATGTATCCCACAACAAAGCACACATGCAGGGTGTGCACTGCAGCACAAAGTAGGGGCACACATATGTGCTGCTACTATTTGTGCCACTGCAAGCACACGCCCCTGCTCATCTGGATGTGGCAATTCTGTTTAATTGTAAGTGGAAAGGTAACTTCTCAGCTCCATTTATAGAAAAATAGAAAACTGGGGCTAGAAGAGACCTCAGGAGGTCATCTAGTCCAACCCCCTGCTCAAAGCAGGACCATCCCCAACTAGATCATCCCAGCCAACGCTTTGTGTAGCTGAGTCTTAAAAACCTCCGAGAATGGAGAGTCCACAACCTTTCTGAGTAACCTGTTCCAGTGCTTTACTACCCTCCTAGTGAGAAAATTCTTCCTAATATCTAACTTCAACTTCCCTTGCTGCAGCTTGAAACAGTTGCTCCTTGTTCTGTCATCTGCCACCACTGAGAACAGTTCAGTTCCATCCTCTTTCAAACCCCCCTTCAGCTAGTTGAAGGCTGGTATTAAATCCCCTCTCAGTCTTCTCTTCTCTAGACTAAATAAGCCCAATTCCCTCAGCCTGTCCTCACAACTCATGTGCCCCAGCTCCCTCACTATTTTCATTGCCCTCCACTGTACTCTCTCCAATTTGTCTATACCCTTTCTGTAGCAGGGGCCTCAAAACTGAAAGTTCTCCAGATGTGGCCTCATCAGTGTTGAATAGAGGGGAATAATCACTTCCCTTGCCCTGCTGGCAACACTCCTGCCAACACAGCCCAGTATGCCATTAACCTTCTTAGCAGCAAGGGCATACTGTTGGCTCATATTTAGCTTATTGTTCACTGTAACCCCCAGGTCCTTTGCTGCAGAGCTGCTGCCCAGCCAGTCAGCCCCCAACCTATACTGGTGCACGGGATTGTTCTGTCCTAAGTGCAGGACTTTGCATTTGTCCTTGTTGAACCTCAAGAGATTCCTTTTGGCCCAAGCCTCAAATTTGTCCAGATCACTCTGAATCCTAGCACTATCCTCCAGCATTCAGAAATCCTGGTACAGGGATTTAGATGTATGTTTGATGTGCTGTAAAAAGAGGTTTTTCTGATAAGGACTAGTGATCTGTCCTGGGACTGTGAGTTCAGTTCCCTGCTCTGCCACAAATGTCCTGTGTGATCTTGGGCAAGTCTTTCTGCGGGACTAACACAACCACTGTTCCCAGCCTGCCACCCTGCAGCTGGTCACCTGAGCTGGTCAAAGCTATCCTGAAGCCTCTATCAGGGCCAAGCCCTCTGCCTATTGACTAGCACTTGAGTGGCTGGCTAGGGTCAGCTGCCCCTCCAGTTCCCCAGTATGAACTCCTGACCTGGAACAGAAAGTGTTTTTATGTTCGGGTTCAATCTGATCACACACTGCTTTGCTGCTTCCTTTGGCTTGTGATCTGATTGCTGTCCGGTTGATCTTCTTGATTCTTGACTTGGCTTCTTTTCGGACTCTACTCTCAGCCTGACCTCCTGGCTTTCTCACCTGACTTGTTCCTGGACTCTGCTCACTTTTCCTGACCCTAATTGGTACCATGATCCCCAAGTAGCCCCAAACCTGGCTACCTATGACTTAGTGCAACAGCGCCCTACCCGCTACTGGGTCCAGAAGAGCTAGCCAAAGTAGCAGCAGCTGGGGACAGTGTATGGGTAAGCTCAGTATATCTAAGGAAATCAGTTGCGAGTACTGGCTTCTTTGAAACTAATAGCAAAGCTCCTGTTGACTTCAGTCATACAGGATAAAACCCTAAGTACCCATTAATAACAGCTTTAATTTCTTTATTACATGAACCTACAGTCCATGCTTTCTGTTCCCCTGAGCAAAGCCCTTTTTACTTTGGGTTTATCTAGCAACTAAGGGTATATCTGCAATGTATTCACTGTAGCAATTTGAGAAAAATACCCAAACTGTGTCCATGTCCCAACATCTTTCTTTCAGTTTATCTAAATCTAGTGATGTTAGGATCTAGCCTAATAATAAACATAAGCAAAGATAATATTTTTTGTTACTCTGGACACTGAATTGGTACTTACCTCTCCTGCTCAAGGCCCTTTAATAATATGAATCTCAGTGTTGTAGGTTAGTGTAACTCCATTGGAGCCAATGTGTTCCACCATCCAGTAATTTAGCTCAAAGCCTTTGCCCTATCTTATTGAAACAAGAACTTGTTCATCATGTCTGACTTGATAACCTGCCCAAGGAAATCTATTCTGGTGAGACACACTTGGCTCTCTGCTGGGTTGGTTCTGCTACTGACAGAATCAGCCAGTATTCAGGTTTTGGTTTTTATTAACATGAACAAAAACTAGCTGTCTAAGCACATTATCTTATCATCTGAATTACATTGATTTCCCAGCAATTAGAGTCCTTTAGTATTATGTTATGTTTGCCCTGAATCCTGGCCTGTCAAGTTCTCCACCTCTGTTGTACCTCTTCTCTGGCAATATTTGACTTGCTATAGTTTGGGCCCATTAAACGGCAACATATCTATGTTAGCTTCACCCAAGGATGATGATTATTTAAATTTGAAATCTTCAGGTGCATCTTTAGCAGAATTTTACTTTCTTTGGATTGAATTTATATTTTATTTGCTTCAATGGTAACAGGAACAGGCACTCATCCATAAAAGATCTACATAGCATCCTGCATTATTTCCTCAATGGAGCCTTAATTTATTATTAGTTTTACACTGGGAAACAAAACCAAGAGGCCTCTTGTGGTCATCCAGGTAGGGGGAAACGAAAATGTGTAAAATATTGCTAGCTCCAAATTTCCTCCAGTTCACTGAAGTGCTGGTTCAAGTAAAAGCTGTAACAAGAGAAGAGTAGGAAGGTATAGGCTAGCAGGTCTAATTGAAAGTGAGGCACAAATGAATTGCTTTTCAAGCTTCATCACTGGAAGGTTGGACAGATGAGTAAGGAACAGGATGAGGCTATAAGCTGAATTGTGTTTAAAGTACATATTTATTTTAGACTTTATATGACTTGGGGTCATATTTTATATTAAAATTCATAATGCATAGATAGATATTAGGGTCAGAAGGGACCTCAGCAGATCATTGAGTCTGACCTCCTGCCCTGGGCAGGAAAGAGGGCTGGGGTTAGATTACCCCAGCACTTGTCTAATCTCCTCTTGAAGACCCCCAAGGTAGGGGAGAGCACCACCTCCCTTGGAAGCCCATTCCAGATTCTGACCACCCTTACCATAAAAAAGTTCTTCCTGATGCCTAACCTGAATCTGCTCTCTGTCAGTCTGTGGCCGTTATTTCTAGTTACTCCAAGGGGTGCCCTGGTAAACAGAGCATCTCCTATCCCTTGCTGTCCCCCGCTTTAATAAATGGTTTAATACATTGTTTATGTTATAGATAATATAACTTATAACCTGCTATACCAGGGGTTTTCAACCTTTTTTTAACAAGTGTACCAATTCTGTCTCAAAGTTTCACCTCATGTATCCCTTTATATTAAAATTATTTGGGGGGGCTGAGCATACCGGTGCATGTGCACATGCATCCCTGTCTCTGCCCCTCCCAGCAGGTAAGTTGGGGAGGTGAAAAGGCCATGGGGGTGCAGAGACCCTCGTGATGAGGGAGGAAGTGGGACACAGACAGGGGCAGGGGCTGGGGTGAATGGGGCCCCAGCCAGGCTGGGTCATGAGATAGTTGGAACCCAGGCAGCTCATCCAGGGGTGGAGGGAGGATCCTGCTGCTGCGCGCGCCCCAGTGGAGACCCGGGGGGCACATGCCCCCTGATCTGTGCATGGGGTGGAGGTGACTGCTGTTGCACACTGGGCTTTGTGTGCTGCTGCAGCTTCCCTGGGAGCAGTGCAATGCCACCTGTGTGCAGCTGCCAGGCAGACAGGGGGTGCGGCACAGCCCAGCGACAGTAGGCACAGGGTGCTACACTGCTCCTGGGGCAGCTGCAGCATTGTGGAGAGCCCAGCATGCATTGGCAGCCACCTCTGCCCCACGCAGACTGGGGGCACATGTGCCCCTGGGCCTCCACCAGGGTGCGCACAGTGGCGGGCCCCCCCCATACCACCTATGACCTTTTTAAGTACCCCTAGGGTTGTGTGTATCCCTGGTAGACAACGACTGTGCTATACAGTTCTCTGGCAGTTACAACCATCCTTGTTCCTACAGCTCACATCTGTATTTATATAGAGTAGATGTGTTGCTTTGAGGTCAAAGTAAGGTGCATTTGAGAGATGCTTTTCAAATAAAAGAACTTTACAGTGAAGAGGAGCTTTCATATTGTTCAAACCTTTCTAATGTAGGTTTAAACGTATTCAAGCAGGCTCATTATTGCATGAAGATTTGGGCATATGTTGTTCAGAAGGTCAAACCAGAAGATCATAAGTCTCTTCTGGACAATATCTCTGAATGGTAGTCCCCTTGTTGCATAGTTCTGTTTAAATCTCATGAATGTTCCCGCTATCATTTTCTGCTTTACCCTTGTTTAGTCTGTACCTCAAAACACCATTTTTGTAAAGGATTGCCACAAAATCATGTCACAAGCTCCAAATCCCTCAAGCTGTATGGGAAAAAGTACACTTTTGTGGCTGTGGAGAAAAAAAAAAGATCAATACGTTTCAAGGAGACTGCAGAAAAATTATTTGAAATTTGTCACTGACTCAATAGATTTTGGAATGAGTTTCTTCAGTTTGAAATGGGAAGGATATTTTTATTCAAAATGAGTGATGATCATTTAAAAATTGAGTATGTGCAGGAAGGGCCAGATTCTGTTTCACCTATTAGGCATATGTGTGGACTTTGTTACCAAAGTGTGATTCTGTTCCACCCTTTTTCAGTCACTGAAAGGTTTCAGGTCATGACTGTCCTGCAGGCAGAAAATGAAGTTACCAAGCCCTTGCCAATAATCAGGTGAAGAGCTGTCATTGTCATTTTCCCCACCATTTTGGGGAGGTGGGGAGGCAAAATTTAAATTTTCCCTGGATGTTTTTTTTCCTCCAAGGTAAATATTTCCTGTTGGGAAAGTATCTTTATTTAAAGTTACCAACCTGCTGCTTCTCAGCCAGGAACTCATTCCACCCTCCCATAAAAATTATGTACATTGAAGCCCAGAAGATTTCTTCATTAGTCATCATCTCTTGTAAATATTTAAAATATACTAAATTCTGAATCAGCTTAAGCTCTGAACTGGAACTTCCTAGACCCTAAATGCTGGAGGTTGCAAGTGGAAGAGGAACAGTGGAAAAAACCCTGGCCATACCCTGTTCACTCTCCCTTTCAGCATCCACTGTCTGCCACTACGAGATGCAGGATACTTGGCAAGATGGACCTATGGTCTGATCCAGTATATCGCAGTTTTTATATTCTTATGTTGATATCTTGGGAATGTTAAGATGATGGGGAGTTCTGTTCTGAATTTAAAAGCTATGGATTTTAGAATGACCATTTTGTCATGAAGTTAAAAAAAAGTTTGACTTTTGAATAATGGTTTGGGAAACTTACTGTAAGTCAAGGTTCTAGTTTAAAGTTTCTAGTTTAAGGTCTGTATAATGTCTCCTTTCTAAAGTATTTTTTGTCCTACATCACATTTTCAGCATCACTTGTACCATGATGTTTAAGCTTATTAACCTGACAACCAATTATTTATATTGTTCCCATAAGTATTCTGTTGAGAATCACCAACACAAGCAAAGTAGGTAATTTTTTTAAGCGTCGTGCCCAGAGGTATAAAATCATTCATTGATTTCAGACTAATGCAATTGGGAGGAAAAGCTCTGTCTATTCAATTAATCTGATCAGTAGAGTGGCAGTGGATATTTTTGGTTACTCGGTGACAAAGCACAAGATTGAACTTTTGTTTAGTCAAGGTCAGAGAAGTTATCAGATGATGCACTTGGGCATGTCTAGCCACAAATTTAACATGCCAGACAGCCCTGCTGTCAAGCACTCTGCAGTGGTCCATGCACTGTGCCCCCCTAGTGGGCAGGAATGTAGCCATGATTGCATGTAAAGTCATGTAAATTTGTGAGCTAATTACCATTTCTGATTGTGAAAAATCTTACCAAACCAAATGCACCAAGTGTGGTGGCTTGGATCTGGATTATTATATTGGCTTAGTCACTGCTCAGTCCCACTATCCTCACATTTGTGTCCTCTGTTACATTCAGTGGCTTTCGTATGCCTGCTGACAAATTCAGCCCTCTTAAGCCAGTTTCAGCTCTTTAGGTGACTTGGCCAATCAATTGTAAGGAGACAGTGCCTAAAACCTCCTACTTATCTGAGTGCTCTAGAGCCAATTGAAATAGCGGCTGTCCAGCCAAGTTCTACCTCAGATGGAGTTGCGTGGGCTGTCAATCAGCCTAAAAGGACCCCAGACTGGCAGTGGAGATAAGACATAGGTTAAAGCATGCAATTGGTTAACAATCTCCAAACCTTCTTTTTTAGCTCAATGCTACTTGACACACTGACAGACACGATTCTTTTGGTAAATCTGATATCTTTATTAGACCAACTCAAATAGTTGGGGAAAAAAACCTTCTTTGCAAGCTTTTGGGTACAACTACCCTTCATCAGGCTAAGGAAACATTATTCCTTTCTCTTACCTGAAAATAGTCATCTTGTTTTAGCAATGATGTTGGTGCTAACTCCATTATGAC
Organism: Alligator mississippiensis; assembly: GCF_030867095.1. NCBI lineage: Eukaryota > Metazoa > Chordata > Crocodylia > Alligatoridae > Alligator > Alligator mississippiensis. Next base: position 156,837,546 of record NC_081826.1, on the reverse strand, counting down.
TGAAAGGATATGGTCATGCACAAGTCTGTTGGATCTTCCATAAATTGGAGTATCCTAGATTTTGCGGCTTGAGAGGACCTGCATAACCCTCCAGTTTGACTGCCTGTATGAGAGGAGCATAGGCACACTCAGGGAATGCTCTCTCTGTCCACATGCAGAAACATTCTTGAGTCCAACAGTAAGCAGTGGAATTGATGCATGGCTTTTAGATACCTGTCCAGATTAATGATAATACTTTTATTTCCTTGAGCCAAATCTCATTTCTTTTGAAAATGGCACTAAAGAGGCCATTGCACCAAAGCATGATTTTTAGAAAAAAAACATTTAACAGGTGACCATGAACAGTCAGGACACTGGGAGGATGGTGACGTTGCCTCCATGCCTTCCTAAGGAATGACACCATCATGATGCCCTGCCTACTTGTTCCCACTTTGCCTGAGTGCTATAGCCCAGAAATGGGACAGCCAACTTAGAGCAGTGCTGAGCACTACCCCTTGCCCTTGGTTTCACTAGTCTTGGGTATGTTGAGTACCTGCTCAGGGTTTCTCCAAGGTGGCTATTTTGGACTTGTTTCTAGGATTTGTATATATAGAGTGTTTCCTGGGGCAGTCCCCAGTACAGTGTGTTTTAGGATGTGGAGCCTTAAGATGGCAATCCAATACTTAGTGCCACCACATGATTATTATTCATTATTTGTTGTTCTGAAGTGACTAGAACTTAAATGAGACCATGGCCCTACTGTTCCTGGATACTGTACAGATGTGCCTGGGTACAGTTTCAGACTCTCTACCCCAAGAAGTTTACAATCTAGATAGACAAGACAGGAGGGGAAGAACAGGAAAAGGAAAGGGACTTGCTGAAGGTCATGCTTTAGGTAAGTCTCAGAGTCAGGAGTAACTGGCAGGTGATTTAGGTCCTAGTCCATTGGCTTATGTGACTTCAGACCCAATTTTGAAAGCTGCATGCATTCTTAAGAGTTGAGTGTGCCCAACTCCTGTTGAAGTGAGCAGGAATTAGGGATACCTCATTACCTCACAGAAGCAGTCTCTTAAACTGATGCAATTATACCACAGTCACTGGATCTTAACTGTAATCTTGCTGGCTATTGTCACAACCCAAAGTTGTGATTTTTCGTTTGTGTGTGCGCTTCGGCACCACTAAATTATTTCCCGCCAATTTGTCGCTTTCTTTGCACGGTAGAGTTCTCTGCTGCAAGAGAGAACTCTGGTGCAACAGGGGATTTCCCGCCGAATTGTAGCTTCTTTGCAGTGTGCAACTCTTTTGCATTGTAGTGATACACGCTGTAAAGAAGTTCCCGCCATTTGTATTAGGATTCACGCCATGTTATTGGCCCATTCCTAATATAGGCACACGTGGCAGTTAGTGATTGGCTTGCTAGCCGTACATAAGGCTTGGGTAGCTTCCGCCCAAGTCGGAGGAGGGAGGACAGGAGAGATTCTGTGTGAAGATCTCCAAGCGCTGCGGACCCTCACGGACCCGACGCGCCTCCCCTAAGCAGGCAGTAGAACCGAGTCTACGGAGCTTTCGCTTCTCGCCTCTCCCCGTCGCCGAGTGCAATCCTAGACGTATCCCTTTCCTGTAACCGGACCTGCGGAGCCTAGCAAACTCCGGGGAAAACTTTGGACCCGCGGAGCCTAAGTAACTCCGGGGAAACTTTTTGAACCCAACTGAACCGGACCCGCGGAGCCTAGCAAACTCCGTGGGAGCAATCGATTTGTCGTGTTCCTCTAGTGAGGATCCAAGCGGGAGCTGTGCCTGGAAACCTGTCCAGCCTACACCATAACATCTTCGGTGTAAGTAAACAATCTTTTCAATCAACCATTACGCTTCCGTAACTAATTCTAATTCGTGTGCGCTAAACTGCCCCGCAGTTCTCTCCGGCCCCGTGTGCCCGGGCTGCTGGCCACAGCCCGTGTGCAATGAAGACGGATCCGGTACGACCCCGGTTCGCCCCCAACTTGCCCATGGCGGCCAGAATGGGATCGGAATCACCGCCACACATGGCGACGAGGGCGGGATCGGGGCCCGGCCCACACAGCTATGAAGAGCTTTGTAGCCATATTTGCCAAGCAAGGATAAGAGAGAAACAGAATTGATCTCATCCTGGGCCCTGTGATCCCAAACATATAGTGAATCATGAAGGACCCTGAGTGCCTTGCCAATAGTCACACTGTAAGTAACTGGCAGTGTTAGTACTAGAGCCCACATCTCCAGTCCCCTGCATGAGCCAATAGACAAGGTTTTCCATTAAGTTCCTTATTTAAAGAAAACAAGCTAAGTAGTTGAAGACTGTGTAGATTAATTGCATGGATTAGAATTTGGTTGTTTAATTCACAGTTTGTAGATACATTGCAGTGGATGGGTGATGATTTGCAAAAGGAGGGAAACATCTTTCAGCTACACTTGCCAACCAGCTCTATAGTTTGGTAGTAAATTCATATCTCAATTTGTCCAGGCTGCCAAAGCCTTCTTCATCTCCCCAGGAGGAAGAAATGGACATGTTTGTACTGTTTTTTCTTCCTCTAGAGAGCACCATATCTTCAGAGAATTCTCAGCACTTCAGATAGCTAATTCCCATGCATTTTTTTTTATTCCATGTTGAAGTGGGTCCCAGAGATTCAAGATACACTTTTCCTTTAATGGACTTCAGAACTTAAAAAAATAGATTAATTGTAAAGTAATTTCATTCCCATGTTGTAGGACAAGCCTCCCTCCAGGGGTGGATTTGGCGGGGAGGGGAGGGTGCAGCAGTGTAGTCACTCCCCACCTCCACCCCCTTCTGCCACTGTTGCAGCTGCCCCTGGCTGATTTGAGTGCAGCAGGAGTCCAGAGCTGCTACTGCCCCATTCTGATCCTGAACTGCCATGTGGAGTGCTAGGTCTGGCAGGAAACAGTGGAGGCAGCAGGTTGGTTTCCCCTTCTTGCACCTTCTCCCTGCTGCTCCCCCCACTGTGATCCCTGCTGGCCAGGAACTCAAGGGAAGGAACCCACAGCCACCACAGCCCCAGAGCCATTTTTGCCTTGCTCAGCTGTGGGCTGCAGGGAGTGGCTCTGCAGAGCGCTGGGCTCTACAAGGGACAACAGTGGCAGCAACAAGGTTTCCACTTCCAATGCCTGCTCCTGGCCAGTAGGAGATATTGAAGGTCGGGCAGGAAGCAGGTGCTGAAAGAAGGAATGTGCATGCCGCTGTTCCCAGCTAAGCCCAGCACCCATGCAGCCATCCCCTGCTGCCTGGCAAGTGGACTGGGGCAGGAGCATCACTGGGGCTCCCCTTGCCTAGGGTCAGCTGGAGATAGTGGCAGCGGGGGTGTCACTGAGTGTTCCCCCCTACCCCTTCATGGGCCTGTTCCCTGCCTGGCATCCCAATGTAGACCACCAGGCATGCCTTGCCCCATCCCCTTATGACCTGAGGAATGGTGGGCCCATCCCCCTCTAGGAAATCCTGGATTTGCCCACAACTCTCTCAGAATACTTGCCAAAGTATGTGGCAGCCATTCTGTTACATTTAACATCATGTTAGTTAGCAGTTTAACAGTAAGTTGTATTTAACATGACCTGATTTTGTAGTGAGAGCAAGCTTGGAACCAACAAACTATATCCTCAGAGAGAGGCTGGTAGAGCATGTACTAATTTAGAAAGTAAGATTAAGCACATGGTAGCAAGATGCATACATCCCTCCTATCGCCATCCAGGCCTACTTCAGGAAATCTCTTAGGGGTGCAGACAGAAGTGCAGCTCCCAGCTGTAACTCAGAACGATTTCTGCAAAGGGCTCTGAGTTGCAGGGTTACCCCAGACCAAACAGAAGTTCACTGTTGGTTCCAGGGGGGAGAGGGATTTAGTTGGGGCTGGGAGCCTACAGCCAGGTTTCCATAGCAATGGCCAGGGCTTTCTGCCAGTGCTCCTATTTTCAGAATGGGAGGTGGGGAAAGGCAGTGGAAGGAGCTTGTTCTTGGGGATCCCCAGCTGGTGCTGAAGGGTAGTGCTCCAGCGCATGCACCTCACCCTCCGGGGGGGCTGAAAAGCCCCGAGACTGAACTCCCTCTGCTTCCTTCCCCTCTCCAATTCTGAAAACAGGGACAGGCTGGGAGCTCTGCAGAGACACAAGTTACAAAAGATGCTACATTTTGAAACATCTGATACCTCATGCAATGGGGGGGGGGCAGATTTTCATGCAATCGTCCATTTTTGTAGCTGTCTGCAGCTGTGCACTTGTGTTTGGTCACAGCTTTCTGTGGCCAGATCAGGCAAAAAAAATGTCATGTCTGTTTAGGTGCCTACTAACTTTTAAGCACATGACTTAAGTGTGTGCTAAAGTGCTCTCTTGATTTGGGGGCTTAGATACTGAGGTCATGCTGCATATGATAATATCCAGAAAGGAAATTTTCTATTACTGGTCAGAATTTTCTCCCTCAAAAACAAGTGGCTGCTTTTCTTTGTCTGACAGATGAATGCATGCTTCTAGAAATCTACTGTACTTGCTCCTTCCCTGCCCAACACCTCAGAGTTCAGGACCTTGGTATAACCCTTCAGTTCTGCTGATGACTGATAACTGCATCTGTTGTCACGCAAAAGAAAATAATAGACAAATGCAGGCAGCTTCACTGTTGACATAACCAGAGGCCCTGACGTCAGTATTTTAATAAGGTGGAAAAGACAGCCGGCAGATATTTTTAGAAAGCAGGATGCTGGGGAAAATTGCCTCATGCTCTAAGTCTCTGTTTTTCATCATTTTAAATTGTTCAGGTTTTAAAAAAACGACGTTACGTCTTTTTTTGTTCTCTCCATTCCCTTGTTTTTCTCTCGCACTTTCTCTACCTTGTCCTCAGAAGAGGGTTGGTTATTCAGGAGCTCCAAATAGAAGGTTAGCTCAATACATTTCTCAGTCTTCCCCACCCCACTTCAGATCTGCAGGATATAATTTCAGGTTAATTAATAAATCAATAAGAAAGATTAAGAGTTGGATTTTCCCATATGCCTGGGTTAGTCTAACTCTACTTCCTTAGACCTCAATGGTAAAACTTTCATTAGCTTCACTCTGCTTCCACTGATATCAGTAGTAAAACAGCCAGTGGCTTCAATGGGAGCAGTTAAGCCAGTGCTGAGCATTTTGGAAAATCCTGCCATGTGGACCTCAGAGCCTGTTGGAATCAATGGAAAGACTCTCATTGACTGCAGCTGGCTTTGGATCATGCCCTAAAAGCATACAAATACTGGTCTTCAGAGCAATCTATCTATATTAGACAGGAGTGAATCCTGGCACTGAATATTTTGTAATTGTTTCTCTTGTGGCTGTACTTAAGGAACCCAATTAGCAGTCAGGGCCTAATTAAGCACCCAGGGCTGAAAAGAACCTCTGGGTTATCAAGGCCAGTCCCCTGCTATAACAGGCAAACAGGTCATATAATCCCTTTCCTACACGGACTAAACTCTGTCTTAAGAGTAGGTGAGTTTTCTGCCCCTAGTCTTCCTATAAGAGGGCTCCAGAACCCCCCTGCTCTGATGGCAGATCACCAGTCACTGTACAGATAAATTACCCATAAGCGGCTCTTCTCCCAGAGAGGTTGTAGCCCAAGTGTTTTGCTTCGGTATTTTTTGAGCAAGTGAAAAAACAAATGTTTGGACTCAGATTCTTTTTACCTTTGCTGTGGAATATGCTGTTTTGTTAGCATTTGTTTTCCATTGTTAATGTGTTCAGTTGTCCCAGAACATGAATGACATTAAAGCATTTTCAATGGTGAAGCAGAGGAAAGTTCTGCTGACTTAGAACATTTCCAAATGAACATGCAGTAGTATTTACTATTTGCTGTAGGGTAGAATCTAGTTTCCCAGATACTCCAGAGCTTCACTGTGCTAGGGACTGTACAAGCTGGGAGTCACCGTCATCTCCCAGAGACATTCCTGTCTAAACAAACAAGGGAAGGGAAGCAGGGGCACAGAGAAATGTGAAGTGTCCTGCCTCAGCTTGGGCAGCAGGTCACAGGTAGGATGAGGAACAGCACCCAGGTCTCCTAACTTCCAGTCCTGCATGTTAGCCATTGGACCATTTTGGAATTTAGTTGTTAGTGCCTACTAAGGTTTTTTGAAAGCTGCAGGCAAGAACCTGTTTCACCATTTGAGCATCTGATTGGATTTGGTGCCTATATCCTATGTGCAATTCTATTCCACCCTGTTCAAGTCCCTGAAAAAATGTCAGTGTGCCTGCATGACATCATCTATAGGGTATGGACGCTTAGAGTTGTTTAAATCCAGTTGAAACTGGAAGTGAACAGACCATCAAGCCTGTTAAACTTGTTTAAAACATGGAAGTGTTCTAAAGCTTACTTGGAAAATCGAGTACTTTTTGAACTGCTTCGCTGTTAAAACAGTTCAGTGTTATGTGTGGGCACCAACAGTTCTGTTATGTGGGTCTGGTCAGCCCTCCAGGCATCCCACACTGTTATCACTCCTCAGCCCCAAACCCTGCCACTGCTGTAAGTGGCCACTCTAGTCACAACCGGAACTTTATTGGCATCTGTTTTTCCTTCTGTTGGTACTTTTTATCAATGAACTTTCTTGCCCTGCTTGTTCAATAAAAGCTATATTTCTAACAAATAATTGGGTGTGTCTCCATGTTCATTAATGCACCATAGTTTCTGTGCATTAAATTAAGTACTTGTATAATCAAGTACTAAATTAATGCACAGGGTGCAGTGGCACCAGTGCACACCTTTTTAGAGATGTTACTGCTCAGTAGCCTAATAATACTGTGCAATAGAATATTAGCACTGTTTATGCTGTTACATACTACTGTACAATATTATTAGGCTACTGCACAGTTAAGTGTCTCATGCAGATGCACCCACTGTGTCCTCACTTCTTACTTAACCACAACTCATCATCATGACCAGGGATCTGGTTTTTCTGTTTCCCAGGGAAAAATGAAAAAAAAAAAGTGGATTTTCCCTTTTAATTGAGAAAAACGCAGATTTCTCATTTTCACAGAGGAACGCATGGATTTCCCACTTTTGCAAAGAGCTCTCTGTAGGCTGGCAGAGTTCCAGCCTGCAAGGTGCTGGGGAGGAATGGGAGTCAGGGAAGGGGCACCTTGTGTATGTGTGCACTCACACATGCACATGGCCACCGGGCAGCCTGGAGAGTATCTCCTGCAGGTAACTCGAGGAGGGGATTGAGGCCCTGATAGGGAGGAAGGGAGGGAGTCGGACAGGGCTGGGGCTAGGGTTGATGACCATCCGGGCAGTGCTTGGGGCTTGGGCCAAGGGGTGGAATGCATGGCCAGACAGGGAGTGGGACAGGGTTGCGGGCAGCTCATTCAGGGGTAGGGGGGAGCTGGCTCCCTGCCACTGCATGCACTCCTGGGGGCTGTATGGGGGGCATGTGCCTTCTAGATTTGTGCATGGGACAGGGGCAGGCTGGCCACTGCAGGCTCAGGCTCTCCGCCCTGCTGCTCTCCACTCAGGGCCTCCGCACACCAGCAGGTGGGACCCAGTGTGGCAGGGCAGAGTGGGGCTGGGCAGGGAAGCTCCCTACTGCTGCTAGCCCTGCACTGCCCTGGTGAGGCAAACCCTGCCTGCCTGGCAGCAATGGGAGTGGCAGCATGGAGTTGTGGCCCTTGCTGCAGCTGGGTGGGCAGGGAGTGCCTGGCCAGTGTGGCATAAGGCTTGCAGTGGCAAGGAGCTTCCCTGCCTGGCCCCACTGTGTCCTGCCATGCCAGGTCCCACCTGCTGCACCACGGAGGCCCTGGAAGAGGGCAGCAGGGCAGAAAGCCCAAGCCCTCAGCAGCCAGCCCTCACCCACCCCTTCCCCCACAGGCTCTGCTTCAGACATGCCGCCCACAGGGGAGATGGAGCTGGGCTCTGTGCTCCGCTTTGCTGCCACAGCTGCTGCCTCCCGTGGGTGGCAGCCAGGGCTCAAGTGCTGCTGCGAGGGGCAGCGGGCTGTGGACCCGGGTCCCTAGCCCTGTAGCCCTGACAGCTGGGGGGCCCCCTCTGGCAGGGCTGGGATGGGCAGGGGGCTGTGGGTACAGGGGCAAAAAGCACCAGTGCAGCTTGGGGACTGTGGCTTGGGAGTGAGGGGCCTGGACCTGTGTCCTGGTGAGTGAAGGGGGCAGGGTGAGGTTGGATTTTCCATGATAAAACCCCCCTAATCAAATACCAAAATGTATAGGTATTTAGAATTAATGTTATTATAGTGAGTAAGGCACTAGTAGACTTCCAAATTGCTTTAAAATTGTAGATACATTAATAAAACATTATGTTAAACTGATACCTCTCTCTCTATATATGTAGTGGCATTTCATTTTAATCATGATTTTGATTTTTTATCAGAGAATGTGCAGTTTTATTACAGAATCTGTGATTTTTAAACAGGGAAAACTAGGATCCCTGATCATGACACCTCCATCCCTGCCTGAGAAGGCAAACATGGATCCAGGTACCCTGCCCCAGGCACTCCGAGTCAGTCAAGCACAATGCAACATTTGGTTGAGTGCAGGCTACTGAACTTTACTGAACTCATGTTTAGGAGAAAGGGAGAAGCAGAAAAGTGAAAAAAGACCCCCACCCACAGGTCACCCACTTGCTGGAAGCCACAATGCCTGGGTGTCAATACTGTTTGCTGGAAGCCATGCTGGGTGGGGGACTCAGTCCCACCCCTGGTGTTGGGGAGACATTACTTCAGGGTCTAAAAGGTGACCATTCTACCTGAAATGCTAGGGCACCGTCTGTGTGCACGCCTCTGCCCTGTGCCGGTTGTGACATGTACTGCTAGGTGCCTAATACATGGAATAGAATCACCCTAATAGGTAGCTGTTGGAGTCTGCAGGCTGGAGTTTGCTCAATGAACAGGTGTTTGACACCTGATAACTCTCGAACAGAAAGCATGTCTGCTTACTGCTACATAACTTTGGTATTTTCTATATGCTAGAAAGGCAGCTGACTAATACAGCATTTCCTGTATGGCTTGGTCCGTCTGGAAAGCTGCTATGAATTGGCAGTGCTTCCAATAACTTCCTAAATTGCAGTTTGAACCCAGCTTTTGAAGTCAGCATTACAAGTCCATTAAACCTCCAATATTTATTACTACAATTCAGCGCAATCAGTTTGGCACTTAAGCCAGTTCTTGAAAAAGTGGGTGATCAATTTGTGTCACAGCTTAGCTATATAGCATTATACTTGCACACATTTTGAGAATAATTCTGCTACTGGAGTTTGAGTGCTGTAGATGAACAGCCATTGCCTACATTTATGCATAATTGGCATATACTTTTCTCCAGGAACTACAACCTTTGCAGTACAAAATGAATGCTCCTTGATGCCCTCATCATCAAATCACTATGCAATGTAGCCATAACCACAGAACAAGATTGTGTTCTCTATTCTGCCAATACAGCTCCCATCCACTTCCGTGAAAGCTGGGTATGTTGGCCTTACAGTGTGCATATTTATCAACCTTAATGCACCAGTTCAACAGAGTGCTTGAGCATGTGCTTAATTTTAAGCATATGGGTACTTCTGTTGATTCTTCAATTGACTACACTTAACTGTGTGCATAGGTACTTTGTTGAAGGAGAGCCTGAGTCCTGTGACTATTATCCATTGTACAGTAACTTCACTGGGCTTAAAAAGAGTTGTGCATTTTGGTGGTAGAAGTGTGTATTTTGTTGCATCAAATGCCTTGAAACATAAAATAAGAATGTCTTAAGATATAGTGTCCAGAAAAGGAGAAGAGAGAAGCTTGTTGTCGCTATCTAAGCCAAACACCTTCTGATGGAAAAGGATGAAAAAATTAAAAGAGCGGTTGTGCCATCATTAGGGGGAGTCAAGGGTTTACAGCTGGTCTATATCACCTCTGTGCCACACCTAGAAATACCCAGAAGAAGTGGTCCCAACACTCTCACTGCCATTCACGCATGGCAGATCTCGGAGATGAAATTAGCATAATGCAAAGAGAGGGTCTGGTAGCAATGCAGGGCAAGAGCTTAAAATCTGCTGCATTGCCTCATTTAAGGGAGTGGGTATCTGGGAAGCAGGAACAAGGCAGTGTGAAGATTTTACAATGCGTGCTTAACTCTAAGCACATGCTTAAATGCTTTTTTTTCTGAGAATAAGGAAATGGTCTGCTGCATGGGGTCCTAGGTAAAGACCCACTTCAAATAGTGTCCCCATCAGCTGCCACCCTCAGTGGCTTTTTTCTGGTGTTGCATGGAGATGGCATACATTGACTATTCGGATGTGTTTGTGCCAGAGGGTGTCATGTAAATCATTTAACTGGCTGCGGCCCAAAGGCTCCATTTCCTCCCTTTCATGAGAATCCTATAACTCTTTGGGCATGTTTTGTACCTGTCTGTCAGCGGATTAGATGTAGTGCTTGAGGAGAGGATTTGTATAACAGCACGTAGCCCACGGGCTGCAGGAGGGAACGTACCCTGCAAGCCGCTTTATTCTAGGTGTCTGCATAGATGGGTGCAAATTGTTCTCCTTTCTTTGTGCTCATACTTTTGTTTTAACCAACTACATATTGCGAACTCTACCACCATCCCTAAGATGAATTACATGGAGCTTGTCACTATGCATTCATCAGCCCCTTTCTTTTGCTCTAATGTTGTCAGTTGATTAGCGCCCATTCTCCAGTCTTGTTTGCCTGATAACTCTTTGAAATCTGAGTTTAGACCAATTTTGTATTGCAGGATTGATTTTTTTTTCTTTAAAACCCTGATGCTTGTAACAGCATTGTGTTGGCTGTCAAAATGATTTTTTTTAATGTATCAAGATCATGTTTAACTTGTTTTCCTTCATACTGTCTCTCAATAATCAGACTGGACACAAAATACTGTCCTGAAGGGGATGATTATGACCTCAGACACAAACATGCTCCATAGACACAGATGAATACCAATATTTGTCAAAAGTAGGGAGTGTATCTTATCCCCCAAGTCTGGTAAAAATGCACTTCCAGTCAGCTAATGCATAGCCTGCAGAATGGGGTGAGTTACAGAGACCCAAAAACCCATTGACAGATGTTGCTATATCATAACGGCTCATTGCTGCAACATAGGAACAATGAAAGCATAACCTGCTAAGCAGCCCCAAGCAATATAATTCTCATAGAAGCTGTCAAATATCACAGCCAATGTCCAAATACCTAATAAGACAGCCCAGTTTTGTCTTCCCTGTCAAAGAGAGATGTGTTTCTTGTTCTATTAGCCTGCCAGTCGTAGAAGGGATCAGAAAGTACACTCGAGAACAGCCAGTGGAGCCAGCTGTCTGTGCAGCAGGGCAGCAAAACACCTCTGTTTTTTACCACCTATTTTACATGTCACATTACCATTGTGGGTGCAAGCTGTATCTTTCTAATTGTATAATGGAGGCTTAATTATGCCATCAGAGGAACACATGCAACTGGCAGCATAACTCAGCCCCAGGTCCATTTCTGAAAGTATAACTGGGCACTGAATGCCTCTGTGAAGAGAAAGGGAGGGGGGAATCTACCTTTCCTGACTGTTCTGTGTCTAAAGGGGTCTAAGATTTTGAAGGTAGAGGGAGAAGGAAAGAGAAGGTTATATCAAAACCAAAACTAGAAGCATTAGCATTAGCGGCTTTGTTTGATTTGATAGTTAATGGGGTTGTTAATAAACTGCCATGTATTTACCACATTTCAGGGGCTCTTAGATTTGGGGACCAGCATAAATCCTGAAAGCACTTTGCTTTGGGCAAAAGAGAGTGAAGAGGCAGTACAGTAGGTGCAATAGTTTCAAGACTTTCTAAGCTTATGAGTCCAAGGCTCCTTGGAAAGATTAGTGTCCCCAACACAGGACATTTTAAAAAGATCTGTTAATTTTGATCCCAGAGATCCAGATTTCATTATAAAGTCATGATGACTTGTAGAGGTTCACTACCCAAAGAATCTTGGAAGGCAGATTCTATGACAGCAGAAATATGAGTCTGAAGTGGGTCATGGTTTAGTGTGCAAGGATCTCAGGGAACATGGCAAGAATCTCTTCTTTGCTTCCTTATGTCAAAGCAGAACAGTTGCATGGCTGCTGGGGAGTGTTTTACAGCTTGCACAGGTGAAGGCTTCTGTGTTTTGTTTGGCCATTCCCTTACATTGGGGTTTTCTTGATTTACTCAGAAGGTGAAATTTATCTCCTTACCAGCTAAGGAGGAAATTAAGATGAGGACCAGCAGGGAAACTGAGGTAGCAGCTGCCTCTTGCCAGAGGGAGAGAGAATTATTCCAGCCTAATGAAGTCATTCTGAATGGATCACGAGGCTTCAGCACTATGCTAAAAACTGTCTCCTGATGTTGAAAAGCTCAAGAGGACTTATCCGACAGGCACATTTTCCAAATACAATAGAAGCAGGTGGTTGTGCCAGGACATATGTTACTATTATCTGATTATTTTTATCCTAATGACATTTGTTTCAATGACACTTCAGGGAGAAACAATAGCGTTTTTGAACAGGAGGGTTCCCCAAAGGCACAGATAAGCTTGAAGGGCACTTGTCAGGTGTATCTTAAGGAATAAAATGCTGAGGCACCAAAAAAGGAGGGAAGGAGATTAAATCAAATGGAATTGACAAAGACTAAGTACAGACAGTCAAAAAGCCCAAGGCTGAATCAGTTCAATCTTTCCAGGTTAGTTTAAACTGCACAGATTACATTGAAACAGAAGTGACAGACATCTACCACTGACTCAGGAAATGCAGCCACATGCCTGCAGTTGCTCAGGCCAGAAGCCTGAGGGAGCTAGAGCACAGCTCTCTGGCTGTGTGTTTACTTCCTCTTCCTGCTGCCCCCAAGGTCTCTGGGATACGCAGTCCAGACTTACAGCAGCAGGACTCTGTAGGGTTGCTCATTACTTCCTCTGCCTGCTTCCAGGTACCTCTGGGATTTGTAGTCCACAGTTGCAGCCAACAGTGAGCTTGAGCAGGGGAAGGGGTGTTTAACCTCTACCCCCGACCTCAGCTGGGGTTTGTTTGGAGGGGGGCAGTTGTTCCCCTTTGAAGACTAGGCTGCATCCTCAGCTGGGCTTGCCCTCCCCAGTCCCTTGTCACCCAGCTCTCACTGCTCTAGTTAGGGAGCAAAGGGCCAGGGCCAGCCCTGACCTCTGGAGCAGACAGCCCAACCCAGGGCTGCAAAATGCTGGGGGACTGTGATTGAACTTGAAGCAGGAAAAGGGCTGGCATTTCAAACCTTTATCAGATGAGGGAAGATACAAACTCTTTTGCCAAGCACAGGAAGTGATGTGGAGCATGTTCCAAGCCTACACCCATTTTTTGTCAGGAACAAAGCATTTTCTTGGAATGTACTGAAGAGTAAAAGCTTTACTTCTCTTTTCTACCTGTTAAACAGGAAATTGACTAAATATACCATACCTGTAGTTGGTATGGTCTTGGGATTTGAGGGCCACATACCTGTATTCCCCAGAGAATGGCAGATCTTGGTTTCATGGATTTCAAGGCCAGGAGGGATCTCTGCAGTGGTCCTGCATGACCTCCAATTTAACAGGGACAACAGACTTTCAGCCAAGGGAGGAATTATACTTCTGCCTTAATTAAACCTAATGACTGGTAGTGGAAATGAAGCACATCTGTTAGACAGAAAACCAGTCTTGATTTAAAGTCTCCTAGTGATGATGAATTTACTGCATCCCTGATAATCACTTTCTGTGGTTAATTGCCTTCACTGTTAAAAGCTGTGTCCTGTTTCTAATTGGAATGCTTCTTTCTTCGGCTTCTGCCCACTGACTCTTATTTTGCTTTTTGCCTGATAGATGAAAGAGCCCCTTATTAGCCAATGTTTTCTGGTGTTGATTATTGTCATGAAAGTCTTAACCTTTCTCTTCAATAACCTATTTGGATTGGGTTCCTGCATTTTCTCCCTGCCTAGTCTGCTTCCCAGGTCTCTCTTCCTTTTCATAATGGATATCCAAATACAGCTTCTCTGACCATGGGTTTTATACTGGCTTCAAAACATCTCTGTGGCAATGTTAGGTGTAAAGTGGCCAGACATCAGTAGTGAATCAGGATTTCACTTTGACACACAGAGCACATGAAAACAACAAGGACAGAAGAGATGAACAGCACTGCCAGCACATTAAAAATGTGTATCTTCTATCTTCTTTAGTTAAGGAGAAAGGTTTATAAAGACCTACAAATTGTTAATTTTAATTTTTTTTAGTTTAAGCTTTAGTAAAGCTGCTGTGAATAAAGGAAACCCTTTAATTTAATTAAATACAATTTGAATGAAAAATTATTTTTTAATAAGCAGTTAATTTTATCTTTTCAGCAGCAGAAAAAGGGGTGGAACCTCTGTTTTCCTCTAGTTGTTTATTATAGTGCAAGCATAACTAACTGATAAGTATGTGCTATAGTTTGTGTTGTAGGGCCCTCTTCATGCTCACGTGCAGAGATTGTGAATTGCTGCGGCTTCCATTTGCTGTGCCTTGCCCGCTGAGCTGAAGTTGTATTTGCTAGGGGTGTGCAAAGCTTCAGTTGCTGATTCAATTCAGAGAAGATTTGGCTCAATTTGGAGGCCAAATCACAGAATCCGAATCAAATCAGGAGACCAAAAAAACCCTCTGAATCAATTCATAACCTCTGAATCGATTTGGAAAAGATTCTGAGATTTGGAAGGCAGTCTTTCAGGGGAACAAACTGAGAAGAGGGAGGGAGAGCAGGAAGGAAAGACTGACATTTGTAGCTGGCCGGTGACTGTGATCTTTCCCTGAGTCCCCTTCCAACCACAGTGTTCTGAGGGAAGGACCTAGAAACAGCACATAAGCCTCAAGCTTCAGCCTTCCTGTCCCTTCTGTGAGCTGTTTGTGCCTGAGCACTGGCAAGGCCCCCTGTTACAGGCTACCATCCCTGGTGGTTTCATTTTGCTGTGCCTTAACACATACATAAAGTCACACATGTCACAAGTTTTGCTTTCAGCAGTTTGAGGTGCAGTTTCCCAGAAACCCCTGCACCTATCTTCTTAAAACTTGGCAGGCTTCATGCCCTCAAAAGGGGATACCATCCCTGCTTTTTTCAGTGATTCCCTATTATAGTCTATGGCTGAATCTCTCTGAATCAGCACTGAATTTTCCAAAGCCAGTTCAGCCTAATCGATTCGGGGTAGTGATCCAAATCTCTGAATTGAATCACTTTCCTCTGAATCGGCCGAATCTGAATTGAATACTTCCCTATCTGCACAAACCTAGTATTTGATCATGCCTTTATTCTTGCTGCTCCCCATTCTGACCCCTGGTGTGTCAGCCATCCTAAGTAACCACCCCAGATAGCATCCTGTATGAGATCTTTTCCTCCTGCTAGGAATGTAAGTGGACTTGCATGCCTCAGTTCCATTCTATTCCACCCTGCTTAACTCTCTGAGAAATATTCAATGCAAAATTAAATGGGTTCTTTCTCTCTTTACTGCTATTTGACTCGGTTATAAGGGTGAGATGATGGCATGTTACCAAAACAGATGCATTTATAGGCCCTGAGCAGTGTGGAATTGAATCACACTTAGCTGCTTAAATCACACTTAGATTCCTAAAATGCAGAATAGAATCTGCCCCCCTGAATATATTAGAATAAGTACTGCTGCTTACTATTTCAATTTTTAGGGGTTTGGAGTTTTGTGGACTGTCCAACTTTGCCAGGGAAGCATCAATGTAAGAAGTGCAGCCTGTAGAGAACTTTCCATTGGTGATTCTGCAGCCTATGCCTACAAGTTAGGGCATTTCTTTTTCTGAGCTGGCAAATCCATGTCCAGTGCAGCAGCCTGTCCAGTGCTTAGAGGACGAGATCAAAGATATGTCTATATTATGGTTCTCAACCTTTTTTATACTAAAGGCACTCCCTCAGTAAACTCGAGGCACCCCTTGAGACACTTAAGGTGCCCCTTAGAAAATAATACGAGTGCCTAGTTTTTGCTTGTTTTTTAATTACAGGAAACTAATAGAGCAAATCTCTTGCAAATAACTTAGAAAGACCATGGCAGGTTAGAATGTTTTTAACACTATGTATTCCTGTTTGAAACCTCTGCGTTTATCTTGTGAATCATGTTTGCACATCCAACAGTGGTAAAATTGTGTGGCACTGCATGGTACCCTTAAAAGGATCTCAAGCCACCTCAGGGTGCTGCAGCACCCTCACTGAGAATCATTGGTCGATACCATGGTAACAGAGAGCTCAGTCACACTATTGATGGAATAAGCCCCTACCACCCCTTCCCTCTTTGCACAGAAATGAGGCAGTGAGAATGACCTGGGTGGGCCCCAAACCATTGCTCTAGAGCAGTGCTTCTCAAAGTGGTGGTTCGCGGACCGGAGCCACTGGTCGCTGGTCCACAGCTAGTTGCTAGGAAAGAAATAAATATATTCGCCACTTCTCAGCGAGTTGCAAGGAAAGAAAGAAGTATATTTTCAGAAGCATAACATTGATATGTCATAGCACCACAGTTTGTACGTTCCAAGTCTCCAGGTGATGTCATGTTGTGCAAGGTGAGGAAAGAGAAAGAAACAGCCGGTCGCGCATTTGCGTAGCGCTGTTACACGCAATTGCTGCCACCGGCTGAACTGATCACTGGTCCCTGGCCCACTGGAAAAAAAATTGCCGGTCCGCCACATCAGATAGTTTGAGAAGCACTGCTGTACAGTATACCAGAAACCCTGCCTTGAGAAGGTACTGCCTCATATCCAGGGTTGATTTGTGCACCCTTGGCAGTGTAACCGTGTTTGTTGCTGCTGAGGTAAAGACATTCCTTGAGAGCCTAGGCTCTTAAAATGTTATTCTTGTCACCCAGCCCATCAAAAATATTGTTCAATGTACAACTTTCTCTGCCTCAGGATAGGCATCCATAAAATGGGCACTATAATTTACTACCTTGTGGTTCATCATAGAACTTCATTAATTCACATCTGTAAAGTGTTTTGAGAGCATCCTTTGAGAACCCCTGTAAAATATCAGTGTACAATGGGATGAAATGACTAAAACTCAAATGCGCCGAACACAGATGTGGCTGAAAGAGAGCAAGTGACAGTCACTACATTGTCAGGATGGTCTTGTGTTATTTCTAGCTCTGTAATCCTTGCTCACTTCTTGTGGATTTCTATGCTATTTATAAAATGCTAATTCCAACTAAAAATATAAGTCTGATTGTCAGCTCTAATCCACACTTCATCCTCTGCATATCTAATGATGTTAAACACTTTTTGTTGAGACCATTAATCTGAGTGTATTGAAGAACGTTCCAGTACAGTAGGAAATTGCAATAAAAACATCCTGCTCCAAGGCAGATTGGTTGTTTCTTGAGGACTTGTTCTTTGTAGCTGGCAAGTTTTGTGTCATGGCAAAGGAGAGAGAAGCTGAAATTTTCCATTCTACATGCCATACCTCAAGTGTGCGGTACACATGGCTGACCAAGGCTGGATACTTGTGGTTGACAGTGGATCCATGTGGATTTTGCCCATGTGCCATATTTTGAGGAAGGCTGACCTACTTTATTGCTTATGGCCCCATATTGGCTTCTTGCTTCAAGAAATTGTGACTATGCATGGTTACTGATGTGTTTGCATTGCTATTTATAGATATAACAAGTTCACATCTTCAGTTATTTCTGGGATGGACATCTATTTCGGCTGGAGGGCTCCTTACTGAGTTTTGGCAATCTGTTGAGGGTCACACACACACACAATCTTTCAGAAGACATCATTTTAAGTAATTATAGATTTAAAAAAACAATATACTAAAAATCAAACATCTTCTGTAATATATTGTAATTTTCTTTCAAAGAATAATTTCTGTCCTAATTTATGGGTTTTTTTAGTAGGGTCATAGAGGAGATTGAATAATAGCTCAAAATAAAGTCTTACACTTGTATATTGTGGGGTGGGGGAGGAGTGAGGGTTTATGTAAGCGTGTGGGAGGTGGCCGTGTGTGCATGCATGTGGGGGCTGCCTGTGCGCTAGGTCCCAGGAGCCAGCTGGGGGTGGGGGGAAGGGAGAGCAGAGGGGGTAGGGGGTATGGCAGCAGAGGTTGCCCAGATGGCACAGGTGCAGTTCATGGCTGCCCCTGTTGTGCTCCACATGGGGCCCAGCCCCACCTGCTCCTGCCTGGGGCAGCCTGAAACACGTTCCTACCTGCACCTGGTCCAGGCCTCAGCACACTTCCTGGCGGTGCTGCTCCCAGTGTGCCTGCAGTTGCCCAGGTACTGCTTAGATACCCCCACCTCCAGTGCTCCTTCTCCTCCTTCTCCTGCCCCTGCTGCACTGCTCTGGGTGTGGGGACAGCTGCAGCCTGGCAGCTCCTGCCTCAGCATGTGGGGCTCTAGTTCTAGCTCCTGGCCGCCTTCCACCTACTGGGCTGCCCGCAGGTGGCTGTTCATCATGGCAGGCGGGCACAGTGGGTGGAAAGTGATCGGGACCTGGAAGTGGAGCCCCCTGCACTGGGGCAGGAGCCACCCAGCTGCAGATTCCCCTCCCTCCCACCTGGAGCGACACAGGAGGAGGAGGGGGAAGAGGAGCTGCTGAGAGTGGTGGGGAACTAAGCAGTAACCAGGAAGCTGCAGCAGCACTGGGAGCAGTCCTGCTGGGAAACTGTTCAGGGCTGGATGCAAGAGAGAGCACGGTGCGTGCTGTCCTGGGCAGGAGTGGGCAGCTCTCGGCACCATGCGGAGTACCACAGGGGCAGCTGTGGACTGGTTCCAATCAGCTGGCGGGCACCCACCCACGGGCCAGATCCAATCAGTTGGCGGGCCGTATCCAGCCCACAGACCGTATTTTGCCTACCCCTGACTTGCTGTATCTGTACAACTGTATACAGCATTTCAAGTCAACTTCTCTTTCCTATTATGCCCTCTCTATAGCTTTTCCACCTTTATGAAGTAGAACTTAACATTGTCCCTTGACGATTCTCCCTCTCTCTTTTAGTCCCTTTCATAGAGGGTGCCCCTGTTATGGCTGGCTAATCATGCCATGCTTCAGCTAAAGTTAACTATCAGAATGGCTTCCTGTAACTCTAGGCAGCCATGCACTACTTAGAGCCACCTTAAGGTGCTCCAGAACATTATCATAAAACAGTCTTAGTTTTAGCCACTGTAGGATGGGGGACTAAGTCGCAACTCTGCTTAGTTGCTAATTTTGTGGTTCTTACTGGGTTGTGGTTTGGACTTCACAATTCCCACACAAAGATACATTTTCTTCAAAAAGTAGAATTAGATGGTTGATCTTGTATCTTGATTCTTCACTAGAAATAAAATATCCTACCCAAAGTGTATAGCTGCCCTACTGGTAGTCCACCTACAAAAGCTCCATAAGGCTGCTTTGCTGTGGTAGTACACAACTCCCATAAGGCTGCTTTGAAAAGAATAATATAATGTCCATAACATCACATTACCTAAAATATGCAGAGTCAGCTGGTGTCTTTTTTCAATAGCTTGTATAAAAAAATATATTTTTGTTTTTAAGTGAAACTAAATTTGGGGCATGAAGGGGGAGGGTCATTAACCTAGAATATGGTGTTCTTTTTTATTTGATTTATAAATAATTTAGCTGTTTGAATTAGTTTTCCTGTAATTGGTACTTAGTGATAAAAAGCTTTGCTTAATATATACACGAGTAAAAGCAACAGCTAAGTTGTGTAGTATATAAATAAGAGTGAGAAAGGTTTTAAAAATGGTGTGCCAGTTACCTGTAATGCAAGGAAAATATGCATGGTCCTATGCCTTCCCAGTGGTTGATTGTGTGTTTTAATGGTGAGTGCAGATAGGAAGGTTTAAAATGCTGCATTTATAAATGATCCAATTCCAGTCTCCGATTTTGTCTGTCTTATTGGAACTTTAAATTCTTGAATTCCAAGTGATATGTCACTGTAAGAGATGTGATCTTATGAAACTTTTGCAGCCTCTGAGGCAGAAAAAATAATTTTGCTAGGCATGGGTGTGGAAAGACATAGAGAGCGCATAGCATTTCAGTTATCTAGTTAACGTCTAAAGGATGGTTTGAAAGAACTGATGTTTCATTGAAGACAGGAGCAGCCTCCATCACAGTAGTGGTGCATGTATATGGAGCAAAAATTGAAAGTATAGATTTGCCTTCTGCAAAGAAGAGGCATCTCCCCAAAAGTGGCAACCTCAGTTGTGACATTATCCTCTTCAAATTAATTTTGAATCAAAACTGAATCTTACCTGCATTCTCTGGGTAAAATCCCCTTCCACCTCATCACTGCTGATCTGCTGACAGATTCCTTCTTGTGTTTTCATAGTTTCATAGTTGGCAAGGTCAGAAGGGACCTGAGGAGATCATCTAGTCCAACCCCCTGCCGTGGCAGGAAAGAGTACTGGGGTCAAATGACCCCGGCTAGATGTTCGTACAGCCTTTTTTAAAGACCCTCAGAGTAGGAGCCAGCACCACTTCTTTTGGAAGTTGGTTCCAGGTCCTAGCCGCCCTGACTGTGAAATAGCACCTCCTAATGTCAAGCCTGAAACTACCCTCCGCTAGCTTGTGTCCGTTGTTTCTTGTAACTCCCAGGGAACAGGGACTCTCCCAATGCCTGCTAGTCCCCCTTGACTAGTTTGTAGACTGCCACTAGATCCCCTCTCAGCCTTCTCTTTTGGAGGCTGAACAGGTTCAGGTCCATCAGCCTCTTCTCATAGGGCCTGCCCTGCTGACCCCGATCATACGAGTGGCCCTCCTTTGGACCCTCTCCATATTGGCCACATCCCTCCTGAAGTGCGGCGCCCAGAACTGGACACAGTACTCCAACTGCGGCCTGACCAGTGTCGCATAGAGGGGGAGGATTACCTCCTTGGACCTGCTTGAGATGCATCTGTGGATGCATGACAAGGTGTGGTTGGCCTTCCTGACCACATCCCCACACTGTCGGCCCATGTTCATTGTGGCATCAATAATGACTCCAAGATCCTTTTCTGTCTCAACACTGGTGAGAAGGGAGTTCCCTAGCCTGTAGGTATGCTGCTGGTTCTTCCTCCCCAGGTGCATTACCCTGCACTTGTCAGTGTTGAACCCCATCCTGTTCTCATTGGCCCACCCCTGTAACCTGTCTAGATCTGCTTGCAGCCTGTTCCTTCTTACTAGCGTACCCACTTCACCCCACATCTTCGTGTCATCTGCAAATTTGAACAGGGTGCTTTCTACCCCCTCGCCCAAGTCACTGATGAAGATGTTGAATAGTGTGGGTCCGAGGACCGAGCCCTGGGGAACCCCACTGCCCACGTCCCCCCAGGTCAAATAAGACCCATGCACCACCACCCTCTGGGTGCAGCCCACCAGCCAGTTAGTGACCCATCTGACCATGTAGGCATCAACACCACTGTCTCCTAGTTTCTTACTGAGAATGGGGTGAGAGACTGTGTCGAAGGCTTTCCTGAAGTCCAGAAAGACTATATCCACTGCAACACCTGCATCCAAGGACTTGGTGACCTGATCATAGAAGGCCACCAGGTTGGTTTGACAAGACCTGCCCCTAATGAACCCATGCTGGTTGCCCCTGACCATAACTTCCCCTGCTGGCCCTTCCTGGACATGTGCCAGGATAATTCTTTCAAAAGCTTCCCCAGGATCGAGGTAAGACTCATGGGCCTATCGTTTCCTGGGTCCTCCTTCCTACCTTTTTTGAAGATGGGGACCACATTGGCCCTTTTCCAGTCCTCCGGCACATCGCCTGAGAGCCACGAGTGCTCATAGAGCTGTGCCAGAGGTCCCGCAATGACCCCTGCTAGTTCCTTCAGCACTCTGGGGTGGAGATCATAAGGACCTGTGGATTTGAATACATCTAGTCCCTCCAGAAGTTCCCTGACAAGGTCCTCATTAACCCTAGGCCTGGGTGTGCCACCCACAGGGCCCTCGGGGGTGCCAGTGGCATGTGGTGGGTCATAATCTGGGAAATGACCCCTCTTCCTTAAAGTAAATTCTCGGGTGCTGATCAATTGATCAGCTTTGGTATAGCCAAAAGAGACACAACAGTTGGAGAAATAATGGTGGTGAACCTAGAGTATGTGTGAAAAATGTCATGGAGATAAATGCTATTGGGGAGATTTTCACAGGCAAAAAGGACATTTACACCTGTGGGACATCATGACATCTAAAACGGATAAGCCAAGGCTTTTAAACCTAGCTAGCCATTTCAGATGTCTATTTTTGGGTGCTCAACTTGACATCCCTTAGCAGAGCCTCAGTTTCAGTAAGAATGGGCTCAGTGATTTCTGAAAATCAGGCCCCAAATTAGCTGCCAAACCATACTAAGCCTGACAAAAGTCACTGGTCACTTTTGAAAGCCTTAGTCACAGTGGATTCACTAAGATTCCCTACTGCAATGGAAGCCAAACATTTTGGTGGGTGTGCCATACATTAAACTCTGTGCCATCCCTGAGTGCTACTCCAGTATCTCTCCTGCCCGATTTGCTGCTTTGCTTTCTGCACTCTGCCCTATCTGCCACTGTGCTGCATGATCCCTCCCTGACCTTCCACATGCCACAGAGGTTGCCCATGCCACTTGTGGCACAAGTGCAACAGGTTGGCCACCCCTGCCCTAGTGGGCCGTACAGTGAATCCACTAAGAATGTACTTTACGACATGGAAGGATTGAGGAGACAGTAGCAAACAACATCTACTTGGCTAGCATGGCAAACTCTGCAGCCAGGAGATGGGTGACCAGGGCAACAGCCCCAGATGCCACCTTTGGGGGTTAACTCAGTCCCAAAGCTGCTGCAGACATTGGGCACCTTAGATGCTGTGCATCATTGGTGATTCTTCGGGCAAAGTGACCTGGCAGCACCTATCTTCTCTCCAGATCTGGATGGCTGTTGGCTCGCAGGGAGCTCATTAGCCTGGGTGGGGTCATGGGCTTAGTTGCTGACAACCCAACTGTGTAACAGGCTGTACTGGTTTACAGGGTACCAGATAGCAGATCAAGAGAGGCCTGGCCTGACAAGACCACCTTTGGGGGTGCAAAAATAGCTGAAAATTCTTCCTAATTTCTAACCTAAACTTCCCTTGCTGCTCCTTGTTCTGACATCTGCTATCACTGAGAACAGTTTAGCTCCACCCTCTTTCAAACCCCCTTCAAGTAGTTGAAAGCTGCTAGTAAATCCACTCTCAGTGTCCTCTTCTCTAGACTAAATAATCCCTGTTCCCTACCTTTCAATCTAAGTGAAAGGTGCATTTAAATGATTAGTGGGGGCATTTGCCAATGCCACCTTTGATTCATCTTGCCCCAAGGCTATGAAGAAATCTGTAAACTAGTTACCTGCTTCCTTAAGTGATGTCAGAGGTTTTCCCCACCCCTGTTCTAGCATTTCATTCAGTTTGCTTTCAATAAGATAGCAATGTAAGCAGTTTGTCAAATGCCATTTACAGCTCAAAAAACAATGCTTCTCTGCCTCTCAGAATTTTCATAGGGAAGATCAGCAGATTGCTTTTCACTGACCTAATGCATTGATTTTTGGCTGCAGCTGCTATGAATCCATTAGGCACTAGAGTTAATCATTCTTGATTCTTTATTGTCAGTCAGTTCCCATATTCATAATGCTGAATAATATCAATACTACTTACAGCTGTTGTATTTATAGCCACATTCCCTGAAGTTGTATACGATAGGTTGAAGTGCTTTGTAAAGTTACATGGGAATTACAGAGACTACACCAAGCAGGTAATTGATGTAGTAACAGGGAGTTTTTTACTGCACATACAAAAAATGTGTTCAACGAACATAATTAAGACTGGAAAGTCAATCAGCCAAATTTCAGGATATGTGAGAATGAAGACACCTTCAACAGCCTCAATTTGTTCTCCTTTTGTATATCCACTGAACTATGCTGTACCTCAGATTAAATTTTATATTTAGTAGATAGTGTACCAAGATGCCCCAGGAGAATCCTCTGCACTTACTGTGCTGTGGGAAGTAAATTTTCTTCTCTTTTCCCAAACATTCACACTATTGGAGTACAGTAGTTGTTGGCATGTGAAATGTGCCTGCCATTTTGCATACTTCAAGTAAGGAGATATTGATGTTGTGGAGTTGAGGTCAGCGGAGCTAAAATAGACCTCTTACTTTTCTCTCATTTGATAACCATTTTTTCAGTGACTGGGAATTCCAACATCCAACCTGTCTCCATCATCTCTAGCTCAGACCTCTCTCTGTAAATACTCATTGCAGCTCTAGTCCTTGGTGGCGTAGCCAATGCCAAAGACAGCCTTTGTAGATGAAGCAGGTGGCTTCATGATAGACCTAAGTCTCAGAAATGTCTACTTTAAAACATTTTATCAGGGTGCAGTTCCAAAGGTCACCTTTACCACCTACTCCTTTCTGCTACCATGTCATAAACACGGTGGCTGTTGATGGTTTAATGAGGGAAGTTTAGGGCTTCTCTTCATCAGTTGAGATACTGCATTCCCTCTAACCATCATTTTTCTAAGAGGAGGGAGGGTAAATTTAGTCATATAGAAAATTGCTTCCAATACGCAGAGTTCAGGAAAAGAGTTGTAATCGGAGGAGTTTTTACTTTTCAGTATTGGGACACACCTCAAAATTCTTCTCTAGGGCTAGGGACAGACATTACACATAAACCAATTTAAATTATTAGAAACTGGTTTAAACCTGTAACAGAACAGACATTCATTGCACATAAACCAGTTTTAAGGGAAAAAAATGCCTGAAACCAGTTTGAGATAAACCTGGTTGAATGTAGTATCAAACTCAAGTGATTTGGGTCAAACCTGTTCATGCAATTTCTGTCCCAGATGCCTTGCTGGTTTAAGGTAAACCAGACTCCCCCAGCATCCCAGCATGCTCTCCTCACTGGGCAGGGCTCTCTGCTCCACAGCAGGGTTGGGCCCTCCCCTCTGCTCCCTGGCTGCAGCTCTGGCACAGACTTGCAAGCACAGCAGCATCTGCTGGCTTCCCCATACCCACCTCCCCCCCTCACCACTCACTGCTTAAGCAGAGATTCCTTCCTCCTCTCTCCCACAACACGGACCACGAGTAGCCAGCATGTGGTATGCTAGCTAATGCTGTGTAAGGCAGATAGGACAGTGTCCATGTAGGGCTTTTAGGAACTAATCAACAGCTCAGATGGTAATGTCCTTGTATTCCTTCCTTTGGAAAAAGCTGTTTAAGAAGAGCATGAACTAATGAGTGAGGCTTTTTTTTTCTGATGGGGTGCTAAATGTTGATAACACAGCTGATAAATGCTCTGTTATCAAGGTGGGAGGGGGACCCCTCCTAATCACAGTGTCCTGCCAGGCCTGGCCATGCCCCACTCAGCTCAGCCCTCTGGAAGGGAAAGGACAGCTGCTCTATTGCCCCCCAGCTTCTAGCCTGAGCCACTGCACGCATGTGCTGGCATGTTTTCACTCCAGAGGGGATGACTGTGCAGTTACAAAGTGATTTAACCTAGCCAGGTTAGACTAACCTACAAAGATTAAGTCAATTCAGATTTCGGATTTTTGAATGTCTGTCCCTAGCCTAGAAGACTGAAAGTGATGACAGCCAGGCAGCAATCTTCCTTACTGTTAAGGAAGGCACATCATTGGATGTCCTTATAGTGTTGTGCTGATGGGCTGCTCAACTCTATTCTCATAAACCTTGCTGAAATGTGTAGCAATGAATTTTGGAAACAATATTGCTTTATCTGAGAACCAGATTTGACTCCTATTGACACCAGTCTGAGTTAAATTGCATCTGAACTGGTAGGAATCTCCATAGCTATGTAGCCTATGAAGTTTGCACAGGCTGCTAGGGCCAACAGCCAAGGAGAAGATTAGCTCTTGGATTAAGCCCTTCTGAGCAACTATTTTAAAATTTCAGATATTTTAATTTTAGAAACAGCATTCAGCTCAGTTAAACTTTTAAATGAATAGGAAACTTGGTTTTAAAAATACATACTCCTCTATTTCCTGCAGAAAGACATTCAGAGAAAACACTGGAGTTTTTCTTCAGATTATCAGTGTTGCAGGAAACAACTGCTACTGTGGTTGAGGGCTGGCTGCTATTTTGCCAGTAATTTTGCTAGAAAATTGGCACCTTTGTTAATATTATTTTAACCAGATTAAAAAAATAAGGAGCACTTATGTAATTGAGGAAATTTTGAAAATGTATCTCAAAAGAGATGAAGTTGCATTATTTAATGGCTACCAGAAGGCACTCACATGTGATGGGGATGAGCACAGCATACAAACTTGTCTAGAACTGAACAAGATCATACATTCACTGCTGATCAGGAGTGGAGAACAGTATGTCAGTCTAGCTGTCAGTGTTATTCTTGCCCTCTCCATAGTGGTAAATGTCAGTTCCCTTGTTTTGCGGGGTGCTGTAGTAGTTGGCTCTGTGACTGAAAAGCTAGTCAAGGAAGCTCAGTTGGAAGGTATGGGCAATCCATATTAGTATAAAGTTGGCAGGTCCTTACTGGAGTTTCATTTGGTATAGAATAAAATCTCTCAGACCATTAAGTTCTGGTGTTGATTGTGTCATAGGGAAGATAAAGTGGTTATAAAATGCTGCAATTATATAGTTCCTGGCTTTGTCTATTCATGAATATGTTAACATGGAGAGAATAACCTTTTTAAATTAATTTTACGTGCTGATATTTAGAAGCCAAGTTAATTTTTCTTCTCCTTTGGGGGATCATCTTGCTGGGCTTCCACAGGCAGAGTTCCCTTTTTGTGCAAGTTTATTTTCTATATATAAACAGCAACGTCAATTGGGAGTTGGAATCCTGTTGTGCCAGTTACTGTATAAAAAAGCGGAAAAATGACTTTGCCCTTGAGCTCCTGATCTCAGATCATGATAAGACTCATGATGGGTGCCCTGATCTCAGCCTGGGGCTTTTCTGTCCTACTGAGAATCAAAATAATAGTAATACAGAAAGAAAGGCAGTGAGCAGATTGGGACAAAGGCAATGTACACAGAGAAGATGTAGTTTGTGTGGAGCTTGTCTTTAAATGGAAGATGGGGTGAAAGGAAGTGGGATGTTGAATCAATTTGGGCTGCAGATTGAAAGCATTTACTCGTACTTTTATTAAAAACAAGGGCTGAAACAAAAGAGGGATTTCATTCTTCACCAGGGAAAAAGCAGAAACATTTTGAAATCTGAGAGTCCAATCCTGTCAAAGGGTCAAAATAAAGATTTGAATCTGGGTCTCTTACATCCCAGGTAAGTGGCCTAAGCACTGGGCTAGAGAGAGTCCCTTACTCCTTCCTCCCCATGAAAAATTATTTAGAAGAATTGGAACAATTTCAGGGGGAGTGGTTATGAGGGAACCATCCTAGAGCTGCCAACAGCTTTGTCGTTTGAGCGCTCATTTGGGATAAATTTCCTGCTCCGAATTAGGTACAGAAGGGATCTTCATGATCCTGGGTCTCCCATCTTCCAGGAAAGTGCTTTGATCACTGAGCTGGTATATTCCCTGATGTGTTGCTAGCTATTGTCTGGTGTTGAGCAGAAATTCCATCCTGGAACCAGCCGGATTTTGCATTCCCGTGAAAAGTTTGTTTCAATAAACCAGTATTTTCCTACCAATTGAAAAATGTCAGTTCCCACCTGGGGCTGTTCGAAAGGGAACAGGTTGGATCTGGAGTGGCCTGGTGTGAGGTGCACTAATGATTGTACAAATACCTGTTTTAAACCAATGGGACCCCAGTGAAGTGGAGACTGGAATCTAGGCCAGCTACATAAATAAGGGTGATTGCTCATGTGAGTCCGAAAAAATGTTATAGACTTTCATAGAGATCAAATCCAATCGGCTTTTACAGAAATTAACTAAGGTTGGATTTAATTGCTATTAAAACACCGAGAAAAATGGTTTACAGAGAATATTCTTCCTGTACAATTTTTAAACCATCCTTTACAAGTCAACCAAATTTCTAACACCTACAAAATGCCATAAAAAAAGATAAGAATAATATAAGAAGGTTTTCGTTTTTTCTTAAATCCTGCAAGATTTTTACCAGAAGGCACAAATTGAACAATTGAACTTTGCCTGGGCATATTTTAATACAGTGGGCCAATTTCTCTCATTAGGCAATATAGCACAGAGCTGTTATTAGCAGAATGCGGACATTGCCGAAATCTGTGACTTTAATTTGATCCATTCAGTTATCCTAAAAGAGATTAGAGCGTGTTTAGTCAAAGCACGCTGTTCCACCCTTGGTGAAGAGCCGTTTGGATTCTACAGAATAACTCCTTGCTCTTTCGATCAGATTGCTTTTTTCCCTGAAGCCAGAAATTCTATTAGGACTAAAAGGCTGCACAGCAAGTTCAATACATGTAATCTAAAACAGTTTGAAGAAATTTGCGTTTTGTAGATGCAAATTTCTAGGAGGCCCAGAAATGATTTATTTCCTAGCTTTCAGAGGGCTGAATTACCCTTATCCATCATTTTAGCAACCCTCAGCTGCTGCTGCTGCTGTCATTTAAAATATTTAAGAACGCCACAGGTAGGCTATTGGCCCAGTTATCCTTGAAATACAGCAGATTTGCTTCATTACTTATCTAGAGCCTGCAAATCAAAGGGGATTCCTGGGGGCAAATAATGTCTGCACTTGCATTTGCTCTGTGTTTTGATCTATCAGCACTCAGAGTGGCTCATTGAATGTAGCCTATGATACCTTCTTCCATTTTACCCATGGTATTTGCTAAAACTCTCTTGGTTAAGAGGGAATTTATACTGATGCCTATAACAATCCAGTTAAATAGAGAAATTCTTACTTTTACATTCTTGAAGGACAACTTTTAATGTAGGGTGGATATTTCAGATTTTTTCAGTGGGCCACTTTTGCTCCCAGTGAAGTCAATGGGAGCAGAGTCAGGTCAGCATTGAGCACTACTGAAAATCACACCTGTATTGTCCTCTATAAAGGCAGTGGATGAAAGTTATTTCAGCAACGTTGGGGGGGGGGGTCTCATGAGGAGTACCACAGTAAAATCTGAATATCAGATTTTAGGTCAAATCAGATGCCAACCCAAACTTTGTATTTATCTGCCATCTCAATTCAGGATGGCACGATACTCTCCATGTTATATTGTGATACCCTCGATAAAAAAAAGATCACATGTAGGACTTCTTTTTCTTTCTGATAACATAAAAAAAATGGAAGGGAGTCTAGAGGTACACATAGATTTTTTTTTTTTTTTACCTCACTTCATTTCAAATAAAGTGTAGAGGTAACTGTATGACACAGTAGGCACATATACACGAACATTCATGTGCCATAATTATGGTGCATCAAGTTTAGCACCTGTAATAACACGTACTAACTTAGAGCAGTATAATTGTCACTACTAGGCAGTAGCACTGGTGCATGTCTTTTATCTGATGCTAATGCGCAGTAGTCTAATTGTACTGCACATGAGCGCATTAGCACAGTTTTCACCATGAGGCGCTAAATATGCAGTAGAATTAGCCTACTGCACTTTTAGTGTCTTATGTAGATGCGCCCCTGTTTTATTCGGTAGAATACAATTGTATAAAGTGTACGCTTGGAGTCATGACAAAGAAAAACCTCTCATGAGTCAGGAGAAAGATGAAACATTTCCTTGTAAATGAATGTATGCAAATATGTCACCCTTACATTTTTATGAAGACACCATAAAGCAGCATGGGCATAATGTTTACATTGTTAACAGCTACAAATATTCCAAAGGCAAGAACCACATTCCCCTCTTAATCATGAAACAAGCTTAAAATACCATGAGATTCAAATCAGTAATATTTTGGAGTTCTTTTTATTTGTCTTCTGGGAAAATAAATGAACATTTCAGGATCATATTCAAGCTTTTCTCCACAAACAGGAGGACAACCTTTTAATAAAAATTACAGGTGACAGGATTCAGAGTCTTAAATAAAGCATTAGATACCATGAGACTTGAGATGAAATCATGAGAGGTGGCTACATCGCAACTATGAGTTTAATCAAAGTGCAGAGTGATCAGAACAGCTAAGGGCTTGTTGTCAGCCCCCATCTGTATGGATTTAGCAATGTGATTTTCCCTTCTAAAAGACAACCAAAATGAACCAAAGTTGACAAAACTGATAGGTGACCTAGAGAGTAAGCTCTGTTTAAAGGAGAAAAAAAAACCAAACACACACAAAAAACCCTGTTCAGGTATAAAAGCAACCTGATCTTCAAAGGCCTTTCAGTTTTATTCCTTATACACAAGGGACTTGATTCTCTAGGCCTCTAAGGGGAGGGCTGATTGCCAAAAACACATTTAGTCAGCAACTGGATAGTATTGGGCTTGCTCAAAATCCCAAAATCAAGAAATATGCGGAGTTTACCAGTTCTTACAATTTTATCATTAGTTTCACAATATTTGCTGCTTTCTTAAAAGACCCAGCTATCCAAGTCAAATGATTACATGAGAATCTTGGCTCTCTTTAAAAAAAAGTATAAATTATAGAACTAAAAGATATAATAAAAATACATATTTAAGGAAAGGCATAAGGTTAAGAGATAGCTGTAGTAGAAGGAAGATATTAGAGAGTGTAGACAGAGGAGGAAAAATAACTTTTCAAGCACCTGAGGACTGAAAAAGGATGAAACCACAAGGGATGAAGCCAGAAATTATGGTTGTTATGTGATTGGCCCCCTGAAAGCACTCTACAGATGTGCCATGACACATGTGCATGGCTGTAGAGCACTTTTAAAGTAGCTGATTGCATGACAAATTAACCCTCATCAAATGAGGGCTCAGATGATGGTGCTCCACTTTGGCTCACCTTAAGGAACTTGCGTTCCCTTGGATTAATTTGTGGCATGATGTACCACAAATGTGGCATAATTGGGGCCCGGCTGCTGCAGCCCAGCCTTGTCCCCAGGGCTGTCTACAAGGAGGAATGGGAGCTGGTAGCTGGGGTTTGTCCAGCCTGAGGTGGGGTTTGCCCAGCCTGAGGATAGATTGGAGCCCTCCGTGCCTCACGCCCCACTTCCCCACAGCTCAGGCCACACAAACCCTAGCTGGCAGCTCGGTCGTCTTCCCCACTCCCTTCCTGCAGGCAGCCCCAGGGTTGGGGGGGCAGGGAGGCAGGGCTGGGGGAGAGGAAGCTCCTCAGCTGCAGGCAAGCACCTTAAGCTCAGGCAGGATTAATTTTCCTTCCCTGCCTCTCCAACCCAACAGGCAAATGTCTTTTGGGCCTGGGGGTTGGGTGGGAGGGAGCATCATCTAACTCATGATGCTTTATGTAAAGTGCCATGAGTTAGAGCAGGGGCCTGCACAACTGTTAGTGCCCAAGGAAGCTTTGTGAACAGTGGTGTGAGACACAGGTAGGAAGGTGGTAGCAACACAGCAACAGAGCAAACAGACCAGGGGCAGGGCTGCTTGCAGGAAGAGGTGATGGCTGGAGAGAGTTCAAGAAGAATCCTTATAAACAGTCAGGGCAGATTGGAAGTATATTCTGCTTTTAATAGAAAGCCAGTGAAAGGCTTTGCAGAGGGGGACAATACCAGCATACTTATGCTCCTTCTAACGTGTAGTAAGGCAAACTCAGAACAGAAAAGGAAATAACACAAAACAAAGCAGAGCCTGCAATAAAATATAAGCCAGGAGAACACCCTCTGTACTTGCTGAGGAGGAGAACTGCTGCTCCAGATGCACCTGTCTTCCAGCACCATCCATGTCCCAGTGGCTTTTCACTAGGAGCATTGTGGCTTAATCCAGTAAGAGTTTTTGAAAAGCTCCCCCATAAGTATTATAAAGAGGATTTGATGTGGAATAATTTGCAGTGGGATGAGAGTTTTGTATCCATAATACAGTCTAGGGAAGGTGCGAGAAGCAAGGTTTGTTTGGTAATACCCTTTATTGGAACAACTGTATAGCTGTGTGAAATGTTAGGCAAGCTTTCAGGCAGGTGCAAACTGCAAAGTGCCCTTCTCCCAGTCTGGGAAAGAAGCAGATACCAGGGGAAACAGTGACTTTATTATGCAGATTATAATAGTTATTGAAAGAAGGGTAAGAGAGCAGTAAAAGTTGTCAGATATAGCTACAGACCAGGTAAAGAGAAGGTGGAATAGATGGACCTAATTGCCTGAAAGAGTAAGACCATTCAAATTAAAAGAAAGTTGTGGAATACAGAGGTTAGCAGAGGGAGCAAGTAACCTGTAAGTAGTCATAAAGCCATTGCTTGTGTTTAGTCCTTGCTTTTTTATGTCCAGAAAAGTTATGAATGTTTGTTCGCAGGCCCCTCTTCTGAAGATGTTGTGTAAAGTTCCTGTGAGTATAAGCACTATAAGGTCAGAGATGGAATGGCTGTTCTGTGACAAGTGTACTCCTATGTATCTCCACAATCTTGCTGCTCACCAGACAGAAATGATACTAATGGTAACTGTTTATTAATATAATTAGTATCAAACAAAAGGTTTTATCAGCAGCATTTGCCGCCATCCGATTAGTCGCAATCCTTTAGACAGTATAATGCTTAATATGTCTTCCAGTGCTTTCTCAAATGGAGAATTAACTTCCCATTTTCTCATTAAAATATCTTTTATTTTAATTAGCACATGCGCCATTTAATCATCCATCTTCGTTTCTAAGTAATGTTTAAGGGCCGATGGTCCCACTGAGTTCTAGTGGACTAAGTAGAAAAGGAAATCATTTAAAGGGAGGTCAAAGCTTCATAAAGATCATGAAGAGTAGGCGCATCTACAAGTGCATTACCGTGCTTTAGTTAATGTGTATTAAATCTAGCACTTCCATTGTGAGGTACTAAGAAAATGCTTATTAGCCTGTTTTAATGTGCATTAATTAAAGAACATGGTTTTTTAGGATGCCTATACATGAGCAGGGAGGCTGCTCTGATGCACTGTAAGTTCAGCACATTGGAGCAGTCTTGATTAATTGAGTCTGCTGGAGCATGACAATTACCGCACTCCAGCAGCTCCCTGTGTCTCATGTGTCAGTGTCCTCGCACTTCAAAATGGTGGTGGGGGTGCTTTATCTAAACCTCATTTGATGAGCTTTAGATAAAGCACCCCTGCCACCATCTTGAAGCGTGGGGATGCTGATACACAAGACACCCTGGGTGCTTTAATTAGAGCAGCTCTCAGTGACGTTTTAATACACATTAAAATAAGCTAATGCACATTAAAAGACACGTGTAGATGTGCCCAGTCTCTACTCCTTCATGCCAAGAAATCTCCAAAATTCATATTCAGACTAAGGATCTAACATCTAGCTCATTGCTACCTAGCTAGGGGAATCTGCTACCACGTACACTGGATTTTTCTCAGTAGAGAGACCAGTTTATTGTTCACTATGATATGCACGCTTACTCTTAGGACCCAATCCCAGGCTCTTTTACACTTAATAACAACAGTGTAGCTAAATCTTGAATTTTACTCCAGTGTGAGGCTAGGAAAATCAAGAGAGAGATTTCAGTGTGAGATCTGTATCTTAAGTATAGTAAATATCCCATGTAAAATTACGGTGTGAAAATAGGAGTGCAATCTGCTCAGCAGGCTTTAAGTTGCTATGAATCCACTTTGGTATGTTTGTTTTAAAAGTAGCATCTTTGGGAGAAATATCATTAGAGTATCTTACAGCACACATTTTTCAACCTCGAGGAGGCAGAATAATGCTTACTTAGTAATAAGTATGACTTGTTAAAGAAGCATGTGCCACATCAATCACTGGCAATGGTTTCATAGCCTGAATCACACCTACACACAACACAAAAGAGGAGTTTGATGATTTCTTACTGAGGAAAGGCTGAGGTTACTTATTCAACCAGAGAAAAGTTGCCAGTTTTTCTGTCCCATCTTGTGTCTGTTAGTGAATAAGATAATGAAGCTGACTTCTCATGCTTAATGTGCTACTCTTGTTATCTGTTTCTAAGATGAATGGAATGCTGCAAGATAATCCGAGCAACTCAGTAAATTGAAAAAAACCCAGGCTAGTCATACTCTAGAAATGCCTGGTACATCCATATTGGCACTGCATTTGGAGCTTACAAAAGAAACAGCCCTTGGGGGCATGAGGTTCTTATAATAACCCCAATATAGTCCAAATGATTTCCAGGGGGTCTAGGACTCAGCAAGGGGTAATGGTCTGCTTTGGTTGGGTTTCAAGCCATCAGCTGCTCCAAGCCAATCTTTAGAGGAAATCCTCCATCTCTTTTGCTTAGAGTATGAGCAGGGGGTGTGGATGGTACTTTCAATATATAGCATATGAGAATAATATTGTATGAATGAAGTGTTTTCTGTACCTTCAGCAAGTTTATTTAAATGCCCCTTTCCTTCTCTTTTTCTTCCCCTTCCCTTTCTCCCTTCTCTTCTCCCATTTACTGTCAGGAAGGGCCACCTCTGAAGGGCCAAGTCAGCACAGCCTGGCACCAACAGAGACTAACAGCAACAGAAGCTACAACAGTGAGTGGATTTAAACTCAAACAACTTGTTCTTAAAGGTGTGGCTTTGTACACATGGAATATGAAATAACTGTGCTGAGGACTGGGGATGGGTTCTGCATTCAACACGCCTCTCCATAATACTTCTAACATCTCACAGCTTGACTTGGTTACACCCTGATCCAGGGTCCAGTATCAGCGGAGGTTGCCACAGTACTGGTTGCAGGTATCCATGGCAGTTTGGAGGGAAGTACTTTGGCTGATTACATGACCGGATAGAGAAACTCACCAGCCAGCATGGGAAACCAGAGACATGACACAGGCCAAGCTGCTTGGTAAATGGGCATTTGTCTGGTCCTTGTTTGCAGTGGTGGGCTGCTGCTGCTGATCTCTAGTATATTAGGTCTGCCTGCTTTGCCTTTAGATTGGGCAGGGATCCTATCTTTAGGCTGGCAGCAGCTGGGTTCCTCTCAGGCTTTATTCCTACACACTCCTGTCACAAGCAGGGAAAGGAAAATAACTCCTTATATCAGAACTGTCCAGTTTCTAAGTGGCCAGGGGCCACACCAGCAGGGACTGCACACCCTAGGGGTTGTACTAGTACAAGTCCCGGGGCCCTAGGCTGAACACACTCCACGCTGCTCCATACCTGTGGGCACCCCCTCCCACACACACACACACACACCCTTGCACTACATACGCAGGTAGCCCCAACCTCACCTTCCTTTCTGCACTATGCTGTGGATTCCCCTGGTGCCATGGGCTGCTCCACCCTACCTCCTGGGGTGGGGCTAGGAGCCTAGAAACCCTGCTACAGCAGCAGCTGGAGTCATAGGGGGAGCAGCAGCTAGGTGGGAGCCAGAGGGAAGCATATTAACCCCTTGGCCTGTGGGCTGCCACTTGGACAGCCCTTGCTTATATTGTGACCCTCTACCACCATGCCAGACTTGTGATCATCCTGGGTTTGGGTGGCCTTCTTCCTTAACTGGTTGGAGAAGAGAATGTCCCCAACTCTGGGAAGGGAAGATAATAATCCATAACCTTTTCTCAGGGTTTAAGGAAAAAGCTTGCTGCCCTTTAGGGAGACAGACCTCTGGGATTGGGATGCAATGATACCGCCTTAGGGAGGCCCCTGAGGTCATGACTACACCACTTCCTGCCACACCCAGACATGCAGTCACAAGGTACATGATGCTTACTCCCACTCTGCTTACCCCAAGACATGAAAATGAGTCAGTGCAGCTGCCTTGGAGCATCCCTGAGCTTGTGCTAATAAGTATGCCTCGGGGCAGGGAGCTTGAAATCAGGGCTGGGCTTGCTCTCCAAATCACTCAAAAGCAATTCCATTGCCTCATTTTCAGAAGCTGGTGCATGCAGCTTAGGAGCACGTGGGCAGGGTGGTGCCCTCAGGCAGAGAACAAGACAAAACAGACATTCTCTGAGACTCTTCTACTCTAACATCTCTGTGCTGGTGGATTGGGCTGCTGTAGTGGAAGGAATTAGCAAATGGGAAGAAGAGAACAAGAAGGTTAGGGGCAGACATTACACATAAACAGGTTTAAGTGATCAGAAACTGGTTTAAACCTGTAACAGAACAGATATTCAGTGCACATAAACCAGTTTTAAGGGAAAAAATGGCTGAAACCGGTTTGAGGTAAACCTGGTTGAATATAGTACCAGACTTAAGTGATTTGGGTCAAATCTGTTTATGCAATATCTCTCCCAGACCCCTTCTTGGTTTACAATAAACAAGGCTCCCCCAGCATCCCAGCATGCTCTCTGGGCTGGGCAGGGCTCTCTGCTCCACAGCAGGGCTGGCCCCTTCCCTCCGCTCCCTGGCTGCAGCTTTGGCACAGACTTGCAGGCACCGAGAATCTGCCTGGCTTCTTCCTGCTAAGCAGGGATTATTCCCCATGCCCCTCTGCTTTACGTAGACACCTCAGCATTAGGTAGCAGACCAAATGCTGGCTACAGTCCATGCTTTGGTAGAGGACAAAGGCAGACAGGCTTTTTGGAGCTAATCAACAAGTAGCTTAATCAACAGGTAGCCTTCCTTGGTGAAGCTGTTTAAGAAGGGCTTGAACTAATGGAAAGATGCTTTTTTTTTCTTAATGGGTTGATAAACACTGAATTAGGGGTGATAAGCATTCCCTGCTGGGCAGGTCAGGAGTGGGGTAGGGAATAATCAGAATGTCCTGCCAGGGCCTGGCCATGCCCCCCTCAGTTTAGCACTGTGGAAGCATAGGGAGGGCTTCTCCCACTGCCTCCTGGCTTCTAGCCTGAGCCACTACAGGCATGTGCCTGAATTTTTCCAGTCCAGAGGGGATGTCTGTACAGTTACAAACCAGTTTAGCCTAGCCAGGCTAGACTAACCTGCAAAGATTGAATAATCAATTCAGGCTTTTTGAATGTCTGTCCCTAGTCGAAGAGAGGAAGGGGGTGGTCTGAGAGAGATTGGGATTAGTCTGGGTGGGGTAGCTGAGCCGACAGAGTAAGGGAAAATTGAAAACAAAGCTGGTGAGATGCAGTTGGTACTTTTTGGGCTGAGCAGTGAGACAGTGAGCCACATCTGGAACCTATGTTACTGACACTATGAGTCAACTTTGGGAATCCCAGCCATCAGATAGCCTAGTCTGTCCAGAGTGAACCTGGCCAATGGGACCTTCCATGCCCAGGGACCAGAGAGCACAGGGAGCTGGGTCATTACTCACTGCAGGCTCAACACAATTTCTGTTTTCTCCTGGCTATTAAAACCAGCTGTTTGTAAACATATAGTGTTGCCCCACAGGGCAGGGAGAAACTACAGCGATAATGATGGGTTGCCTCTGTTTTGTTCAAGGAAAGTCTGTTGTCCTCAGCATAGTTCTAACATTTTCCATGTGTAAGATAAATAATGCACTTGTGGTACATTATGAACCTACAGTTTATTACAGTGATATTTGTTAAATTCTTCCTTACAGACCATGAATACAATCAAAATAGTGTTATGATACCCTGTCCCCAAATGATCTTGTTCTGCACTGTGAAAAATGGGAGACTTACAGCATAAGCCAACAATTTATGTCTCTGACTTTAATGCTTGGGATGGTTTGTTTGTCTATTGTGTTTAAGTGATTTGGATGAGGTTGGAGTAAATTGTTCTGGCTTATCCTTTGTAGCTTGCTCATTTGCTTAAGTCCTAAAGTACATGTGATCTGTTACTTGCTTCTGCAAATTATTGCTTATGAGTGTTGATATCCTGGGACATGTATCAAACCAGATGTTTATCAGCAGCTGTAGTCCTAATCCTGCCAGTGCTTACATGTGTGAGGCTTGAATTCCATGAGGCGACTCATGTGTAAGGTTACTTGCAGGCATCTGTGAGATCCGGGGTTATGGTCATGCCAGATGGAAATGGATTTTAAAATCAATTGGTGCCCCTTGAGTATGCATGTTGAACACCTGGAGAGTTAGAGCTTTGCCTGCCCCTGCAGCTTGTCATCAGGTGTACTTGATAAAATGCATGCAACATGCGGTGTGTGTGTATGAAATTCAGCACAGGGTTTACATTTTACTGGGTCTCATTTAAGAAAAAAAAAATCCCAGGGTCTGGGGATCCTGAGAGTTTCCAGGTGAATAAAAACTTGCAGTGATAAGCTTGGTACTGCTGACCCCTTGTACTGTTTATCACAGGGGCTGGCAACTTTTTAGCAACTGTGGGCTAAAACAACCCAGTGCAGGCTGGGTGGCTTCAGCAGCGTATCAGGGGCAGGGAACTTGCCCTGTACCTGTTTCATGGCTGCACTGCTGCTGCTTCTCTCAGCCCCCCACTCCTGATCTGTGGCATGGGTATAGTTTCCAGTTGGTGGGGAGCTTCTCCTTGACCAGGTATTTACATACTATGGTGCCACTGCTTCTCCCCCCACCTGGCTACCACATGGGCACAGCTGGAAGCTATTCAGGCCCTGTACCACTCCCCACATACCATGGCTGAGTTGGGGGAGGAGTAGCAGTAACGTGGATGCAGTTTGCAGATGCCTGACCCTGACACAACTCTCCACAGGCTGGAAACTGCACCTGCACTGCAGCTGGGCAGTAGGGGGCTCAGGGAAACAGCAGTGGTGGCACGGGCACAGCTCCAAGCTGCCTGGCACCAGCTTAGGTGCAGGCAAAGCCCCCTGCCACTGATGTGCTGCAGAAACCACTTGGTCCACATTAGACTGGAGCTGAGAAGATCGGGAGAAGCAGCAGTGGCACAGGTGCAGATGGAAGCTGACTGGCCCCAGCACAGCTCCTTGGTGTCTGGCCCTGACATGGGCTCAGCCGTAGGCATAGGCAAAGCTCTCCAGCTCCATGGGCCGGATCCAGTGGCTTGGATCTGGCTTGCAGGCCATATGTTGCTGACCCCTTGTCTATCATGTCTCTTCCATTATTTGCCTTGTTTGTGGCCCAGGGCGGGAGCAGCTCTCTGCCTGGTGTGTCTCACTGCACATTTTTCCTTCTGCACTTAGAGCACTTAATCAAACTGCAGTGTATCCAGTGATGAAATCTGAAAGTCTGTTTAAAATGTGGTTGATTGTCTTGTACTTTCTGCATTACCACTAGTAGAAAGAGGAACAGTTGTGAGGTGGTATTACTTGAGTCCAGCACTTCTGAGCTTTAGACGATAATTGGACTGGCTGCTACACAGCTCTGTCAATTCTTCTTTTTAGCCCTGGTTTTGCCATACCTCAGCTATCCAAGACTTAGTTTTCCCTTGAGCAGATGTTGCAAACCTGTTTTGTTAATAAGTATAAGGACAATCAGGAGACAACCAGAAAGTGTGTACTAGAAGTCATCTACTGGAACTCATAGTCCAGTAGTGCTGGGGGGCACCAACCAAGTTTGAGGCCCCATTACAGAAGGTCCTATGTAAAGGCATAGTAACAGCCAGCCTCTAATGCCAAGAGCTCAGTGATCTAAGTAGACAAGATAAAGGGCAAGGAAAAAGGAACAGATTGTTATCACTATCCCACAGACAGGAAAGTGAGAAATCGCAGGACTGATGCATAGTCACAGCCAAAGGTTGTGTGTGGCACTGCTGGGAATTAATTTTAAATAGCTCGGTGACCAGTTTGGTACTTTCACTACAAAACCATCCTTCCTCCTTGTTAAATCAGTTGTCATTTTCCAAAAAAACCCACAGAAGGTAGGGAGGAGCATTCAAGGAGATAACTGCAGTCACACACATAATATATTCAATTTAAAATCAAATCCACAGCCTGCTCAGAGCAGATGGAAGTGAAGGAACAAGAACTGGAAAGTGTCCTGGCAATTAATCAAATAGCCCCTCCAAGGAACCAGTAAGCCTAGAACTACACTAATGACCACCCTTGTGAGCAGTCCCAGGGGCATGGAGACTGGGCCCACAGAAGTCAGGATTGAGGTGCTTTGGCCAGAGCTGGAGGAGGCGTGGACTGCCTGTATTGTTCCTGCCTAGTGGATAAAAAGGCAAGTTCACATTACAGGGCACAACCACTTTTCTGCACATTCTCTGAGAGGATGGATGTCACTGTGAACCAGACTTCCCTGTGACACAGGGTTCTTCTGGTGGAATGAAGGCATGTTGCCTTATCATGATTACTTCCAGCACAGTTTTTTATATGTTTATAAATCTTGGTATCCATTTGGTTTTGATGGACTTTTGACTGGTTTCTTTGAACACACTTTTTGTCTGTAGCTGGTTGTTGAAACAGGAGTTGCAGGTTCAGAACTTGCTACATGTACTGAGTTTCCAAAGGACGGAGGGCAGGGTGACTCTTCAGGAAGGCATCTCAAGGGAGAACCAGGACTAATGGGTACAAGCTAATAGAGGGTAAATTTAGACTGGACATAAGAAAAAAAATTTTCACTGTAAGGGTCACCAAAATCTGGAACACACTCCCAGCAGAGGTGGTGGAGTCACCATCCTTAAGATGGTTCAAGATGAGGCTGGATAAGCACCTTGTTGAGTT
The DNA here is from genome assembly GCF_030867095.1 of Alligator mississippiensis. Taxonomy (NCBI): domain Eukaryota; kingdom Metazoa; phylum Chordata; order Crocodylia; family Alligatoridae; genus Alligator; species Alligator mississippiensis. Next base: position 156,797,213 of record NC_081826.1, on the reverse strand, counting down.
CATCTGATCCCAACAACTTCCTGCCCATGGCATGGGACCAGACTTGATGATCTTGCAGGTCCCTTCCGGTCCTTCAGTTTTATGATTCTATGACCCTGCATCCAGGGATCCACCGCCAATGACTTTTCTCGTGAGGTCCCAATTCAACAACCATTGAAATCAAAAGGAAAGCCCTCCAATGATTTTAATGGGCAGATTATTATAATAGAACTTACAGTATTTTCTTTTCTTTCCTGGCAACTCCAGCACCACTAGTTATGACTACCTGTGGGGCAATGTAATTAGCAGTTTGGAACATACCAAATTTAAGTTGTGACCAGCTCCACACTATATACCCTGATTTACTATTTTAAGAAGAAATTTTGTGAATGCACAGAAATTAGCTGTATTATAAAAGGTTGAATGAGTAATTAAGAGTTGATTTTTGTTATTATTATACACGTGTATTTCTGCGCTCTACAACAAACTTGTATATTGGCTTGCCCTGATTTCCGTGGCATGTTAAAATTTCTGCTGTAATATGAAATGCATGGAAAATATTCCAAAGAAGTGATTTCTTACTGATTGAAACTTTAACACATGCAATTTAGGGTGGGTCACTGGAAAATATAATTCCATTACCCGTGTCAGTTTTGAATGTTTTTCCATTTAATTTCTGCTGTCACAGAAACAACTGTATGCTGCAAAGGTTGGTATCAGTACAGAATAGCACTGTGCTATTTACCAAGGGAGAATCTCATGCCTGTTCCTAGACAAAATTCAGAAACCTGGGGAAAGTGAATTGCATCGAACTTGTGAAGGACAAGGGATTGCTAACATCCAGTTTGTGACCAAGTCTGGAATCAACTTTTGGTCTCCTTAGTGGAGAATTTGGAAGCAAACATATATGGAAGTTTAGATTCAACCTTGGGCTATTAGGTTCTTACGTGGAAAGTTTCCCGGGGAGCTTTTCCCTTGCCAGAAGCAGGAAGATTAGGGAAAAGGCTATAGCAGGAGTGTCAAACCTATATTGTATAGATTGGATTTGGCCCTCAGAGCAGCTCTGTCCACCCTGACAGACTGCCAGCTGGGCACTGGAAGTCACGGGGGATGGCCAGGGGGATATTCAAAGGACTGCCTTTAGGCTCTGGTGGATATAACAATTGGTGGCAGGAGGACAAGTGACGGTTGACACAGACCCTCTGACTGCTTCTCCTGTACCCACTATCGTGGCCCTACTTCTTTGGTCATTGGCTCCCACAGTGTGCCCCATGTTGGAGCCAGGGTCAGAACTGGAGCTCTGGCTCTGACACAAGGCATGTGGCAGTGACAGCTCTGGCACAGGGCAGGTGGTGGGGGCTGGAGCTGCTGCCAGATGCCCTGGCTCAGGGCATGAAGTACCACCACCATGTCTTCTGATGCTACTACCACTGCATGCTCCAGGTCAGAGCTGGAACTGCTGCCACTGCTGTTTCCTTGTGCTCCAGGCTGGATCTGACCCACAAGGAGCCCTGTGGTCTGGATCTGACCCAGAGTACGAGGTGAGTTTGACACCTCTGGCCTAGAGAACCCACCCATTTAGTCAGAACCTACGTGTGGGTTGCTATACCCACATGCAGAACCAACACCACAGAGGACCCACCACTTTGGGTGCTGTGATAGCCAGCAGGTGATAATAAAGAGCACAGACAAAAGTAATAATTGAAACATTTCATATGCCTTTGAAGTGCTTCAGGGGCCCAGCAAAAAAAAAAAAAGAAAAAAGGTACGTACCCTTTGAAATGTTCAGAAAGTGGCTGAAGTGCTCCAAAATACTTCTTGAAGTTTATGTACTGTTTTGAGGCATTTCACTAGTTAGGTGTGCACAGGGACAGGGGTCCCACAGGTCCTCCAGAATCCTTCGGTGCTCCACAGTCCCCTGCCAGACTAGCTCGCACCAGGTCCTACTCCTTGGTCCTGGCCACACTGGCATTCAAGGCTTCCTGCCATCACCAGTGAAGAGCTCTCCATTCCCAGTCCTCTCTGCCTCTTGGCTCCAGTAGGGAGGAGAGCGACAGGCCCTGTGGCAGGATGGAGAAGCAGAGCCACAGGTCACTGCAGCCCCTTTTATTGCCCCTTTGTAGGAGAGTTACAGCCTCAGAAATTTTGAAGCATTTTAGCCAGGGGGCACCACAGAGGCTGTACATATATCCCATGGCTGAAATGATGCCTTTTAAAAAACATTTTTCTGTCCTCACTCAAATATTAACGTGGCAGTTCTCAGAGTGCTCAACCACTGCAGGGACCCTCAGTGGTGCCACCATGGCAGCAGCCAGGCAAAACTGTCCTGCAAACTCCCTCTGCATTAGGGCTCTAATGAGCTTAAGGCAGGCAGCAAAGCTACCTCAAGCTGTGCAGCTCTTTCTGGTCCATCCCCCCACCCCCCAACACTTCTCCTGATAGCAGGCATGGGTGGAAATGTCCTGTCTATTTGGCTAAGTTCAAAAAGGCAGAGGCTGAATCAATACAGTCTTTGCAGGTTACTGTGTAACTTGAGCTGTGTAGCTTGAATTGAGAAGTGAGTGAACAGACATTCACTTTTGATTCCAGAAATGCAACCACATGCCTACAGTGGCTCAGCCCAGAAGCTGGGAGGTGCTAGAGCACACCTCCCAAAGGAAAATGATGGAAGCTCCAAGGCTTTCCCCATCTTCAGTGCTCGAGCAGAAGGGGCATGGCCAAGCCCCAGCCTGGGGCCAGCACGCTGAGGCCAGGGGGAGGGGGCGGGGGGGCTTTAAGCCCATCTCCGTGGCCCACATGGCATCTCAGCCTGGGGCTGGCAGTGGGGTGGGGGGCTTCAGTGACCTGCTTCTGGACCAGAAAACCATGCTGAGGTTGGAGAGGGGCTTAAATCTCTACCATGCCTGCATGGGATCTTATCTGAGTCTGCCTGGGCAGGGTGGGGAGCAGCCCCTGCCAAGGTTTTGTCCCTCCATTTCCCCACCCAGGCAGACATAGCTGGAGTCCTGTGCAAATAGGGTAGGGTGTTTAAACCCTCCTTCCCCCGCTTCCCAGTGTGCCTGCTTGAAGCAGGGAAGGGGCAAAAGCCTGGCAGGAGGTGTGTCCCCCAATCCCCTCAAATGGGGAAAGGTAGAGCAGAAGCCTGGCAGGCCTATTGGGGTCCCGTGTGGGCCAGGGAAGGGGTTTAACCCTCTCCCTCTGCAAGCAGGAGAGGGTTAAACCCCTCCTGCATGTAAGCCCTGGGCTGGGGCATGGGCACGACCTTCACTCTCCACTTGAGTGAGGAGAGAGAGAGAAACCCTGGTGGAGGCTGCCCTTTACCTCAGCTCAAGCAGGGAGCAGGGGGCAGAAGCATGGCAGCTCCCCCACATAGGCCCCAGCTGTGGTCCTGTGTCACCACGGAGGGGCTTTAAATCCCCTTCTCCCCCACAGCAGCATGTGAGGCCACTCCCCACTCTCTCTGCTTGAGCAGGGAGGGAGAAGCAGGGACCTGCTGGCTCTGGGCAGGGAGTGGCCATGGACCCCACTCTCCACTTTAGCAGGGGAAACAAACCCCTGGCAGGAGCTGCCTCCCCCTGCCCCTCAAGCAGGAAGTGGGCAGAAGGGGGAGGGCAGAAGCCTTTCTGGGCTGGGGTCCCACACGGCCCTGGAGGGAATTTAAACCCCCCTGCCTCCCAGCCTGCCAGACCTAGTCTCGAGCAGGGCATGGAAAAAGGGAAGGGGAGGCAAAAGCCTGGCAGGGGCTGCCTCCCACAGTCAAACGCCAGCTGGGGGATGGGGCTTCCCTTCCCTCCACCTCAGTGTGCTGGCCGGGACCCAGCGTCTGGCCACACCCTCCACTCCCTCCGCTAGAGCAGGAGCTTGGAAAAGCCTGGCAGGGGCTGCTGCGCCCCTGCCAGGCAGACCCCAGCTAGAGTCCCATGCAGGCAGAAGAGGGGTTTTAAACCCATCTCCCTCCCCTCCACCTCAGTATGCCATCTCCAGCCGGCATCTGGCTATGCTCTTGCCGCTCAAGTGGCAAGCGGAGAAAGCCAGGGAGAGGCTGTTCCGCCCCTGCCAGGCAGACCCCAGCAGGGGTCCCTGGAGGGCAGAGAAGGGGGCTTAAAGCCCCTCCCACCTTCCTCTGCCTCATTCTGCTGGTCTGGCCTAGGATCTGGCCAAGGCCCCACCTCCACTCCAGCAGCAAGTGGGGGAAAAACCTGAGGAGCTGCTCTCTCCCTGCCAGGCAGACCCTGGCTGTGCTCCAGGGCCAGGTTTTCCACCCTCACCGGCTTCCCATCCAGCCAGAGCAGTGATAGTGCTCCGCCTAGAGATCAGGGGGGCGGGGCCAACCTTGCTCTGCTGGAGCAGACAGCACAGCACAGCCCAGAGCTGCAAAGCATCCTGGGATGCTGAGGGACTGTGAGTTAACTTAAACCAGGAAGGGCTGTGGGACAGAAGTTCCACAAATCATTTTGACCTAAATCAGTTAAGTCTGGTACTACATTCAACCAGGTTTATCTTAAACCAGTTTTGACCATTTTAAAAGTGATTTGTGTGCTCTGAACTTCTGTTCTGTTACAGGTTTAAACTGGCTCCTGATCACCTAAACTGGTTTATGTGTAACTTCTGTCCCTAACCTTTCTGTTTCCTGGAGGAGCACTGGGGGCACTGGAGCAGAAAGAGCTGCACAGCACGAGGTAGCTCCTGCCTGCTTTTGACTGATCGGGGCCCTATGCAGGAGGAGTGTCCACATATGGCACAGCCCTTTCCAGGCTGGCTGTACAATAGGGATAGTTTCATTGCAGTTGTAGCAGAACTGGGCTAAGAAGCACTCAGGCAAGCTGAGGTAGCATGGATAGTGGTTCTCAGCCAGGGGTGGTGATGCCTTCCAGAAAGTGGTGATGGGCTACCTGGACCCTGAAAAGTTGAGAACCACTGGATTAAATACACAACTCTCCTGAGCAGCACGAACTCTATCTGGCCTCTTGCTGATGCCCAGCAGGGACTTTGTAAGTCCTTTCCACTGCCTAGTACCATAAAAGAGATGGCAGTTCTCACTTATGCTCCCAGAAAACCTTCATTTTCTGCACACAACAGGATCAGTAGTGATCCTATATAACAGGGGTTGTTAACCGGGGGTACACGTACCCCTAGAGGTACTTAGGCCGTAGGGGGTACGCAGGGGTGGGCAGGCGGGCATGGACAGAGCACACCCCAGGGTGTGGCAGTAGCATCTCCCCCAGTGCATTCCCATACATTGCTTCTTATCCAGGGGAGGGGCAGGCCCCACACGGTACACTGCAGCACCTCCCTGCCCCCTACCTCAGCTCACTCCCTGTGCCTGCTCCCAAGAGCAGGGCTGGGGGGACAAGGGCAGCTGTGCCCCTCTACGAGCCACACACATGCTGCTCACCCACCTGGATGGCGGGGTGGAGGGACTCGCACATGGCAGTTGCCACCATCACCATCCTGCCGCGGCTGCGCCCTGTGCCGCTTTCTCACGGCCAGTTGCACATGGAGCTCCACGGGGTGGTGACAGGCAGCACATGATTGGCCAGGCTCAAGGCCTATCACCAGCTGCATGTATGACCATCCATGTGAAAGTGGCAGGGGGCACAGCAGCGGTGGCGGCATGAGGTGATGATGGTGGCAGCAACTGTATATGAGCTCTCCCCCCAACCACGTCTGCCCATCCGGGTGGTACGTGTGCAGCCTGGAGAGGGTCACTGCTGCCCTAACCCCCCTGGCCCTGCTCCTGGGAGCGAGCACAGAGATGCATTCTCCCTCTCCCCCGCCATTCTTGATTTGGCCCTGCCCCGTCTCTTCCCCCACACACACTTACCTGGTAGGAGCGGGGACTGTGTGTGTGTCTGTCTGCATCTGTGTGTGTATGTCTGTCTGTCTGTGTCTGCATCTGTGTATGTGTCTGTGCCTGTGTCTGCAGCTGCATGCATGTGTGTCTGTGTATGTGTCTGCATCTGTGCGTGTGTGTGTCCATGTGTGTCTGTCTGTGTCTGCTTTTGCATGTGTGTCTGTGTCTGCATCTTTGTACGTGTGTGGGTGTCTGTCCCCTCCCCGCCCAGCGGCAGCAGGCACATGGTGTTGCACGATTCTTGGGGCAGTGGCAGTGGGGTGCAGAGTCCGGCCTGTAGCAGTAGTTGCCTCTGCCCCATGCACAAATCTGGGGGGCACATGCCCCCTGGGCCTCTGCCAGGGTGCACATAGTGGTGGGAGCCACCCCCCACTGCCCACACCCATGGATGAACTCTTACGGCACTGTTCCAGATTCTGCCCCAGCTGTGCAATGTGTACCCTGCCCTTGCCCCAGTCCCAGTCCCAGCCCCAGCCCTAGCCCCACTCCCTCCCTCACCACTGTTGTATGCACAGGGCATACAATGTGAAATGAAAACAAGCAGGAATCTTATCAGGGGATAAGGCACAACACCACATTTATTGTAGACAAAAACAAAAAGACAAAATTAACAGGTGATGTGTCATTCATACACAGTCATACTCACTCACCCTCACTTACATACACATCCTATCAATCATTTCACACACATAAAGACAAACACATACATAGTCCTGCAAGTATTAAGATGTTACCAGTCCTTAAGTTGCTTGAGTTAGTTTGGTGGTTAGCCAAGCTAACTGCGAGATCAGAGCTGAGTCCTGTTGGATGTGTCCAATGCTCCTTCTCTTCTTGCAAGACAGACCCAAAGGCTTCTTGTTTTTGTTCATCTTTATCATGATTGTTCCCTATTAATGTCTATGGGTCTTCCTGTATCACATCCCAATGATGATGAAATGACCCCCCTCTTCTGTTGTGATGTTATGTTTGGCAGACTCTTCTGGCTTTGTGGTTTGCAATTTCTCCATCAGTTGTCAGCAACTCTTCGGCCATTGGAACAAAACATGATCTTGTATTTTGTAATTCTTAACTGCTGATCTTAGACATTGTTGTAACCTTTGGCTGTTACATCACAGAAGGGCAGAAGGCAATTTCTATCCTTCTAGTCTGAGGTGCGAGACAGGCTGTCTCAACATATGCATTTCCACACATACTGTTTTTTCTTTCATTACCTTTTCCAAACATCCCAGATGTACCTCAGGCCTTGCATACACACCACTTCTCTTATACTATATTTAACCTACAAAATCACAAAACAAAATTATTGTTATACTTATGCTAAGCAATGTAAAAATCAAAATGGAGTCTCAGCTAAGACTAAGTGACAGTTGTTTGAGAAAACTAAAATGGATATTGGTTACAAAATAATAACTGACAAAACAATAAAGGATATTATAAAAGCAAATTAACTTTAGCTCAATGCCACAGGAGCCCTGATCTGCCTGTCCTCCCCCCTTCTCCCCCGCAACCTCTTAAAAACAAGAGAAAAATATAAAGGGGTATATGAGCTGAAACTCTGAGGCAGAAGGGGTATACTTGTTAAAGGAGGTTGAAAACCCCTGCTATATAAAATTGAATTTTGTTTGACATCGTCATCCTCGAGTGCATTCCTTCTAACAAAGGGCACTAGAAAACTAAGCACAAAATATACAAATCAGCACTAAGCTGTAAACAGAAGCAGAAGGATCATGGGCAGTGCCTTAGGATAATTTCCATCGTGTGGGATGATACAGGAAGAAGCTGATGTGAACTGTATGGATTAAGAGTAAATTGGTAGGTGTATAGTAAAGATTGGAAGGGCAAGGGCTTATCCAAGGTATACATCTATAGTAGTGGTAACAGGCTTATGTGTACAACTAAGATTAAAAAGGAAGCACTGTTAATAAGATTAAAAGGGAAAATATTTCAGGGTGTTGAAAATATATGGTATTTGTTTAAAAATGCCTTTTACTGGGGTGATCTAGGTTGTGAGGAAAAAAAGAGACTACTTCTAAATATTAGTCAACAGGGGCATTTTTTTGTTCGTACCATTTCTGCATGGGCTTTGTGGTGGTCTAGAGCTTGTATAGTTGAGGAAACTCAGGAAAATTAATCCTAGAAAGCTTTTAAAACAGATCAATTAAACTGCATTAAATTCCTGTGTAGACAGACTCATTCAGAATGAGAGGAGCCATGATTCAGTTTAGTTTACTGGGGAGTAAACTACACTAAATCTAGTCTAGGCTATTTTATTTCTTGATTAGAGTGTCTGAATGAGACATCTAAATGCAGACAGAACAGAAGTTCTCCTTCATTATTAATATATACAAGCTCTGTGGAAGGGTTAATATAGACTAAGCATTAAAGCCTGATCCTTGGTTGATAGAGATTGCCATGGCTCCTTTGGCATCAGTTGAACTGTAACAGCTTACAAAAGATAAGGGGATGGCTTGGTGCTCTGCAGTGAAAAAGAAGCATCTGCATGGCCTGTTGTTAGTGGGTGGAATTGCAGGTGTATAGGCCACCTCTGCACAGTCTCCTCAGGCTAATGTACTTGAGTGCTGCCACTCCCAATTAGCATAAAGAGTCTCACCTTCTGTTTTGGATGCCACTGCACACTCCTGATGACCAAGTGAAGTGCGGCATGGTAGATCTTTGCCTGTCACAATGAGGGAAATGACTTTCAGTGCTCTGAGAACATCAGCCATTTTGTGTGCTAACGAGCCTCTGAAAAGTGAGCCCCAAACTAGACCAGGATATGTTTGCTGCCCCCATCAGCAAATCAAAATGTACATATAAAGCTAGACCTGCAGATGGTGCAAAGTATCGCAGTTGCACTGACTTCAGTGGGACTATGCTGATGTGTGCCACCAGAGCATCTGGGGCACAAAAGAAAGGAAGCTAATACAAGAATGTATTAAAGCAAAAGAAAGGAATGCTAATTCTTGTAAGCTAGCATTCTTCTATTAGCTATGATTAAGTTTAACAGAAGCAAGTGGAACATTATGGTTTTGGCATTCTTGTTTGTTGGGAGTTTAAGCAGTTTCTAGCTTTTCATTTCTTCTTCTTGGAGCTCAGCAGTCACCTCTGACTGTTTCATTTACAAATGAAAGAAATAAAAAGGAAGATCAATAGATAGCAAAATGGCAAACAGTACAGGGAAGGTAGATCGGGAGTTTCAGTTCTCCTTCTCTCCAAACGCAAGAACCAAGAGACATTTAGTGAAACTAAAAAGCAGTAGGCTCAAAATAGGGAAGGTAAAAACTGTTTTTACGCAAACATCTTCTGCTGGTCACAGTCAGAGCCATGCTATCAGGTCATATAGGCTGTGGGCCGGATCCAAGTGGGCTATTCCTTTGTTCTTCTTTACTCCTCTTCCTCCACCGCCCTGTCAAATGTCTCACTGCTGGTGAGTAATCTTTATTGATCATTATGTTTCCTAAGTTATGAGTCATGATGCACAACTTCTTCATGGAATTCACAGAGAAATTGCTCTGTGCTCAATGTACTTTGAGGTTGAATATAATAATAAATAATAATGCTGAAAAAACAGGCAAGGAACAGTTTGCTTTTAAGTCTGGAGTAAAGCCAACAAGCTGAGATTTATGGGGTGGAACTATTTCAATATTGACACAGCAATACTGTCCAAAATGATTTGCTCTATGGGCAGTAATAACGTAAACTATCGCAAGCCCTTAGGCCATGTCATCAAGCCCTAAGAAGCAACTCAGAGTTAGGGTTTGGGGGATTTCTCTTTGTGGGAAAATTAGACTGGTGCAGGGTAAAAAAATGAATTTAAAGCTTTGATTACAATGATGCACCTTTTCTGTAAAACTCTGGTTCTTGCAGAAGAGTTCCTTCTACCATTTGAATTTATGTCACTTTGGAATTATTTTAAGCCCCCTCACACCATATATCTCATTCTTGTTCTAGAATAAGTGTGTGTATGTTTGAAGTTTTACCTGTTGAGCTATAGCTTTCTAATTAAATAGGCACAATTATACTGGTATAACTGCTGCACAAGTTCTTTAACTAATGCGTGCAACCGATTAGACCCCAAGAGCATCAGGAGCCCAATTAGATGGACTCTCTACAAGAGTAGCTGGCGTGGCTATTCTGAATAAATTATTTTAAACCCCTCTCTGACCAACCAAAGCAGGCAGTTCGGAATCACTTCCCTTAGTCAGAGTGGTCAAGCCATGTATTTTGTAGAGCTGTCATCTAATTATTCTCCTGGGTTATGAAGTAGTTTCTACCCTTCGTTTGCAAATGGCAAACATAATTTCTCTACAACAGATTTAGGGTCTGGAATAATTAATGACTATAATTATCTCTACTTCACATTAAATGATTCACTACAGATCTTACCCTTGCCCTGCCTTGGAGAGAAGAGCCAGAGAAGACTTTTGCTTATACTTTTACCTGAGGTTTTACAGCACAAGAAATAAAAGCCATTAACGTGGCAGGAAAGAAAAATGTAGCAAAAAAGACCTCTTCTGTCCCAGTGAAGCTGGCACAGCTCTGTCTGTGTGTCAGACAGGCAGATATTGTCTGTTTATATCTGCAGCCAAGTGTTCTGTATCAAACCTGAATGATAATGTTGTCCAAACAACAAGGTACGTACATAGAAGGGAGAGGAATCCCTCCCCCTACCTCCGCAGTAGGGTAGTGGAATTGTTGTGTCTGAATCCTTTGCATGAAAAAGGAGAAAGAACCATCCTTGCTATGATAACTCGCACCAACAGCAGCGAGAAATTCTCAGAGTATTAACTTGCCTGTCTCCGATAGGTAATGTAGGCTCAACTGGCATGAAAATGAGAGCTATAGTCACAGCTATTAAGTTTTAATAGCTTGTAAAACACTAGGTTGTATTTGGTGAAATAACAGGAAGGACAGGTCATGTACTGTCTATGGAAGCACACCTTTGGTTCTGAGAAAGAACATTTCTCTCCTCTCTCCTTTTTCTTATTGTTACCAGGCAAATCTCTGTTTCATGCTCAGGTAGGTGTTTTTGACTTCTGAAGCTGCCTAGTAATGACTCTCTTTGGGCAAGGTCTTACTGTATTTGGAGGTCAGCTAGTCTGAGCTTTGGAGGGATTTTTTTTATCTGTGCTTCTAATAAGTGAATGGATTGTTGAACTAAAGGGAAAACTCTTCCAAAAATAAATGTAGACAGGCTAGTCAGGAGCAACCACAGCATCTGATGTTGCTAAACTATAGTTGCTTCAATCTACAGATGCCATCAAGGACCCCAATGTAATGCAGCCTCACCTAATTGGTGATAAGGAGAAATAATTTTACTGTAGAGCAATAAAAGGCTATTCTTCACAGTTCCAGCATTGGCATATATGTGTACAATACTGTCATCATACATCTTCTGTCATCTCACTGAGTATGACTGCAAATACGTAAAGGGACAATTTTATTTATAGTCCTGGCCTAAGCGTGCTCCATAAGGATAAAGGACCCTTATTTTGGAGCCACACTGAGACCCACCAGGAAAAATGGACCTAAATGTCCTGTCATTTACATGAGGACTAAGACCATGCATCTTTGCTAAAGTAAAACTTGTGGGAGGGTAGAATAAGGCTATTAAGAGTTTCAAATGCAGTATAAAGCCACTCAAACTCGCACCATGCAATGTTCTTGTACATAGTTATAGCAATTATTTCTAAGGGATGGTTTCCAGGTGGTTCCTCCTGGTTTTCTCCCCAAAAAGAGAGATGGTGGCCACTAGCATTGAACTGGTATTGTCCTGCTGTTTAACAGGAGACCTTGTAGAGCCTCCGGGGTAGACAGTCTCCACAGGGTGCCTATACATGAGCGCGGAGGCTGCTCTGATGCACTGGAATTCCAGCATGGCAATTACTGCACTCCAGGAGCCCCTGCATCTCGTCTATCAGCATCTCCACACTTGAAAATGGTGGTGGGGATGCTTGAACTAACGCTTGTCAAACGAGCTTTGGTTCAAATGCCCCCAATGCCATTTTTAAGCTCAGGGATGCTGATACACAAGATGTGGTGGCACTTTAATTAGAACAGCTCCTGGAGCTGTTCTAATTAAAATGCTGTCCTCCTCACCCCTGGAGCACATGTAGAAATTCTATTTAGCCATTTTCTCAAAGTCCAAGCCCCTGCAGGAATACTTATAAGGAAGAATCTCTGCTTTCATTATTAAAAAATAAGTTTCTAGATCTCTTTGTTGCAGAGAAAACTTGAACATGTGAACCCTCTACCATCAGGCAGCCAATCAAAGAGAATTGCAAGTATACATTTTAAAAATCTTGGGCATTTTTACACATGCTCCTGGATGCAGTGCTTGGCACTTTAATTAGCAAGCTGAGCTAATTAAAAGTGCTTGGGTGTCATGTGTATCAGCAGTGCTGCGTGCCTCTGTGCCGAAAAGATGGTGGTGCGGTGCTTTGAACTAAAGCTCATCAGATGTGTTTTATTTCAAGGTGCACTGTTGCCATTTTGTCAGCACAGAGATGCGCAGCAATGCTGATACATGTAACGCGTGAGGCTGCCAGAATGCATCAATTTCTTCTAAGTGCTCCACCAGACTCGATTAATTAAGTCTACGATGCACAGGATTTTCTGCACATCAGGGCAGGCTCTCTGCATGTATATAGGAGCCCCTTGTGATTTTTAAGTTAGTTTTATTATTTCTGAGCCCCTGAGGCAGATGGTTCATTTCTACTATAGCTCCCGGTGGGTGTAAGATCTCAAAGGCCTGTCAGAACTCTTCAGCAGAGTGGTTATAGGCCACTAACACATTATTTGGGTGGCTATTAACTTGGAGGCCTCCTTCTCAGTTGCCTCTGAGTTCTGGACCACTAGCATCTTAGTTCTGTCCCAGTTTCTAGCATTAGATTTTTGCAGGGAGTGAGGGAGAATGGAAAGACAGCTGCCCAATCCCTGGTGCTGCTTGTGGGGGAAATGCCCTAACTCACCCCTGGCTCTCAAAACACCCATCCTTCTCCACCCGAGTGGCCTCTGTCCCTACCATCTCCCCACAGCATTGTTGTACAGCCTGGCTTCTCTCATGCCTGCCTATGTGTCCTTGTATTTGCTTGGGTGTGTCTTCTCTATCCCTTCTCTTTTTCCCAGTAAGGAAAAAGCCATTGGTCTCCTCAGCCAATAACACCTATGAGATCCTAATTGATCCCATTGGTCAAGTGGCTCCATAGACAAACAGTACATCAGGGGCAGACAAAATATGGCCTATGGGTCAGATCCGGCCCACCAGATCATTCTATTTGGCTCGCGGGACACCTAAAAGGTTTAGAAAATTAATATTTATCTGTTTGTGGCTGCCTGTCAAAGATGACAGGAGCCAGGGGCAATAGGACCCAGGGGAAGCTGGTAGGACTCAGGAGTAAGGCTGGCCTGGCCACAGTCCCCTCCTCCCCCCCACCCCCAACCGGAAGCCTCTGCCTGCCCCGGCTTTCACTGCTTCCCTGCGTGCCTGCTCTAGCAGCATGTGACCCCATGCTGCATTGTGGGACTGCAGAAGCACAGGGCTGTACCAGTAGCCCAGGGCCAGGAGCAGGAGGGGGTGTGTGTGTGTATCTGTTCATTAAGGGAGGGGGAGAGAGACAGAGAGAGCAATGAGGGAAGGGAAGAGAGAGAGAGAGAGAGAGAAAGTGTGTAGTGAGGGAGGCACAGTGTGTGTGTGTGTGTTGATAAGGTGAATCCTGTACGCACACCCCACCATACACATGAACCCACACCCCCTCTAGCACTGCCATACACACAGACCCAACACCCACATCCCCTCACACACCCCAGCCACCCTCCCCCTACACATAGGTCCCCACAAACCCCATACCCACCCACACCCCACATAACCACACCCCTCCCCACATGCTTAGTGCTTTTCTGAGCTGGGACCAAGGAACTAAACTGCCCAAAACATCTCTTGATTTAGGTGTACACACCTCACTGATTTTGAATAGGGCCTTCTGCTCCTAAATCACTTAGACACTTCTGAAAATCCCACCCTTTAAGAAGACAATGTCTGGTTTTAAATTTTAAACAGACTGAAGGATAGTTAAACCTGAGGGCTATATATGCACAGGTGTTTAGGCACAAAAAGATGGAGATATACAAAAGTACCTAACTCCCATGAGCTTTCATTGGGAATTGGGTATTTTAACCTGCTCAGGTACTTTTGTAAATTCTACTAAGTACCTGTTGACTTATTTAGGGGCCTAAATATTTTGGTAAATGTAGCTCAAGATCTTTTGAATGTCTCTCACACAGTAGCAGAGACTGGAAGTATTAGATAGAATCGGTCTCAAATAGCAGTAACTCCTGGTATTTCCCACCCCCCTCACACCCATCCCCCTGCCCCTGTTCCATGCATTTTACTACCTCTCATGATCTCTGTATGCATGGGGATTCCAGCTTCTCAAAATGTGCCGTCTCTTCCTGCTTTGTGTCCTCATTTCAGAATTCCATCTCCTCTGTTTTCTTTCATGCTGACAAGGCCAATAACTTATTGTGAAGCTGAACTGAAAAACTAATAGTGTGTTGATAATGCCTCAGCACCTTGGAGCATAATGGAAAAAGGGTCTATTGAAACAAGAAGCAGGATCTAATTTTTGGTGTGGAACTTCTATTACCATAAATCTGTGTTATCAAGTATAAGTGTCAGGTCAATGATGCAACAGCCATATATACAAATTGTCCCTGTAGAGTGCATGGGTAGCATTTCTCTCTAGATCCAGAACTGTCCTCAGACATGACTCTGATCACATTGTCCCAGTGAGGTGTGTACACCTAAATCAAGCAATGTTTTGGGCAGTCTACTTCCTTGCTCCCAGCTCAGCAAAGCGCATTTATTTTAATGTATGGCACATTAAAATAAAAAATGCAAGCTTTGCTGAAACATTTTGTAAAAAAGGTGCGCAACAGACAGCATCCTTGTCTCCTTTGCTTTTACCAGTGTTGTGCTGGAGACCATTCTTGATGTTCCAGGTGGTGTGCTGTCTAGTTGTGGGCGACGATTTGAAATAGCAATTCTGATTTGAAATTGGGATTTATGGTAAATGGTTGCCTGTGAATACAGGGTTCTGGACTTGGTAGCTCAGGAAGCCCCCTCCCATCCTTTGTTAGCATCCTTTCTGAAATGATATAAACTGCAGTGACAGTCAGACCTGTTAGTACACAGGCCTGGCATACACGAGCATCAGCAACCCCCTGCAGTCCTCACACTTCCCTGTCCCCAAAAGGTGGAGACAGTGAATGTATGGTGCTGGGGTGCTACAGGGGTAGGTGCTTCAGAAACACCAATAGCTCCTTTCTATTTGAGATATTTCTTTTTTCAAAATGAGTAGTTCCATTAGAACAGCTCCATTTTATGCTGGTTGAGTCCATCCTTTATAGTGTCCTTTATTGAGAGAGATGTTTTTCCCCTTTCTGCAACTCCTTTTTTGGTTGCCAAGACAGCCTGTGTTATTGGAGAAAGGACTGTGTAGAAAGGGGGTGTTTGCATGGAATTCAGGGGATGGGCTCAATAGGACTTCTCCTACCATAGATATTTGTAGCGTATGCTCTACTAGTTCAGTCTGGACTCCCTTCAGTGCAACAGTAAGAAGCCAGACACCCCAGTCACCATGAACACCTGATTTCCTGCCTAGTGGCACTATTTTCTCCCACCTAATGGCACCATTTCTTTCCACCTTATAGCCACAGTGTGCACTATGAAAGTGAGGGTGATTAACCATTGGGCAACTTACCTAGAAGCATGGGTGACTGGTGCTTCCTGAGTCTGAGGGGCACCAGATAGCTGACAGGGGGTCCCCCAGCAGCTGATTGCTGGCCGGGGATAGAGGGGCTGCCAGCCGCCGCGCTTCCGGTTTCGTCACTGGCGCTTCCGGGGGGTGCACAACTGATCTCAGGGGGTGCACATACATACAGTGCCTAGGAGCATCACCAGTGCCTAGGGGCATGGTGTATTCTTCACAATTGGAATTCTTTAAATCAAGGGAGGGATGTTTTGACTCATCAAAAAGAAGAGGACTCTGTCGGGGAATCACTAGGCAGAATTCTCTGGCCTGTGTTGTGCTCATGGTCAAGCTCAATGATCATGATAGACTCTTCTTGCCTTAAGGTCAAATTATTTTTTTCTTGGATTTGTGTTAGAGGACTTCATGTCTGTTTAAATAACAGCTTCCATTAGGTTCCTGCTATGCACATGGGATTTAATGCCCCTGCAGTTACTTCTTCCTGATGCTGAAATGAATAACACCATTTATACTGGCTCTGCTTGTGCGGCTATCTGTCAGGCCCCAATGATGTTACATTCTGCTGACGTTTCTGGTACCCAGGTGGAGCTCTGTTATACATGCTTAGATTATATCCACCCTATGATAACTTGCAAAAGAAGGCTTTCCCATACCAGATGCATAGAGAGAGTCTGAAATGTCCTCATATTCCTTATTGCACTCATTTGACAGGTCATAGCTAAAGGAATCTATTTCTTTCATCACCTCTCAAATTTTTTATGCCTGCCTACTTCACACTACTCAGTCTCTCCCTCAGTCTTGCTCAGTGTTACACTCTCTCTTCTGCTGTTGAATCCTCTTTAAGGACAAGGCTCTATTTTCATTTATAAAGTGTAAACCCATATTGGTTTCATTTTGTTTAACGTTCCTCTGAGGAATTCAACGCATAGACCTTGGTGGGGTTACTTCTGGTTTTCATCAGTGTAGCTGAGATGAGAATGTGATCCTAAATATTTCTCTCTGAGGCAGTCTCAAGCTTATAATGTGTAGTGGGAACAGCGGGGTGAGAGTGGGGAGTTGGTGGGGGAAGGTGGTTGTTGGCCAGAAGAAAACAATTTCTGTAGCACGGAAAGCTTTTACAGAGCAATCTCACCATCACCACCACCACGCTATCTGGTGGATGAGGAAGGTTTGCCTGGCTCTAAGCAACTGTCTTGCCCAAGTCCTGCTTCTTTTTGTCACACTGGGCCCTATTGTTCCCAATTCAAGTTCAGAGCAATGAGTGAGCTCGATGTTTCTGGAGAAGGGCATTCAGCCCACTCATCAGTCAAATATGGAAACTATGTTCAACAGTGTAGGGACATGGCCAGTGCTTGGAGTAAAGTGAAGCAGTGGCTTCTGGGTTGCTGTCACAGCCGCAAACACAAATATGTGGTTGTTGGCAGCAACCATGGGGGAGGGGGGGTTGGCCCCTAGCCAAGTAAGCATCTGGAGAAGCTGGCCTTGTCACTTCCCCAGTTATGCCACTGTGTTGAAACCCACAGAGGCAAACCAAGTAGGCTTTGGCTCCCCCAGCAATATTTTGTGGTGACTTCAGTGAGGACAAGGTAATTTGACCTGGCTCTGTTCCTTCTTGTACCAGTATAAACTGGTAATAATACCATCAAGAATAAAAAGGCTGCTCCAGGGTGTAAGTACAGTGCAAGTGGGAGGAGAGCCTGCCTCCAGGACCAGCTCATCCCCTGCAAACATGGTGCTGTGGTTGGCTTTGGGGTTGTATCAAGAAGTGGTATGCACAGAGCAGCAGAGGCAGGATCTTTGTGAGTGAAGATCCTGGTACATCAGGATCTGTTGTTTGTCTGGGACAGGTTGATGCCAAGGTTGATGCTCTGGCTGCCAGTTTTCTCTCGAACCCACAAACCAAGGTGGTTCTTAGCAGTCATCAGATGTATATCCTCTTCCTTGGATCAATGCATAACCATTCCACTTTTGCCTATAGACAAAGATTTCTTTCTTTTTTTTTTTTTTATAGCACATAACCCCAGTCATACTGGGTCTTGTTTTCCTTTCCATCATGAGATGTTACTAGTATTTTAATGCTCCACAGGCAAAAATTTGCATCTGTTTACAGAATCACAGCTTTCTGAGGGCTGTGGTTTCAGCTTTTATCTTTTGGAAACCTAAATATGATGTGATTAAACAATTAACAATTAAAAAAATGAGGCTAGTTATACAGACAACCCCCACTTAACGCTGTTTCACTCAGCGCTTTTTCGCTATAACACGGATTTGAAATTGATACCTGATTTCACTTAGTGCTCAGCGAGTTTCATTATAATGCTCACAGTCACCATCTTGGGTCATTAAAAATAATTGCAATCGCCATCATGGGTCGTCAGATACTTTCGGTTTCACTTAACATGTGTTTCACTTAACACTTAGTTTTTCAGGAACCAATTAAGAGTGCTAAGCGGGGGTTGCCTGTACTGAATATAACCCATGCTAGTAGGCCTTGTCTACCTCTAGTGGTCACTTCACAAAAGAAGTTTTAAGCTCTGTAGAGCTGGGGTTGTAAAGCCTGCTGTCAGCCAGGCTCACTTAGAGAGCTGGACTGTGTACCCTTCCTTCACATTTGTGAGCAACTGTTTGCCTAATGAGACCTCTTGCAGCCAATGATATTATTCACCACAGAGGGTAAGGGGTTCATAATTAAGGCCAGAAAGCTCTTGACTTTATTTAACTACCATGGGTGCGTCCAGATGAGTGCAACCATGCGGTATGTGGCGCCGCAAACACGTCTGCAGTGCCACATACCACACAGTCAAGTGTTCTCCACGCTGCAAGGGTGTGCTGCCCGTGCGTGCACTGCTCCTCTTTTTTTTCCGTGTTTTTTTGACCTGTGGATATCCAGGGGGGAAAAAAAGCAGAGCAGCTCATGGACAGGCAGTGCACACTGCTGAAAAACAGAGCCTGGCTGGCCAGAGCCACACTGTGGCTGCTAGCCAGGCTTTGCTCAGCAGGATTGCCACTGCTACCGCCCTGAGAGGCCTCCAGGAACCCCTGGTAAGGCTTCTGGGGCCAGCCCAGTGCTGGCCCCAGCCTCCCCTAACATCCTTAGGGTAACTTTCTGTGCACCAAAGCACACATGGCACAGGCGTTCCCTGGGGACAAGCAGCTGCAATGCAAGGTGCACCGCTGCTACTTGTCCCTGGGGAACCAAACGTCCCCGCTTGTCTGGATGCGGCCCATATCTTAATGCTTCTTAGTGCTTCTCCCTTCCCAGAATTATTAAGGTACCACAAAATGCAGAGCAAATATCCATCCTTACCCTTTGTTATACCACATGGCAGGAAAATCAATGGTACAAGTGTGGGTCTAGGGCAGTGGGGAATACCAGCTCTTTTTTGTTGCACAATTTATCTGAAATAATTAGGTTATGAACGTGGATATCTCTTCTTTTTTCTTGAGTATGGAAAGAAATTTTAATAATTCCCAGTTCCTTTTCTAAATAAGGTTCCATAAATATGGCTTGTATTCTCCATTTAAGTATTCTGATGTTGCAGGTGTGTGTGTGTGTGTTTTCTGGTGGTGGACAATTCAGGATTAGCTGTTCTGGGTAATTATAGTAATCCTTATAGAGCTTGACCTAGGAATGAAATAAAATAAGGGGAATTTTTTAATTTGAAAAAATATATAGACAGAAAACCTCTATCCTGCCAGGAATATCTTCAATTCCAGTTGCCCTATGTCTTTGTGCACCACATTCAAGTTGCTTAACAGTAAAGTCCTTGGCAGCCCAATTGTATTTCTCAGTTCAAATACTGGGAATATGTTATAGTGTAGCTGGAAAGAAAAGGATTTTTTTCATTACATTAAATATTTGAATCCTGTACTGAGAATAAAAGTTTGCTGGAGGCAAAATTGATGTGACCAGGTGTGTGTTTATAGCAAACACATCTGGTTTTTCAGCACAGTAATTTTTTACATTTTCAGCATACATTCATTATCATGCTTGGTTTTTCTCTCCCTAATGCTTTCAATTATCAGAACTGCGCTGGTATTTTATAGATAGCTTCTGCCATTTCTGCAAAAAAGGAACAAAAAAAATAACATGGCTGGGAAAAAAATGGAAATTATACAGCATGCTAAAAAGGTCATAACTATATACTGTGTTACAAGTGGTTGAATATTACTGAAAATAGAAGCTGAAGGAAAGAGAAGTATTAAAATGAAGGCGTGAAGAGAAGCTTAGCTCTGAAATGTCCTGACTTGTGCATTTGAGTTGGTCAACAAAGGAATCACCAGTAAGGACATGAAGGGTGGGATTTCTCTTCCTACTAAAATCAGGCAGGAATGCTTCTGTGGTGACTGCATTTGAAAATCCTACCCATAGAGTTAAGTTTTAACTTCCTTGATAGGATGGTATGCTCCAGAAACTCCCTCAGAACAGCTCAGCCCATATCCTAAATTTCCTTCTACCAAAAGGCCATTTCCACCTCCCTTATATCTAGGTGTCTAGACTCTCTCCATGAGTCATCCTAATCCACTTAATCCTTTATTCTACAGAATTAATACCTATTGACACCCCTCCTTCTTCCACCTCCCTGCCTTTCAAATGCAGTGATGTAACAATGGTAGCTATAAATGCCCGTCACTGTGCCTGAGATTATTTCATAGGAACCATCACTAAATGCCTTGACTTCCTTCAGATCTAATCCGTATCAGGTGTGTTCTTGGTGTTCCTCTTACTTCAATCTTTATTGCAGCCAGCTATCTCTAGTCAAATAGTCCTTCCCAAGAAAGCTAGTTCTACCGGGCACAGGGTAGCAGGGCCTAGCAGCAAAGATAGTTGTAACACCCCCTGCAAGCTAGTCAAGCCCCACTTTGGCTCCTCAAGGTACCCTCCTCTTCCTGTCTCACCTGCCACACCTTTATGGATTTCACAGTACTTGGGGAGGCTGTGCCAAAGTCTCATAGTAAGCCTCAGTTCTTCTCCAAGCAGGGCTGCTTTCACTCTGCCCAGCCCTCTGTGGTCCTTGAACCTTCTGGATCTCTATGCTGCGTGCCCTCAGGCACCCCTGCGGCCTCCATACCAACTCCATAACCACAACCCGGTACTCTGGTTAAACCTAGACACAATATAAACACAAGCAAATCATTTCCCAACAAAGATGCACTCCCATTCTGGGTCAGTGCCATACCACAAGCCATCACAAGCCATATTTCCCCCTTTGCTGTCTCTCACTGGGTCTGGATGAGCATGCACATGCCTCTTGCAGTGTCTTAAATCAGTTTGAAATGCCACAAGAGGCATGCTGAGAATGAAAAAATGTTCCCCACACTGCATATCTGCAGCACGGGCTCAAAATCTGATATCTAGGTTTCCAGGTATCAAATAAAAACACAACGTAGAAAAGTGATGCAGGACACCATTCCCCACCGTGGCCTGAGGCAAGCTGGGGCTTGGATGTCCAGAGATGCTCTGGCATCTGGCCAGGAGCGGAGCAAGGCTGTGACCCAGGTTTTGTCTCCTGGCGGATTCTAGTGGTGGGGGAGGGTGTGCTGTGCATGTGTGTGTGGGGGGGGAGGGGGCTGGTTGGGAGGCAGGGAGAGTCCGGGCTGCACTCCAACCAGCTCCACCAGCCCCATAGAGCTCAGCCCAGCAGCAGGAGGTGGGGGGAGAGCCAGGGCTGTGCTCCGCCTCCCACCACCAGGTAGAGCTCCATGAGGTTGGCAGAGCCGGTTGGAGCGCAGCCCGGTGGTGGGAGGCGGGGAGAGCCAGTGGCAGCAGCAATCTTCCCAGCACTGGGCACAGGCAGCACCCAATTCCAGTCCCAGGCAGCAGCAGCAGTGGCAGCCTCCTGTCCTCCAGCACGCAGATCTGAGGACCCGCACTGCTGGGAGGAGTCTGGCACAGCCCTGCAGCCTTTTTGGGGGTGCAGGCCCCTGGACCTGTGCGCTGGATGACAGGAGGCTGCAGCTGCTGCCTGGAGCCAGTGGGAGCAGCAATCTTCCTGGTGCTAGGTGTAGGCTGTGCCCAGTGCTGGTTCCAGGTAGCAGCGGCAGCCAGGTGATGGGAGGCAGGGAGAGCCAGTGGCAGCAGTAATCTTCCTGGCAAAGGGCACAGGCTGTCTCAGGCAGCGGCAGCCTTCTGTCATCCAGCATGCAGATCCAGAGGCCCGCACCCCCAGGAGGAGTCCAGCACAGCCCCAAAGCCCTCCCAGGGGTGCAGGCCCCCAGATCTGCACGCTGGATGACAGGAGGCTGCTGCGGCCGGCAAGTGTCATGACTTTTGCTTTGAACAGTTTGAGATGCAGTTTACCAGAAACCTCTGCACATATCTCCTTGAAACTTGGCAGGCTTCATGCCCTCAGAAAAGGCTACACTCTCTGCAATTTTCATCTGAATCAGGAAAGAAATGACAACATTTTAGGCATTTTCATGATTCCACACTATAGCCTATGGGCAAAACATCAAAATGCGTCAAAACAGCAAAACAGTTTTGACGAAATGAAACGATGAAACAGACCACTGTCCCTTTGAAACAGTGAAATGGACATCAACATAAAACAGTGCTTTTTCGCACAGCCTACTAACCACCTGCATTTTCTATTAGTTCATTTAAAGCGTAAAAGTACGGTGGTTCTCCATATCACAGTGTAACAACTAGAGAAGCCTTTTTCCCAGTCTTATTTCGCAAAGCTCTCACCAAAAGCTTTGCTTACCCAGGCAAGGACAAAATGGGACTTGTGTGGAAATGGCACAAGATGGTGCTTCACAATTCTTAGACTTTTGCTCAGTTCCCAAGTCTGAAAAGCATGTGAATGTGCCCTCAAGAGCTTTGCCGAAGTCATAAGTGCAAAAAGCTAACACTGCTTCAAACAGAATACCAAGGAGGGACATTCCCTTGACTCAGTAAGTTCAGTAATAAGCTCCATAAGTAAGAGCCAGACTACATTAAAACCCAGCCCATCTGAGAATTGGATTGATAATAATCAAGATTTAACAGGCTCAGTGAGGCTGAAAATATAAGCATCCTTTGAATGCAATATGTAAGAGGGGAAACGAATATACCTAGGGCTAAATTATAGCTCAGAAAGCTAGTGGAAGTGAGCAGTTGTCACATGGGAGGTACTGTAGAAAATGTACTACAAACCTGACTACATTCCTTTTAGTCTGTATGCAGAATAGCTTTTTAGTCTTTTCCATGGGGACATTTAAGCCAGCTCTTTTTTTCTGTTTCTAGATTATCAGGAGGGATTTCCAGTGTCCCCAGAGTGTGGCTTGGGTGTGTAAGAAATAGTATGGCCACCAGCTTTTTTCAAATTATTCTGATTCCCTGTATTGTAATTCAGAAGATCCTCACTGGAGTGCTTCTGTTCTGTACTGGGACAACATTCTGAGCAACTACTTCCCCTTCTAAAAAAAAATTAAGGTAAAAGCTGTTTCCTTAAGAATTCTCATTTCTTTTTGACATGTATTAGGAAAATTTCCTTGGACATTTTTCAAATTGTTCCCAGTGATCACATTCCCACAGGAAAGCATGGGAATGCACCTTATGAATCTTTGACTTGCTAGTGCATGGCTTCATGTTACCATTACCTTACAAGAACACCACTGCAGAATAGTTGCCTTTCTGCCTTTTGACAGCCACTCTGGGGTTGCTTTAAAGATGATACCAGTAAGCATTCCCTCTCCCATTCATATTTCTTTATGATTTGTCACCATGGAAGGAAATGAAGATTAAATTAGGAATACTGTAGGGGCATTATAGATTCACCTTTAGGTGTTCATATAGTTGACAGCTACAAAGACTGTAGACTGCCTAGGAATAAATATAGTTTTCTACACGTACCGGGGTGACAGGGAGGTTGCAGCATAACTTTAAAGTAAGAAACAAGTGCTGCTGATGGTATATGCAAATATATGCAAATCTGTAAATTGGCAATCTAGCATCTTGTGGGAGGGTTTACAGCATCCAAGCCTACATGAAAATTCTGGTCTACCTGTCCAACAGTGTCTACTAGTCCAGCAGCACTGCAAAGAATAGATTCATAGATTCATAGAATCTAATAGTCTTCAGGGCCAACAAAAGATGTATTGACTGTAGGGCCAAAGGATCTGTTTCAGGGGCAGGCAATTATTTCAGCTGAAGGACTGCTTAACAAGTTTTGGAGAGCTGTCAAAGGCTGCAAGGTTAGTCCTGCACCTTGACAGGTACCCTGAGCCCTGGTCATCATCTAGGAGCTGGCAGTCCTGCCCCCTAAACTCTGACCTTTGCCACTGGAAGTCCCACCCCTAGCTCCCCAGAAGTACCAAAATATATTCTAAAAATCAAATATCTACTACAATATACATTAATTTGATTTTTTAAAATATTGTTGTCCTGATTGATATGTTGGCATAGTATACATAGAGGTGATTGCATAATAGCTTAAAATGAAGTCTTACTCTTAGTAAGAGTAGTATAGTGTGAAGAAGTATGGAGGGATGTGGAGGTATAAGTGGGTGGGTACAGGGTTTGTGGGGGGCTGTGTGTGTATGCGTGTGAACTTTGTGGGGGGATGGATAGGTGTGGACAGTGTTGGTGAGTGGTGGGTCTGAAGTTTGTGGGGGGGGTGTGGATGTGTGGGGTGTGGGTGAGTATGGGGTTTGTGGGGAGCGGTGAGTGTGTGGGGGGAGGGTGGCTGTGGGGGTCGTGGCATGTCTGGAGACGGAGGGTGGCTGGGGTGCACAGGGGGTGTGGGTGCATGTGTATGGTTGGATGTGTGTGGGACCCACCCTACAACACACCTTCCCCTACACATGCCCCGCTCCCTCATTGTGCACAGCCCCTGCCACCAGTAGCAGCAGCAGGTGGCGAGGCCTTGGGGTACTTATGACCTACAGCAGGCAGAGACCCCTGACAGTGCACAGTCCCAGCAAGCCCCAGGACTACACATGGCCAGGCCACCAACAGAGAGAGGGGCTGGGCTGGCCTGGCTGCAGAGAGCCCAGGCTCAGCATTCCTACCACTCTGCCCTGGGCCCCCGCTGGCTCTGGGGCACCAGTGCAGGCCCTGTGCTTCCACCCGCCCGCTCACTGCCACTTTCCCCCCCACCTGCCACCTCTGCCCTTCCTCTGCTGCTTCCCTACCTTCCTGCCCACCACCACCACTCCCCCCACCCACCTGCTGCAGCCCCCCATCCACCACTGCTCCCCCTGCCCATCACTCTGGCAGCACACGGTTCCCAGCTGCATGACCAGGACCACACCACACAGCAGGAACCAGCCAGTCTGGGAACTGCATGATGCAAGAACCAGCCCACAAAGTTCCCAGCTGTATGGCCAGGACCGCACAGCGCAGCAGAAGCCAGCTGGGAACTGCGGGGCCTGGGCTGGGCCAAGTTGGCTCCTGCTGTGTGCTGCAGTCCCAGCCATACAACTGGAAACTGTGTGGTGCCCACTGGGCCAGGCTGGCTCCTGCTGTGCCAGTGATTCTCCCACTCCCTCCCTCCGCCCATTGTTATCTGAGTTTCCACTCTCAGACAGAGGGAGGGCAGGGGAACGGCCCCATGGTTGCCAGGCCAGATGCCTTTGCTAGGCAGAAGCTTCCAGTTGGGGGCTCGAGAGCCAGGAGGGCCTCGCTGCTTTTACTGCTGCTGCTGGGTCCTGCAGTCTCTGGGTCCTGCCGCCAGTTCCTCCGGCCACTGGTGCCTCATCAGATTTTAGACAGGCAGCCACCAGCAGGTAATTATTTTCTAAGTTTTAGAGGGGCCCCATGGGCTGGATAGAATGGCCTGGTGGGCCGGATCTGGCCCACAGGCTGTATTTTGCCTGCCCCAAGTTATTTTATCATCTCATCCAGGAGTTGGCAACCTATGGCCAAGGACTAGATCCAGCCTGCCACTGACATCCACCCTGCAGAGCTGGTAATTCAGCAGCAGGGGCATCCAACACTGGGTTCCAAGCACAGAAGCTACAATATGGCAATGGGGAAGATCAGGAGGAGAAGAAGGGGCAGCAGTGGTCCAGCAACCCACCGCAAAGTGAGCTGCGCTATTACAGTTCACCACTCCTAAAAGGTTGCTTGCCCCTAATTTAGTCTACCTGACACATTTCACCCAGTGATTCCTGAATGAAACTCATAACTTCTGAATTTTTGAGTCCCAAATCATGTGGGTTGGTGTTGGAATGCTTCGGTGTTGGAATCCTTCAGTAATATTGGTTTTGGGGTGACTAGTACCAGATTTAATAGCAACTCTCTTTGATCTGAATATGCAGCTGAGCACAGGTCTGGAGACTTGCCTTTACTTAACAATATATACTCTGAATCTATGGGATCACTTAAGTCTCAGATAAGGTCATTACACTCTGTTGTCTGTGCTTTCATGCTATCAAGTATTTGGGTTTTTCTTCCTTTGGGTTTTCTTTCTTTTTTTTTTTTTTTGTACAAGTCCTTCGGCTCTGCCTGAGGCAAAATGCTGAAGGAATTAAGAGAAAAGAAGGTCCTAAGGCAGATTGACACAGACAGCTAGTAAAAAGCCTGTATGCTTCAAAAGGAAACATCCCACGTTATTTCCGAAACCTTGAGCTGACGTTAGCACCGCTGTCACTGTATTCCAGGTCTGAGGAATCTTACAAAACCAGTGACTGAAACTGCAAGCTAACAGGCTCAATCATGGTTAACCCAAAGTATAAAGTGTTTGCCTAGGAGGAGAATACCATTTTCTACCTATTAGTAAGAAACAGCCACTTGGACGTCCCCTGTTTACCTCCAGTGGAAAAAAGCATGCCTGTTAATGCAGCAGCCCTAAGGGTTTAATTATAGTGACTTAATTTTATCATTTATGGGGTAGCACACTTACATGAGCAGAGAGAACTGTGTGCTAAAGTACTCGCCCATTGAGGATGGGAGTTGTGTTTTTCACCACTTCACTGCCAGAGGCAACCTGGACTTACTTTTAGCAAGAGTTCCATCAGAGGTCCTTCTAAATAACCAGTGAGTCCACACATCTATGGAAGCCAGGCTCTGGCCCCCTTCTGATCAAATCTAGATGCCTTTGGAAGTATCTCTCTATGGGACACCTACAGGAGAGAGAAAGGGCTGCTTCCACCTTGTGAAATTAAAATTCCCATCGCCTAAGCGTTTAAAGCACTTTGTCCTGAATTAAACTAACTTCTGACAGTCTGACCCAGGTGCCAAAACAGGTCTGCAATGTGGCTGTGAACTTTTCTAAATGAAGTGGAAAACTGAAATCCAGTACTGTGTATACATTCATCAGTGCTTAATTATCTATTCCCCTGGGGTGATCTTTTTGGTGCTGAGAAGGCTTGCATTCAGAGTTGCAGTTTAAGACAGGACAGCTCAGCTTGAAGAAAAATAGCTGAATGGTGGCTAAGGAATGTGTAAGTAGCTAAAAATAAGCTCCTGTGCTAGTAGCCAGAATGCTTATCTCATGCAGGATATAACTGTGCATTAAATTAGACATTGGAAGTACAATTGCAATAGGAGATATAGATACTCAGAAACCTCTGAAAATTAGGGTGTGCATTGTCCAAGCAGAACCGGGTGATCCACTTGCTTTTTCTTGAAAAAATCCTAGTTCTAGTCAATAGTTTCTATGCAGCGTTAAAAACCCCTGCATGGCCTGAGAGATCCTGATATGTACAGAAGTTGCAGGACTGTGATTTTTTTTCCAGCTCCTTAAATATAGATTTAGGAGCCTAATTTTAGTACCTGAATTTTGAGGATTTTTCCCATGTTATAACATGGCTTAAAAAATGTGTTAAGTGTTGGGGGTGGAGGGGGGGGGGCAGGGTGTGGGCATGCATGTATGACAAAGAGAGAGAGAGTGAGAAAGAAAACACACACTTTTTAATTATTGTTTCTCTATTTTGGGTGCATTTTGTTTGCATTATGATAAAGTATCAAACAGGGATGCTCTTCTAAGTTCTCAGACATTCTAATGAGGGCAGTGTAATGTATGCAACATGGTGTGTCAGGTGTTTAATACACATCGCAAAAGGTCTAAGATTACATTTTGTTCCAAGAGTGGTTTCAACAACAGTTCTTTTAACTTGCATTCATCATTCAGATTGTAATTAAAAAACTCTAATTGATGGTCCCTATGACTTTACTGTTTCTCTCTCGTTTGGTGCTTTCCTTAATGTATTTGTACTTGGCTGATTACTTAGTAAATACTGAATCTGAATGCTTAGGAAAACCTTTCATTGGACTCTGTTCTCTGAAATACAGTAATGTCACCAATATACCCCTTTACTGAGGAGTCATGGCACAGTTCAAAGCTTGTCATTTAATTCCATGTATTAGCATGCCATTGCTTAAGGGAGAGAGAATTAACCATGTTGGAGTTGTGTCACCTTTTTGGCTGTTGGCATTAATCCAAATGGCTTTGGAGAAATGGGACCAGGGCATGTTATATTGGTTGGTTTCTCCATAGTCTGTAGGTCTTTGTCTTCTTCTAGATAAGCTAATTGTTTATTGCTGTAACCCATCTTCTGTGATTCAGAGCCAGTACTCCAAGTGAAGTAAGATTTTTTCACTCTCTCTTTAAGTGGTCTTTGTTTGCAGCTTCTTGGGACAAACTCTGACCATCCATGCAAAAAGAAGAGAATATTAAAAGAAAGGCTTGCCAAAGCTGCTCACTCATTTTGTATGGACATTTTGTCTGACCTCCAAGATATTTGATTCCATTCCATTGTCCTTTTGTATGGGTCATAATGGAAGATCACAGAATTATCTAATGATTTTTTTCCCACTAATTAAAATGATGCTAACAGTTTCAAAGGCTGTTATCAGCCTTCATAAGCTGCCTCTGGAGCAAAGGAAGATTCTTACTTTAATTGTGATTTCAAAAGCTTTACATTACTCAATTGTGGTGGGGGAGTGGGGAATGATTAAACCAATTAGAAGTTTACAAGACATTATTCTTGAGGGGAAAAAGACCCTAATCATACGCCTGTTGCTCAGGCCAGCCATTTACTTATTGATTTTCAAGTGGGAATTTATTCCATCAGGTTTCACAACAGTGCTTCCCAGCCCTTACAATCATTCTCCAGCCCACTGGAAAGTTTCTGAGGAACATGTCTTACTTCCACATATAACTGGCTAAGAGATTGGGCCCCCTCCTTGTAGCTAAGTAAATACCTAGCTAATACATGCCTTCCTTGCATCGTGGCTGGCCTAGGGCAATGCAGTCAACCTAGGAATTAATCTATCAGTTCAGAAAATACAATTAGTTCATTACACTGCAGCGCTTCTCCTCAGCAATGTGGATTTGCAAAGCTGGCCCAAAAGTGTCTGCAGGATACCTATGAGTCAGGCCCCTCACCTTTCTGTCTTCCAGACGGTGAGGTACATATCTGTGGTGTTTTCCCTTCACTGCTATGGAGGTAGTCCATTCTCTTTTAGGCCTGGCTTGATGTATCCATACAACAAAAGTGAATGTTTAAAATATTAATGAGGGTTATATGTTACTTGGAGAACAGACTCTAACAGTGAGGTGACTCTGCAGTGTCTTGCATAGTACATTTGTAGCAAAAATGATGATGGTGATGTGCATCTCTTAAAAGTGCCTGTCGCAGGGCACCTCAGTGCCTGCTCCTAGAGAGTAGAAACTGCCAGGGAGAGGGCCCTGGCAGAGCCAATTGAGCACAGCTGCGGGTTGCCAGGGTAACAAGCACAGCTGCGGGTTGCCGGAGCAACTAAGGGGAGCCAGCTGCCTGTAGGGGGCAGGGCCTGGCCCTTATAAAGCCCAGGGCTGAGACCAGGCTGGCAGTTCCCTGCCAGCAGCTGGAGAGGCAGGAGCTCACGGGGATAAGATATGAGTAATGCTCGAGCAGGCTGAAGCATGGTGGCTCTGTGGCACAGGAGCTATGTTATTGCAGCCAGGAGGCTTGGGTGAGGCTGTAGGGGTTGGAGGAGGCCTCATAGGGACCCCATAGGGGTGGGGTGCCCTAGCGCCAGTGAGGGCGCAGTCTAGCTCCAGGAAGGCGCATTATTCTCACAGCGCCAGCGAAGGCGCAGCTTACATGCCAGTGCAGGCGCAACTGGCAGTGAGGAGCGCAACCAGTGGGTTGTGGACGGGGAACACAGACCCCGGGTTGTGTGCGGGGTACGTAGACCCCAGCCCCAGAGAGAGGGGCTATTTTATTGGGAAGCCCAAGGTGGGCACGGCGAGCCCCGAAGAGGGGGAGCGCCATATTAGGAAGCCCAGGGTGGGCGCAGCAGATGCCAGCAAGGGCGTCACTTGCGGGGTACATAGACCCCAGCCCCAGGGAGGGGCCATACGGAGGAGCCCGAGAGGGGCCATACGGAGGAGCCCTAGAGCGGGGCGGTACTGAGGAGCACGAGAGGGGCAATATTGAGGAGCCCGGTAACAGGCTAGCACCACGGAAAACCCAGAGAAAGGCAAGGTGCTGCGGTTGCCCCCGAGAGGACGGGGAGTAGCAGCGCGGTGAGCCTGTACTAGAGAGGGTAGTGGTGCGGTGGGCCTAAAAGACCGGCGGCTCGAGGGGACGTCCCAGAGGGGACTAACGTATTATAGAAGAAGGGCCCGGGAAGCAGGCGTGCAGACACACCAACGTCTTTCACATCTGTGAGGCTTGGGGCGTGGTATTAGGGGTGGTAGGAGCCATGCGCAGCCCATAAGGCTAGGGTGCCTGGGAAGCACCCATTGTATCAGGAGACCCCCAGGGGGTCCGGAAGAACCACGGGGACAGAGGTCCAGAGTAGCCGTGCCCAGGGAAGACACAAGGCAGCCTCCCTATTATATGTTCCAACAAGACATGGTGGGCGAGAATAAGGGGGTGCCTTGGGCCTGCCTTGGGCTGGTCTTGACACGGAGCGAGGGACCTCGAGAAGTTCACCGCCCTCCTAGAGGACTCCGCCGTGACGGTGCCTTTCAACCACAAATCTCAAAATGCTGTAAAAGAGAGGTCATTATCCTTCCCCCCATTTTACAGATGGGGAAGCTGAGGAGCCCAGTTGTAGAAGCTAACTTGGGCATGTAAGGCTTTATGCTAACCTGCATTTCTGTTAGCACAGTAGGATGTATAATTTTCCATGACAAGTTACTTACTATTGCTTCGGAGCTAACATTCTGAAAAGTTTTTGCAGGGCCATTTTAAGTATAATTGCAATGGGGCCCTTTAAAATGTGACATTTAGCTATCCTAGAGCTACTTATTAAAGAAGTTAAAGATCAGACTAGTAATGGACTCAGCATTTCTAAGCTGCTGAATTGGTTCTGGATTATCATAAGATGCTAATGTTTTTGTCACATAATGTAATAATCCCCTTAGCGAACTCCATAAACGCTAACCTGAGTCGCATCATTATCAGAATGTTGAGAAGTCATTTCCATTTAGATGACTTGTATTTTTCTATTAAAATATATATTGGGAAGCTCAGATTGTTGTTTAGTTGACTGTCAGCGGCGACATCCAATTCATCCCTTCACTTCAGATTCAATAGCCAAGAATGCATTCCATTATGAAACTGCATTGGTTGTCTTAAGTGAGGATGCCAGGGATCATAGGGAGTTCCACCAGGGGATGAGGACTGAATGTTTCAACAGTCTCCAATCCGCTTGTCTTGGCAAGACAATATAGTGTATTCGGGGGCTGTGATGGCCCTACAGCAGCAGTTCCCAATCTGCAGTATGGGTACCACCAGTGGTATGCAGACAACTTGTCAGTGGTACACATTAGCAGATTTATTATAATTAGTTTATATGTCAAAAATCTGCTGGTGATACTTAAGATTGTATCATTTTAAATTGGGGGTGTGCAATTTGTCAGAGTTTGGGAACCGCTGCCCTACAGCAGAGTGGAGAAAGGACATTTAATGAGGCTAATGCAGTTCTGTTGTAAGCATAGTCTCTGACCTCCACATACATAACAATACCAAATTAATTCCTCAGTTAAAGGTGACTAGCTCTACCTCAAGAGCTTAGCTTACGTTGGCTACATGAGCTAAAAAAATTGCAGTGTTTCTCCATAGAAGCTGAATCAGGGCCAACACCTGCTGATGCACCGGAAAGCTCAAGTTTGCATTCAGCAAAACACCAGACAGCCATACACCAGTCAACTGCATACCTAAGAGCACACTGCTTCCGCAGGGACATTTCTTTCCTTCTTTTAAAGTTCTAAGAAGAGGTCTTGCCCCTTTCTATTTGGAAAAACTCTTAATGTTAGAGAGAGCTTGAAAACTGCCTTTCCAAACTCCTATACATGTTAACAATGTGCAGCTTTAACTTGCAGTCCCTAGTGTTGGAGGTAGAGAACTTGTAAGTACTTCAAAAGGGGAAGGGGCATTGTGGCAGTGGAATTTGCATCAGCTGGTATACTGTAATTGTTCGCTTCTGCACACTCACCGAGCCATACAAATGACCTAAATCTCTTTAAATTTAGCCCTGAATCAAAGTATGTTAAAGTGACAATGGGTTTCCTACATCTGCATCATCTGCAGAGGAGAGCCACGTGCATGATCAGAGGTCAGGAAAACGGACGTTATGATGAGAGGCTGAGAGCCGTGGGGCTCTTCTGCCTGGAAAAGCACAGGCTCAGGGGTGATCTAGTGGCCACCTATAAGTTTATCAGAGGTGCTCATCAGGATCCGGGGAAACGTCTGTTCACCAGAGCGCCCCAAGGGATGACAAGATCGAACCGTCACAAACTCCACCGCGACCGATTCAGGCTGGACATAAGAAAGAACTTCTTTACTGTCCGAGCCCCCAAGGTTTGGAATAGACTGCCACCGGAGGTGGTTCAAGCACCCACTTTGAACGCCTTTAAGACACATTTGGATGCTTATCTTACTGGGATCCTATGATCCCTGCTGACTTCCTGCTGCTGGGGCAGGGGGCTGGACTCAATGATCCTCCGGGGTCCCTTCCAGCCCAAATGTCTATGAAATCTATGAATTAGAGGAGAGTGTGCAGACTTAACAACTGCATCATATACTTATGACTTGCCTGCCTGTTTTCATAACTGCACAGGTGGCAGTCACAGCTAGCATGGGTGTGATGTTCCCCCATAAACTTCATTTCCAAAGGTGACACCTTCACCACGGAATTCTTTATGCCACTAACTGGACCCTGTATTCTGGGTCCCGAGCACTCTTGCAGACCTTATCTTTACTGTTGGTGTGAAACTCAGCTGCTCTCCATAGTTCTAGGGAATAAAGCATCTTAGGTGTCACTGAGTAGTAGGGGTGTGTGAAGCAGGCCCAATTAGATTCAGATTCGGCCCAAATCGGGGACAGTGATTCGATTCGTTGATTCGGATCACTGTCCCTGATTCAATTCAGCCAAATCCAAATTTCAAGATTCAATGTTGATTTGGAGAATCAGTGAGTGAGACGTAGACACAGCTTTACAAGTTTTTTCTACATACCTTGAGGTAGCGGGCATGGCTTGTGATCACTGCAATGCTGAGGTGCATGGAGCATCCCACAGGAGTGCAGGGTGGCCCTTCACATGCTTGGCAGCGAACCCAGAAGTGGACTGGAAGTACTTGCAGTCCACTTCTGGGTCTGCTGGGGAGCACCCCCTGCACTTCCCCAGCTCAGCGATCAGCCACCAGGGGACCCCAGGTGCCCCCCCAGAACCAGGAAGTATCAGTCACCAAGCCAGGGGGGTGGGGTACGGCAGACCCGAGAGTGGACTGGAAGTGCTTCTGGTGAGTGCGCTGGTAGCCCCCCGCGCTTCTGTGGGACGCTCCATGTGCCCCGGCGTCACAGCACTCATGAGCCCCTGCTACCTAGAGGTATGTAGAAAAATCTTTTAACGCTGTGTCTATGTCCGAATCTCCAAATCTTTCCGAATCTCTCCAAATTGATTTGCAGGTTCCAATTTGATTCAGAGAGATTAAAGGGTCCTCTGATTCATTTCAGATTCAGCCACCAAATCAGGCCTAATCTCCACTGAATCGAATAAGGGACCGAAGCTTCACACAGCCCTACTGAGTAGGGCTGTGATGCCAAGCATCCAGTCAGGTCCTCAGGAAGGATTGCTCTACCCCCCTTTTCTTCCCTCTTTCCTAGCAACAGTATGAGGTAAGTGACTTTGTTTCCCCTGTTGCTAAGGAAGCTCAACTAAGGCTATGTCTGCACTATGCAAGGCAGCACTGTGCTGAGAGACATTGTGCATGCTCCATAATCTTGAGCCAGGAGCAGAATTACTGCATTAGTACAATACTCTGCAGGCCAGTCAGCTCTGCTTACCTTGGACCTGTTTGTTGTAGGAGATAATTTCTTTACATAACACAAAGTGTTTATTTTTCACTTGCCAGTGGCTCTGCTCACTTCATTCAGAATGGAAATAAGGGGTTAATTAATTAAATACAGAATTTACCTCTGGGCTGAGACCGAGGAAACTGAGCAGGGATGTGTTCTCCCTCTCTCTCTTCGCTTCCCTCGCCACACCCCGCACCAGGGTCATTATATTCTGCCCTCTGCCAGACAAGTTCATCCAGAGCATGCTGGAGTTCAAATAGCACATACAATGCCAATTAGTAAAACTAGTGGCTGTAGCACATAGATCAGTGGGGGATCATCCTGGAGACCTTGGGTACTAATGCACCCAATTCAGTACTTCAGCATGGGTTCCTTAACCTCACCTCACTTATCTAAGCATCTCTGTAAATATTTAGCTGAATTAAGATAAAAATAAGCATGGACTTCATTTTGCTGAATCGGGGCTCAAAAGCAGATGTCCATAACACTTCCGCTTAAGTTATCCAGTTAACTGTTGGTAATGAGCAAGATCTCTTCTTGACATGGCCACCCACTTGATGGGGACATGGTCACATGCAGGGAGCCAGTATGCTGCCCAACTATGAGAAGCAGTAGCTTGTGTATTTTTTTGATGAGACTGTGAGATATCCAATGAAAGGGGTTGGAACTGAAGTAGCAGCCTCATTATTGTAGGAGTCATCTGCAAATGCTGTAATTCTCCAAAAAAGAACAATATTCATATTCAAATCAAGTAAAATATTATTCGCATCTGTATATGTGCTTGTGTATTCAGCAATATTTGGGCCCATGTGTCACCAGTACAGGAACAGAAGGGCTTAGGTATTTGCTCAGCCAGTTTTTGGCAGACTTGGCATTATTAACAGCTGTGACTTAGAATGTATTTACCTCTTTACTTATGACGTTTATGTGAGAATTGCCCAATACCAGCTAGAACTGGCTACAGCAGCATGTGATCCTTGTTAAAGGTAATATGTGTTGGAATCTTTTGGGCTGTAGCAACTACATTAATAAAACTGAACATTTGGGCTATGCATGTTTTTTGTGGGGGAGGAAGGTGTAGGACAGGTGCCAAAACAGTGTACCCGCCTTTAGGATCCTCATCCTGCCAGTGCCCTTTGTTCTCTCCCCTGTATTTTCACCTGCCATATCTTGATGTAATAACTGGAGAGGGGAGGTTTCTCAAAGGGCCAAGAGAGCTTTGAGAAAGGGGACCCTTGTCTGGATCATGGCTTTCCTGGCCTCATCTAACTTTTACTCTGGCTGTGTCTACTAGCTCGGAGCCCATGGTTCAGGACCACAAGCTTCTGACTCAGCTTGACCATGCCCTTATCACTTCAGGCTCCAAGGCCTATGAGACCCCTCCACAGGCATCTGGGGCCACGGGTCCTATTTTCCACATTCCAGTCCTGCCTTTCAGTCCCTGGCATGCTCTGCCTATCTCAGAAAAGATGTCTTTATCTTCCATCCTCTCGACAGAGTCTGAAATTCAGGGGGTCCCTGATAGCCCATACCCGGCTCACCGGGGAAATGAAGACCACAAAACAGAGGTGCAAAGGGAAGCAATGAACTGGCAGAGGAAGGGAGGACCAGGCATCCTAGACCCTTTCCCCTTCTAGTAACAGGGTAGGGGCCCTGTTACGAGAGGCCATAGAGCTAACATGAAAGGTAGTGAAATCAGAGACTTAGCAGCATCTGGACAAGATGCTACATTTCTAAAGCCTAGTGTTGACAGAAAAGAAAGAGCTTGCTGGATAGGAGAAAAAAAATGCCCTCTACTTAAAGCATATGTAAAATTCCAGTACAATAAAAAACAGAGGGTTTTTTAAAATATCATCTTTATTAATATGTACATTTCAAAGATATTATTTTTTTAAACACCCGGTAAGATCAGGCCAAAGTAAAGAAGGAACTTTATCTGATTAGGCTATAGCTGTGCCATCAGTGAATACATCTAGAAACTGCTGTCCAGGTCAGTGCAACATCTAGTTTATTTTGTTTTAATAGAGGCTTTATTAATATTGCTAATGAGAATCACAGTTGGTCTGGCAGAGTTGAAAATGTTAACACAGCAAGAATAACAACAGTATGAACTGTATGATGGTTAAACTGAGCTTTTTAAAAGTGGATCTGGGATACAAGCTCCAGAATAGAGGATGACTCTCACAAATCCCTGCCTGTTATATTATCTGGCGGTGATGCATACGCTTCAAGTTTGTGTGCTTTCCTTGAACAATGTAATATTTTTAAATGGACCCAATTGTCTCGTGGTGCATCCAAGGGACTTTTGCAGAACAATACATTTGTGAATTTTGCGTCTAGTTCTGGAAGCCTGGTTCTTAAAAGGATGTGCATTTTTCAAATGCACATCCTTCTGAATGAGAATACTGTTAGCTACCACTGTTACAAGATCTGAGTAAACTGTTCATAGCTAGGTAAGGCTTATCCAGACAAATAATTCTGCCTAAGTGTACAGTAGGATGCCAAAAAAAGTTGAGATGTAGATAGGACTATTTGAGTTTGTATATCTCTTTCTGGTGTTTTCATATTAGCTGCAGGCTGAGTTATTTTTAATGTGCAGAAACTGTTATTACAATACTGTAGTCTAACTTCTGACCTAACATAGACTGAAGAATTTCTCATGGTTACTGCTTCCATTCCATAATTCCTAATTCAGATAGGTAATATCTTTTGGATAAACATCCAGTCTCAAAGACCCATCCACCACACACCTAGTTTATATTTTTCCAGCAATGGATTACTCATATGGGGAGAGGATTTATTTCTACTATAAATGGGTGCTTGTAGACATGCTGGGAAGCTGCTCTGATGCACTATAATTACAACATATTGTAACGGACTTGATTAATCAAGTTTGCTGAAGTGTGCTAATTAGCACGCTCCAGCCAGTCTCCGTGTCTCGTGTATCAGCATCCCCACACTTCAAAATGATGGCGGGGGTGTGTAAACTAAAGCTTATCAAATGGGCTTTAGTTCAAGAGCTCCCACCACCATTTTGAAGCATGGGGACACTGGTACGTGAGACACTGCGGCACTTCCATTAGAGAAGCTTTCAGAGCCGCCCTTATTAAAGTGCCCCCCCTGCCCTCCACACCCATCCCTGGAGCACATATACAAGTGTCCAATGTGTCTAGCTTTAGGTTTTGGACATTGGCTCTTGTTATGCCACTTACAGACCATGATCAAATTACTGTTTCACTTTCTCTTTGTCAAGCTAAATTGACTAAGCTTTGCATCTCCCTTCTTCCAACAGAAAGAGAGAAAGCAATGAGATTTCCAGATGATCATGTGCAAACTTAGAGCATGACCCCCTGTGAAAGCACAAATTTCAATATTTTTTTAAATCAAGAAGAACTCGCTCCTGAGAGTGGATGAGGAACAAGAGTAACAAAAGCTTGGTGATGATCCGAGCTGACATCCATGTTTTTGTATTCAGACCAATTTTCCTCAAATACTGTTTGTCATATTAGCACAGATTTAGCTGGGTATTACCCTGCTTGGCAAAACACTGAAATGCCAGGCATACTTTTTATTATGGTTGTATTAAACTCTTTAATTTGAACGTTGCCCTTGTTACTGCCCTCCAAGGCTTGGCCAAAGGATTATATTTACATTATATAAAACATAAAGCATATCGGTAAAAAAGTTTGATTGTCAATTAAAAGTTTGCAGATTATCATTAAAAAAAATTCTTGGATTGGCAACTGTGCCATTAGGTGTATTTAATAGTTACTGTATTACTGTTCTACAGTTTCTGTGAATTCTTACACACATTTTTTGGGACTTGTAGCTAAAAAGCAAATATTTTCTTTTTACTATAAGATTTATACAGGATCACAGGGCAGGAATAAGAGGGTTTTTACATGACAAGCTGAAATCCCTTGGTATGCTTTTATTCTCTGATATTGCTGTGAATATCACCACTGGCATACCAGGAGGTGCTATTTGGTGACTTGTTCTCCGTCACTTTTCATTTTGTGTAATCATTCACACCAGTGCACAATAGTGGTGAAATGCCACTGTTAGGATTTAGCAGTGCTTTCGTGCACTTTGAACTAGTGTGAATGACTACCCCAGCTGAAAGTCAAAGGAGAATTAGTCCCTTTGTGCCAATCTATACAGAGCGTTAAGAGCATTCAATGCCATTTCTGTAGCAAGCCCAGATGTCACTTGTGGCATACCTCTAGGTAAAATGGTCTATGAATCAGCTGCCACCTCCTTCTAACCTCACTGCAAGGACTTGATTCAGTGGGCATGGAGATTCCTGTAGAATCCTATTTGGTCAACTAAATGTTGACCTATTTGGTCAACCAGTTGGGGAATTGTTCCACTCAGTCATGTTGTTCCACAGGTGACTGGCAATGACCAAAAAAATATACAGGATTATCAAGATGTATACATTGGACCCAATTCTCTTTTCAATACTACCAGAAAGGTTGTATTGAAGAGAAAATATGATCCAATCTGTAGTTTTTTTAAGAATTACATTTTTTTTCACTGCAGTTATGTCAAATATTTCTCTAGGCATAAAATAATTAGGAAAATCATAGCATAATTCAAGAACAGAAATCATTATTTCCTGTACTTTTCAAATAAGTTAACTTTTTTTTTTTAAATCTCTGGGGCAATATTTTATTGAGCGTAAAAATTAGATGCACTTTTTCTTTGCACATTTCTATTTTTAAAACATTTAAAAAGTAAGCAGGTTCATTTTTATGTTGAATGTTCTAAAATGAAGCTGCTGTGGTTATTTTCCATTTTGGGAATACATCTGAGCATGTGCACTGGTCTTTGTGAAAAATCATTTACTCTCCCATACATCAGTGCAGACTATTTGAAACAAGGGTAGCCTTTCTGTTCTATGTTTATACATTGCTCTGCACAGAAAAATTATGGTCCATGGCTGGTGCTCTTAAGCATTATAATAGTACAAATAATAAATAGCAGTAGTAATAATAATTATCCTGTATTGGCTAATCAGAGCTAAAAGAACAAATAAAATAATTGAATAGCAGTTTGATTTACGTGTGAAAATGCAAGGAACATATGTGCACATATGAACACGCACATTTTTCCATGTGCCTAATTAAGACATGCAAGTATTACACTTAGAGTTGTCTGAGCATTTGCACAAACCTAAGTAAAGTATGTACTAAAATGTTGCATAAATATGAGCATAGGCTTTGGAATGTTTGTCTTATAATCTACAAGATCTGAATCTAATTTTCTACTGCCCCACAGTCTATATAGCTATATACACTTGTGCATATAGACATCTCCCTCATGAGACCATAAATTTGCACCAGGTGATGCATCAACTCGCTGAACATCTGCAAGTGTGTAGCTGTAGAGCCTATTCTTGAATGACAGTCCCTTCTGCAGTTATCACATGTGACGTTCATATCTAACAATTGTGAATGTGATGCATGGTTCTTCCTGAGGTTTTTCTGTCCTATGCATGTTGGGCTGTTCTTTCCTCAATAGCCTTCATCCCCACCCTTAATAGACTGTTCCCAAATGCATCAGTCCTCAGCAGTATTCTTCCAGTCATTTGACTCATGTTCATTGCCTTCATATCTCTCTTGAAAACATCTTTGAAACAGAGGTACGGATGCCCACGTAGTCTTCTTCCTGTTAAGTGTTCTCCATACAAGAGATCCTTGGGTATACACCTATCGTCCATTCTTCACATATGACCAAGGTGCTGAAGTTGATGCTAACTGAAATGAGAATGGATACTCAGAATGCCAGCATGCTCTAAGACCTCAGCATGGGCAACTTTCTTGAGTAGAATATCTGGGCCAGGATTTGCTGCTGTACAAAAGGGTGTTGATGACACAAGCATAATATGTTTTAACCTTTGTCTTAACAGTCAGTTTGTTGTTGCTCCACACTTGTTTGTTCAGCATGCTTATTAAATCTGATGCTTTGCCAATATGAGTATTCACTTGTACAACCTAAAAGTAAAATGGTACCAAGTCAGAATGATAGAATTTTATCTGCATTTTGAACAGATGTTTAAGTGACCGTGCAAGTGGTTAAGAACAGGAGTTTCTATCTTTATAGTATGGTGGACTGTGAGGTTTTAGCCTTGTGCTTAGAATATCAAATGATGGTGTATTTGCATGTTATGGACCCATCACTTAAGGATCACTAGGGCAATAATTGCTGTCTAATCCTGCTTGGATTTATAGTAGGGCAACTTGTTATTTGCTCTACAAAACTGTGGCCCACACATTAGGAGACATGGTTTCTAGAGCCTAGATTAGAGGACTGTGGAGGTAGGGAGGAGGTGAGGGGAACTGTCCTTGAAACTGCATTGTACATAACAGATGTTCCAGGTAGAGAAATAGTGGTTATACATGTCCATCAGCATTGTGTTCTGATACACTGGACTCACTGGCTGATGCTCTATATTACTCTGCAGTCATTTGTGGCAATGCAGAATGAAGTAAAACATTCAGTGTCTGATTTAGTAGCATTTGACAGTTGGTGATGACAGCAGTGCTGGGCAATGGAGAATCTGGCCTAATTCTGTTTTCTCCAGTTGCCATATGATTATGACACCCAGAAGCTGTGAGCTAGTGAGACCTTCATGTTGAGATCTGAGGAAATAAAACAAATTAGAGAAGCATTGCGGGGCAGTGGTGTCACATAACAAGTCCATAAGCCACATCAATCTTTCGGCGTGATTCATAGATTGATTGGGCACTCTGCAAAACGCATTAGATTGTCCATGGCATGTTGGATGTGCCACTGTAAATGGAAGCTCTGGGAATTACAATGCCTTGTTACTACCTTGGCCAGATTTTATGGGTGTATTGTTATAGAAAGTGGATGACAAAAATCAGTGCTGAAAGTTTAGCTGTACAAAGATTATCATTGTTAAGTCACAGAATCATAGGTGGCTGGATGCAGGGTGGAGGAAGGGGTGTGCAGCCGGGTGTGGACCAGCAGCAGCGTGGGCTGGTGGGTATTGGCAGTGGCCACTGTGTGTGAGCTTCCCCCCACCATTTTCAGCTGGCCAGGTAGTGTCTCTGTGGCCCACAGAGGGGTGCTGCTGCCTTTGCCCCTGCTCTGCTCCTGGGAAGCAGCAGCGAGGAGTGGTGGGTGGCAGCGCTCCATCCCCACCTGACTGCATGTACCCCCTAGGGCCTTCTCAAGTACTCCTGAAGGTATGCATACCCCTGCTTGACAACCCCTGTCATAGGTAAATAGGGTTAGCCGGGTCCTCAGGTTGGTCCTGTAGTCCAACCCTCTTCTCACAGTAGGGTCACTCCTGTCTAAACCATTTAATCAACATGTCTTGTCTAGACTTATCTTAAAAACTGCCAGTAATGGAAACTCTGCAACTACTGTAGGCAACCTGCTCCTATGCTTATCTGCCCTTGTAGTAGAAAAGTTCCTCCTAATATCCTACCTAATTTTCTCTTCTTGCAATTTAAGGCTGTTATTTCTTGTCCTGTCTCCCTCCTTACTTCCTCCCCACCTCCCCTGTCCGATGTAACCCCTGACATTTTTGACCTAGCTGC
This sequence comes from Alligator mississippiensis, assembly GCF_030867095.1. NCBI lineage: Eukaryota > Metazoa > Chordata > Crocodylia > Alligatoridae > Alligator > Alligator mississippiensis. The sequence continues at coordinate 156,755,820 of NC_081826.1, read as the reverse complement.
CCAAAGAATAATTTGGTTGATAATAAGCAAATGACATGCAGGTGACCCTCACCATTCGTGGGAGATACGTTTTCCTATCCCCCGCAAATGGTGAAATCCACAAATAAGGCACTGCATTCATGAACACAGTCTGTGTTCATGAATGCAGTGCTCCCGGTGGCTGGTGGGGGCACGGCTCCAGCAGCGGCAGCGGGAGTGCAGTAACAGCAGTGGGAGCCCAGCGGCAGCAAGTGCAGAGCTCCTGAGGAGCTCCTGTAAGTGTATAAAGTGTATTTAAAATGCAGATTTGGCATTCGCGAATATTTGAAACCATGAATGCCAAACCTGTGAATAGTGAGGGTTTCCTGTATAAAGAAGCATTGGAAAGACAATGTTGTCCCTATGCCTTTCTTTGAGTAGCCTCCTCATAGACTGTCTCATTTTAAGGCTGACAAAGAGAGGAGCTCTGATTGTGTTTAGATGCCTTGTGTGGATCGTGGGTGGGTTTTTCAGAAGTGCCCAAGTGGCAGATCTGGGAATAGAATCCAGCTCTTCCAGTTCCCATTTCAGTGCCTGACTCACTAGGCCAGAGCACAGAAACCACTCACCAGTGTTGGGAATTGGTAAAATGGTGGAATTTTCAAAAAATCATTTGGGCGTGTTTATGATACAGATGCTTGCTACTTCAAATGAGGGTTGGCCAGAGAGTATAAATGTTAACAAGATGAATGAACAACACTGAATTTCATTCAGAATTAATTATAACACACCTTCTTTGTATTAGATAAATCAGGAAGAGGTGAGTCACAGTGTTTCTGAATGGCCATCAAGCACCTCCAAAGAATGCCTTTCTCCATTGTCTTCCTCAAATCTTGGTCCAGTAAAAACACTTGCCACATGTGACTCTCAACCTGATAAATGCCAACATAAAAGCATAATCTGGTAGTTTGGTGCAAATGGCTTTAGTATATGTTAACATCTAGCCAAAGAGTGGTTTTGTATATAGACAAATGTAGCACCACTTTAATGATAACACTCTCATCAAACATCCCTATAGTGTGGGCACAGTTATAAATGCCTGGAAGTTAGGTACAGCTACTCCTTGCTTAACGTCATAATTACGTTCTTGAAAAATGAGACTTTAAGTGAAACGATCTGAAGCAAATCTAATTACATCACAATAGTTACCTACTAGCAGGCTGCAGCCAAACAACTTTATAACTGAACATTGTGTGACTTTAAATGAGTATGCTCTCAAATAGATCAGCGATGTAATAACAAAACAATGTTAACCAGGATGACGTTAAGTGAAGAGTACCTGTAGTGCAACCCTGAGTGTTGCATGCTCTAAGTCTTTTTGTGAATCTTGACAGTCCTTCCTTATCCAACAAAAGTTTTGCATCTACGTGTAAATGTTTTGCTGAACCGGATGCCTAAGAAATAAAGATACTGTTTATCACTGTCCCATTTGCTTTTTATCTGGCCACAATGAAAAAAAATATATTGACTCCAAGAGTTGTGTTATTCATGGACCATCTCAAGTCATTTTGAACCTAATCCCTGAGGGGGAAAATCACTGGCAATGCAGACCTAAAACAAATGTGCTGTAAATTCATCCTTTCCTCTCAACGTACGCTAGCATATAATATTGAACATATTATTTGTTAGATCCATATTTACTATCAGCTCTTTCAAAAGTCCACAGACATTTTGGAGGAGAGATAAGATGTGGCTGTGTGTTATCAAGTTTACCTGCACACACTGCCCTTTGCAAAAAGAGTGATGCCATGAATTAATCATGGGATGTATTTATAGTAACAGATGCATCATTCCTGCTGGTAATGCATCGAGAAGTCTCTCTGCAAATAGACTTGGTTTTCCCTTCACTATATTAATTTGAATGCTAAGTCTACTGAGATTTTTTTTTATAAACAAAGAGATTGCATTAAGTATTTTGGCTTAGAGGTTTGGATGAGGACACCTCTGATTACAGAAGGCATCTGCAAAACTTGGCTCCTCCAATGAATAACATGCAGAAAAATGCAAGTGCAGCTTTTGCAGGTGCAGATTGCACTCGCAGAAAGGGATGTCTGTCAGAGGTCCCATGGAAAATTGCAGCCCTTGCTGCTAAAAAACAAATTTCATTCCAAAACACAAATCTTCATTTATTAAAGAAGCATGACCCCCTACAGAAAAGCGAATAGATATATTAAAAACAACAAAGTAGTTCCACTGGTAAGTCATAGTTTGCCCCATAATGCAAGTTATATTTTGGATTTTGCAAAGGCTTATGTATATGCTTCAAAGTGGTAAAGTCTCATCGATTCAGAGGTACTACTCACATGCTTAAAGTAAAGCATGTGTATAGATCTTTGATGCATGGCCTTAGCTGCAGCCTGAGATACCACCCAGTACATTGGATTACTTGTAATCACTGGATTACTTGTATTTCTGTGGAGCTTCCAGCATTGTGAATGCTGAGTGGAGCTTTGAAAACAGGCTCAGTGACTTGAAAAGCCATTTCACTGTTTGTGTCTTTTTTCCTGTTCCCACCTTTTTGTCTTGAATTGACCAAAAATGAATTTAGGCTGGTAATTAGAAGATGGCTTTTAACCAGCAGGGACTGGAAAAGGGCCAACGTGGTCCCTATTTTCAAAAAGGGGAGGAAGGAGGACCTGGGTAACTATAGACCCGTTAGTCTTACCTCAGTCCTGGGGAATCTCTTTGAGAAAATTATCTAGGAACACATCTGTGAGGGACCAGCAGGGGAGATTATGCTTAGGGGCAACCAACATGGGTTCATTAGGGGCAGGTCCTGTCAGACCAACCTAGTTGCCTTCTGCGACCAGGTCACAAAATCCTTAGATGCAGGGGTAGCAGTGGATGTAGTCTTCTGGACTTTAGGAAGGCCTTTGACACTGTCTCTCACCCCATTCTCATTAAAAAATTAGGCAACTGTGGCATCGATGCCTACACAGTCAGATGGGTCGCAAATTGGCTGGAGGGCCACACACAGAGAGTGGTGGTGGACAGGTCACTTTCGACCTGGAGAGATGTAGGCAGTGGGGTCCCCCAGGGCTCGGTCCTCGGGCCCACACTGTTCAACATCTTCATCTGCGACTTGGACGAGGGGGTGAAAAGCACCTTGTTTAAATTCGCAGATGATACTAAGATATGGGGAGAGGTGGACATGCTAGAAGGGAGGGACAGGCTACAACCAGATCTGGACAGGTTACAAGGGTGGGCGGATGAGAATAGAATGGGATTCAATACTGACAATTGAAGGTATTGCACCTAGGGAGAAAGAACCAGCAGCATACCTACAGGATCCCTTCTAGTCAGCACAGAGGCAGAAAAGGATCTTGGAGTCATTATTGATTCCAAGATGAAGATGGACCGCCAATGCAAGGATGCGGTCAGTAAGGCTAACCACACCTTGTCATGCATCCACAGATGCATCACGAGCAGGTCCAAGGAGGTGATCCTCCACCTCTATGAGACATTGGTCAGGCCGCAGTTGGAGTACTGCATCCAGTTCTGGGCGCCGCACTTCAGGAGGGATGTGGACAGCATTGAGAGGGTCCAGAGGAGGGCCATTCGCATGGTCAGGGGGCAGCAGAGCAGGCCCTGTGAGGAGAGGCTACGGGACCTGAACCTGTTCAGCCTCCACAAGAGAAGGCTGAGAGGCGATCTGGTGGCCGTCTATAAACTTACCAGGGGGGACCAGCAGGAAACAGGACAGTCCCTGTTCCCCTGAGCACTACCAAGAGTAACTAGGAATAACAGCCATAAGTTGACTGAGAGTAGGTTCAGACTAGACATCAGGAGGCGCTACTTCACAGTCAGGGCAGCTTGGATCTGGAACCAACTTCCAAGGGAAGTGGTGCTCACTCCTAGCCTGGGAGTCTTTAAAAGGAGGCTAGATAATCACCTAGCCGGGGTCATTTGACCCCAGCATTCTTTCCTGCTCATGGCACGGGGTCGGACTTGATGATCTGCTCAGGTCTCTTCTGACCCTACCAACTATGAAACTATCCCAAAGGCCTCTTCTACTCCTGTGTGTTGTTTTTTTTAGGATGCAAACTCTTTAAAGCTAGGGGCAGACATTCAAAAAAGCCTGAGACTGAATTGATTTAATCTTTGCAGGTTAGTCTAACCTGGCTAGGCTGAACCAGTTTGTAACCATGCAGACAGCCCCTCTGGAGTGAAGAAATGCTGGCACATGCCTGCAGTGGCTCAGGCTAGAAGTTGCGGGGCACTAGAGAAACCCTCCTTTTCCTTCCATAGTGCTTAGCTGCAAAGTGGGGAGAGAGGGGGGCATGGCCAGGCCCCAGCAGGATGCTCTGATTAGGAAGGAGTTTCCCCCCTTGCCCTCACTGCTCCTGACCAGTGCAACAGGAGCATTTATCAGCCCATCAAGAAAACAAAAGCCTCTCTCATTAGTTCAAGCTCTTCTTAAACAACTTTTTCCAAGGAAGGAATGGAGAGACATTACCAGCTACCTCTTGATTAGCTCCAAAAAGCCCTAAGTGGAAACTGTCCTGTCTGCCTTTGTCCTGTCTGGCTTACACAGACACCTCTCGGCATTAGCTAGCATACCACATGGTGGCTACAGTCTGTGCTGTAGGAGAGGGGATGGGGAAATCCCTGCTTGAGCAGCGGGGGGTAGGGGGAGAGTGGGGCAGGAGGAAGCCAGGCAGAACCTGCTGTGCCTGCAACCTCCACCAGAGCTCCAGCCAGAGATTAGAGGGGAAAGGTCAGCCCAGCTCTCAGGAGCGGAGGCCCACCCAGGGCTGCAAAGCATCTGGGATGCTGGGGGACTCTGATTTAACTTAAACCAGGAAGGGGTCTGGGACAGACATTGCATAAACCAATTTGACCCAAATCAGTTAAGTCTAATACTACATTCCAGCAGGTTTATCTCAAACCGGTTTCTGCCATTTTCATACTGGTTTATGTGCACTGGATGTCTGTTCTGTTACAGTTTCTGATCACTTAAACTGGTTTATGCGTGATGTTTGTCCCTAGCCTCGGGGGATAAAATGAGTTAAGCAAAATCCATCACATGCAGCCAGTGGAAAATTCTGATATTTCAACATTTTTTCCTCCTCCAAATCAGGATGACAAATTTTTGCACAATTGAAATTCCTCATAAGTCAGGTAAGAGGATGAAGTATAAGAATTTGTCCATAATTTTGCTTTGATTCATGTTTATCCATAAGGTAAAAAACCATGGCTTATACAGCCTTTTATGTATAAAGTGGAGAAGCTTGCAAATACTTGTAGATTTCCCCTGCCCATATATCACCATGATATAGTGAGCCAGATTCTATTGTATATATGTGTTAGGCATCTTAGGGGACTTGCATCCATAATTCTGACTCTACTGCACCCTGTACAAATCTTGAAAATCCATTATTGCATCTCCTTTGTAACACATTGTTATCTGCCTCTTAAAACTGAATCACAAAAAGCAGCAAAGAGGAAGGGGACCCACTCACCTTTTACACTGCCTGTTTTTCAAGGACTTGAGCAGGGAGGAATAAAATCACACTCACATGCCTAATAGATTGGAATGGAATTTTGTCTAGTGTAAACAAGGGGCCTGTCTACACCACCATGTCAGTGTGTCCTGGCTAGGACTTTCCCGTGTGCACCCTGCCCACCTACTTCCGCATGCAAGCTGCAAACCCACAAGTATAGCCACTCAAGACACTCCCGGGAGGCCCTCTGCAGCCTCTCTTGAAACTAGTCACTGGTATGCTTGAGAGCACCTACTGTGTTTGACCCTGGAGTGGCCTCACCGTTGTACTTTAGGTTTGGAACCCAGGGGCCAGAATGAGGGGAAGTAGGATGAGCTTTGGGCTGTCCTGGGTGGCAGCACACAGCTGCTGCCACAACAACCTACCTACCCAGAGAGGACTCTATCCTGTATTTACAGCAGTCAGTGGAATATATGCTATTGAGTTTGAAAGGATTAAGAGCAGACTTACAAGGACAAACTCTGCAGCCCATATTCAAATGAATACCAGTTACTTTCTCAAGCACATCTGTTAATTGCAGCATGAATACTCTCATGGGTAGAGATGTGCAAGAGCTACTTCATGTTTGGGTTATCAGACACAAAAGGAGCTATGAATCTCTTGGAAAAGGCAGAACAGCGGTGTGAGTCAAAAGCAGCAGGAGATAACTAGAGCACAGTTTCTCTTGCTTCCAGGAGGTAGGTTTATCTCAGTCCTGGGAGAGCTGTTACACAGGCTCATTTATGCCTTCTTTACTTGGTACTTGGGGAGAACTGCCCTCACTCGGTTAGGCTCGGTCCCACAGAGAGCAGTTTTTAAAGGTATAACTCTTGTGATGGGGACTTTTGTCAAAGCAACTCTAACACTGCAGGTTTTTCCATTTCACACTTCTCAGCTAGGTAGGCTTGTGCATTCTGGACCTGTGCCTGGAGGCACCACATGCTTCAGATCTTCAACTACCAAGAGTAGAGGGAGTTCAGGAGTGGAATTTTAAAGATATTTAACCCTCATCCATTCTCATGAAACTGTAACTGTTGTTGTTCTCATGGAATAACTTGTTACCCTACCCCCATGAACAAAATGGAACCAGTGACAACAGTTTAAATGTACCAAAAACTATTTATTAAACTAACAGATTGTTTGAAAGAGTATTTATGATGCTTTGAACCCAAAATATTATTTAAATAGAACTCTGAACAAAATTTAAACTTTTTTTAGTTTCAAAATGTGAATGAACAATTTGCTAAGTCTGCAGTTCACACTGTTTTCAAACTAAAAATTACTTCCAAAAACATTTCCTAACTGTTTTAACTAAATATTGCATTCTTCACAAAACAGCAGTGATGTACTGTGATGCACACAAGCAAATCGCTTACCATCTTCACCTTGTTTCCAGGTTTTGCAGTCATCTGTCCTTTTAAAGTTAGATTCAGACTTGCCACAACCTGTCTAGGTGGGTTGGAGCAGAACCTTGCTCTCGCACTGTCTCCAGATTAGAACAGGAATGGAGCCTGAATGGTGTGCTTCACTCCTCATTCCTGGCAGTGGAGAATGAGTTAATTTGCTGGTGGCCTATACAAACACAAATTATGGCATCTCTTTGCTGGTGGTTTCCTTAGAAGGGGGGAGGAACAGAATCTTGGCCCTGCCCATCCCCTGACTACTCTCATTGGAAAAGGTACAGAGAAAGGCAAATAAAATGATGATGGGCATGGAGAAGTTGCATACCAGGAGAGCCTAAAAAGGCTAGTACTCTTCAGTTTGGAATGAGAAGACTGAGGGGGGATATGATAGAGGTCTATGAAATCATGAAGGGTGTGGACAAAGCAGACAGGGAGTTGTTATTTGCTGTGTCCCAGAATATTAGGATTAGGGGATGCCCACTGCAATTAGTAGGTGACAAGTTTAAAACTAACAAAAGAAAGTACCTTTTTCACAGCATGTAGTTATCATGGAATTCATTGTCACAGAATGTGGTAGTTGTAGATAGCACAGCTAGGTTGAAAAAGGGACTAGACAGATTCATGGATGAAAAACTGGTAATAGCCATTGAGCACAACAGTAGAAGCTGTTTCCTCTGGCATCTCTAGACCAACAATGGTGGATGCCAGGGAGGGTAATGAATAGGGATAGATCACTCTGGATTTATCCAGTTCACTGCTCTCCCTCTAAAGCATTTATCTGAGACAGGCCTTTTGATATGCCATACTGTGACATGGGCCAAAGCCCACCAACTAGAGCTACAAGTCCCCATTGGTGATGGGGGCCACTAAGGGCATATATCTGATTACTTGGGGCAAGAAAAGAACAAAATACAGATGGGAGTGAAGGTTAGAAGTGAAAAATTTGAGCGCACCAAGGGGGGACAATGAGCAGAGTATACTGGACAGTGCCTGCTGGCGTGTAAACGGGTCCAAGGAGCCAGTGAACACTGCCCAGTGAAACTCTGCCTGGAGACGTGAATGGACAAGGGACAGGAAAACAGCCCCACAGTCCCCAGTGTCCTCTTGAACAGAGCCACCTTCCTGGACAGATAGATAGCAAGCTTGTCTAGGGCCAGGAGGAGGCTGAGCAGGAAATCCTGGGATTTGGTGGGGCTGCAGATGGGGAGCACATAAATGAAAAGGTGTGGGGAGTACTGCAGTCAGAACCTCAGGAGGAGATTCTGAGGAGGTGGTGAAGGGGCTGCAGCCTGGCACGCTCCAGGTAGGCATGGGCCAGGGCCTCCTTTTGCTTGTAGAAGAGGCAGGTATCAGGGTTGTCCATAAACCATGCCAGATACATGACTATGGCAATGACTCTGTGGCGGAACCACCAATTGAGGTCCCCAGAGGCTTGCAGGATTAGGCTGGAGTATATGCTCATCCACTGGGGACCCTCATCTTTGCTGAGGATGTCCTCCTACTTGGTGTCTGGGTGGAATGTGAGGACGGGGTGGTAGACCACCTAAGACAGGATATAGGGCTAGATAAACCGTTGGTCTGACCCAGTATGACACTTCTTATGTTCTTGTGGTCTTTATCGCTGCTTTCAACCTGGGCACACATCACTTGCTTCCACTCATGATCCTGCAGAGAAGATCGAGGCAGCTGGAATAGGTGTGGAAGTGGAGGGGTGGGAGGAAGAAATCAACCTACCTGGGCAGCTATGTAGGCTAGGACCTGGCCTTTTTGTGATAGGCATTTTCCATCTAGCTAGACTGTGGTATGAAATGCACAGTGTGGAAATGTAGTACATACTGGTGGTTTAATTTTGTTCTGCCAAAGTACCAATAGGCTGAACCCAGGTCTTGTCACATCTGGGTAGCCATGCCTGGACCTTGTCATCGGCAGCTGCTCTAAGGGGTGCAAAGGTGATACCTCAGGTTATGAAATATCTGCTAGAAATGGAGTACTTGTCATTCTTGTTACCGTGGCAACATTTACTTTTGTATTCAGTATCATCCCAGCAGCTTGTGGAGCATAATTTGATGCAGGGTGCCAGCAGTGCGAAATAGAAAATAGCATTATCTGAGTAACGATTGGTCCCCCTGCAATCTAAGCTACAAAGCCCTAGGTCCCCATGAAAGGTGAATGAGAAGAAAGTGGTCTAGAAGAGAGAAATGCTAGCTGGCCAAGGAGAGCAGAGATTTCCAAAAATAACCTGCCCACCAGTCAAGCTACAGATGTGTCACTGTTTATCAGCAGACCAGGCCATCTGCTACAGTGTTTCCCTGGAAACTCCCTGCTTTCCTCATCCCCCACTCCACTCGGCAGCCTTCGCTCTCAGAGAGGGCGAGTGCCCTCCCCTGCACAAACCGAGGAAGTGAAGGGAGAGAATCTTCCCGTGATGTCACTGGCTCGGGAATCCCTGAATGAAAAATTAGCCCCAGCACCTGGCAGTTGTCTGAAAGGGACAACTGCCTCTGTCTGCAAAGAATTCCAGAGAGAGGTGGAGGTGCCACAGCCTACAAAGTGTTTTCTCCTAGAAATGGCTTTCTAGGAAGGAAAAGCAAAATAATCCAGCTGCCTGTAAAAGCCGGGTAGCCAGCAGCAGCAGGAGCAGCTGTGCAGTAGATAACTGCAGGGAGCTGTCCTGAATCCACTTTCTGTCTGAGCACCAGCCCGGGCATAATGAGAAAGGGCATGAGTTCTTAGCTGGTCAGGGTCCAATTCTGCTGACTGTACACACACGGCGTAGCTTCTGCCTCTCTGAATCTCCCTAATGAAATCCCTAGGCTACTTCTCGTGTTGGGTTGCAGTTCAGCTCAAAGACAGCTGTAACACAAATAAAGGTCATGTACATTGGACATTATCATTTGTTTCAAATATTGTTATTCAGTCTGGTATGAAAAGTGCCAAGAAAGATTTTTTTTTTTTAACTGACCTTGTGTCTTTTTATCCTTAAGAACCTACTTAAAGTGCATGGAGGGGAAGTAAAAATCATGGACTGCTAACAGCATCCAGTGCCATTTTCAGTCTTCATGGCAATTTCCACCCCCCTCCCCCCAATTGGCTAAGGGGCCCCAGTAGCCCTGCCCTTCATGCCTTTCATGCAGCCCCACCCCTAGCTGCTGACTGGCCAACGGGGGCAGGCCCAGACAAAAGACAGACATCTCAGCCAATCAGCAGCAGAGGGAGGAGGAGGCAGGTGTCATCTTTGCTGTTCCCTTTCTTGCCAGTGGCTCTCCCCTTCCCCCACTGGCAGGCTGCATGCCTGGGCCACAGCAGCTGCTGCTTCCCATTGAGGAACAGGCATTTTATTTGTTGTAAGTTTTTTCCCATCAATTCTGTGCAAAATAGTGGGGAACACCACTTTTCACAGTGATTGTGGAAACCACCTTTTATCACGGTTTCTGTGAAAATCACAAAATCACAAATTGGGTAGATCCCTATTTAAACTTCATTATGATGGTTAAAGGGGCTGAGTGTTTGGATATAAAATGCATATGGTCTGTGTGTGTATCCATGTTATGATCTCCTGAAATGTGTTAAGTTTTTCTCAAAGCCTTTGCTCCTGGATATATGCACTTCTGACACTCTCCTTTCTGGCTGTCTTTCTTTCCTTCTTGGCCAGCAGGTTATGAATGTGTGACCATGACTCATGTAAATAGGAACAGAGAAGTTTTCATATTTTTGATTCTGGTGCAGTGTTAAGTGACAAAGCTTTCCTCTCCTCTCCAGCCTTTTGTGGGGTTATGTAATTTTTTTCTTTACTTTTGTATACTAAAGATCTAAAAAGTCTTTCTTTGTTTCTAGCTCTTATGACTGTAAAGAAAATTTGATAAATGTTCAATAGGTAAACACAGGGTTGACCACCAATATCTGGGGGAATTTTTGTTCACCAGAGCACCCCAAGGGATGACAAGGTCGAATGGTTATAAACTATTGCAAGACTGTTTCAGGCTGGACATAAGGAAGAACTTCTTTACTGTCCGAGCCTCCAAGGTCTAGAATAGCCTGCCATTGGAAGTGGTTCAAGCACTTACGTTGAACACCTTCAAGAGAAAATTGGATGCTTATCTTGCTGGGATCCTATGACCTTAGCTGACTTCCTGCCTCTTGGGTGGGGGCTGGACTCGATGATCTTCCGAGGTCCCTTCCAGCCCTAATGTCTATGAAAAAGCCCCAAATGTACTACTCCTTAAATACTCTGTGATTTTTAAGCCAATTACATGACAAGGGGAGGAGTTAACTTTTGTTCTTTTTGAACAATTGGGTGTCATTCAGTATTGTTGTCCAATGAAGATTGTATTAATACTGGGTCAGATGACTGCAGAGAAGCAGGTCCTTTCGGCACTGGTTCGTGGCCTGCATCTGTGGACATTGGCAAACACTAAGCACTAGTGAGATGCCCCTTTGGATGCATGTAGAATGCCAGGTGAAGATGGTAGGCAGGTGACCACAAATATGGTGCATGCTGGTTATTTGCAACTTGCTCGGCATTCTTTCTGATAGGAAGAAAATAATCAGGAAAAGTGATCTCTGAAAACCAAAGATATTCCAAAGGTCACAGGCATAAAATCTCACATTGAATGGTAGAAGCTATCAAGAACCAGGGCAGTAGGAAGGCTAAATTGCTTCCAGCTGGCCCTGGTTACCTGAGTGGGTCTGACTTGCCAGTGGCCTAACTACCCCCAGTTGATCCCAGTTGCCTGCGTGGATATGGCTGCCTGCTTATATGCAGCAGCTCTTTCAAATACTTAGCAGGCTACACAATAAAATAGACATCTCCCTCTCTGGCCCTGAGCTTCTGATCTCTTGAGCAGCAAGGGTTCCTGTTTGCTGGACCTTCTGGCAGGATGGCAGGTAGGCTCTGAGCCTAGATCATCAGTAGTGGTGGCTGCAGCTGCAGTGGTGGAGGAGGCAGCAAGCATGGCTATGTTAGTGGTGATGACAATGGGGACTCTTTCTGCCCTCCCTGTCAGAGGAGGGACAGTGGCAGAGAAGATGGATGGTGATGGATGGACCTACTTAATCAATGATGCCTGGTTGCATGGATTAGTGAAGAGTAGAATTTTGCTCTGATATTGAGAGATTGGAAATGATATATCTGGAATTCAGGCATTCTACTTTAGAAAGTACTAAGGGTCTGATTGAGTTTCAGGAGCCCAGAAAACTACTAGAAGTTTCTGGATGGTTTTCAAGAAGTTGTGGATGAACCAAAACTGAAATACTTTTGTTTTTAATGTGGCTCAGAATAATAGAATTGTAGTCATTAAAATGTATTCAGATGCAGTAGTTGAAATGGACTTGTGAACATGGATTAAAAGGCACTGCAAGGAGGTAAGAGAGATTTGTGAAGTAAAAGATTATGACAAGATAGGGATGGGTGTTTGGAAGGCCCAAGCAGGTATATCAATCCAAGAAATTTTTTGACTGACAGTCTGAAAAGTTTTTACTGCCACTAAACTTTTTTTACTGACATATCTTTTTACTGATATGTTTTACATAATGTAAATGTAATTCTTCTGCCAGGTTCTACCCTGTTGCCAGGCCTCAGTTAAAATAGTTGGGTTAAAATTCAGGGGTTTAACAACAACCATAATATTAAAAAAAAAAAATGAAGGTGATTATCAGTAAAAGGTTTGCAGTTAAAAAAAAAAATTCTTGGTTTGGCAAACCTGTTTGACTGTTTACACCATGCTGCCCCAAGGGGTTCCCTACTTATCCTCACACCCTGATATCCCTGATTGCAACATACTGCCCCTCCCCACCCCCACCTGACCTCCACCAGCTTCACATCTTTCATCCTCACATGAACCCCCAAAAAAGCCTACCTGCAACCCATGTAGTAGTTATAGGCAGCTTATAGGACTCAGCAGCAGCACATACTTAAAAGAGAGGAGCCTAAAAAGCCCTGTTGAGAGCTCCCTGAAGGGTGCTTCACTTCTACTCAGATACCAGGTGGCACTGCTGCGCTCTATCTATGCTTCAACACTGTGTGGGCACCTATACACCTGCTGGACATCTGCTCCAATGCATGGTAATTAGCATACATTGGAGCGTATTTGATTAATCGAGCAGTCTCCATGTCATGTGTATTCAACATCTGCACACTTCAAAATGGTGGTGGGAGTGCTTTAACTTAAGCTTGTTGAATGAGCTTTAGTTAAATTGCCCCCAGCGCCATTTTGAAGCATGGGATGCTGAATACACGTGACATTGCAGGTGCTTTAATTAAAGCGGTTCTCAGAGCTCCCACCCTTCCACCCCAGGGCACATGTAAGGATACCCATAGTCTAGATGCTTTCCCACCACAGGGCTTCAGCTGCTTAGAGTTTTTACAGATAACTCAAGTTTTTTATGGATTTTAAGGACCGGCATTTTTAGCCTCTTTTTACTGACAGTCTGTCACTTACCAAGAGTTGGCAACCCTGGGCCCAAGTCCTCCTGAAAGCAGAACCTCAAATCCAGAGGGAGTCTACCACCTTCCCCTGGAGATAGCAATTGATGCTAATTGCATTTTGATATACTGTTATGGAATACCCAAACTGTGTCAAAATGCAGGTTAAGATAGCTAGCAGAAACCTTCACTTGGACTGTTTGTTCAGTGCACAGGTAGGTGGAGCACAGGGTACACGAATGCTAAGAGTTGTGCTAATGTAATCTTTGTGGAGAGAAAGGATGAATCTTTAGGATGCTCCTGAAATTGTTCACTAATGCTATAAGCAGGAAAGTGGTGGAAGAACCAAAGGAAAGGGAAGAGGCCAAACCTCAAAAGACTGAGTCAGAAACATCAACTCAAGATTCCTGGGGAGATCTCCTAGAGCAGTGGTTTTCAAACTTCAAAAGTCAGAGAACCCTTTCATATCACTTCTTCTGCCATAGAACTCATACTCCCTGGCTCCATGGGCTGTGAGCTGATGCAGACCCAGGTGACACAACTTGATAATAGCCTTGCACTGCATCCTGGCCCACTCCACCATACTCCCAGCCTCTTTGCTAGAACCTTTGGTGATCAATCATGGAACCCCAGGGTTCTATGGAACACAGGGTGAAAACCATTGGAGGAAAGGGCGCGTGGAAAAGAGTTAAGAAGGGAAAGATACAGGAGGAAGAAAAAGAGTAGGAGAAGAGGAGGAACAATCAGGAGAAGAAGAGGGAATGGAATGGAGAACCATAAGTTTGAAAAAGAAATAAGGAGCAGGACAAGAACAGCCGGAAGCAAGGATGAGATCGTAGAAAATTACAGTTAGAAGGGACCTCAGGAGGTCGTGTTATCCATCCCCCTGCCAAAGCAGGAGCATCTCTAACTAGATCATTCCAGCCAAAGCTTTGTCTAGCTGGATCTTAAAAACCTCCAAAGATGGAGATTCCACCACCTCTCTGGGTAACCTGTTCCAGTGTTTTACTACCCTCCTAGTAAGAAAGATGAGCAGAAGATGGAGGTGGGTAAAGGAGATGACCCCAGTCCAGCTGAGTCACACTTTAAGGCTTGGACAGGCTGGAAGATGAGGTCCAGGAAACAAGCACTCCCTCCAGGATTTAGTGCAGACTACACAAAGAAAAGCAGGAGGGAGGGAAAGGAAAGCAAAGGACAGGACAGGAAAGGAAAAAGATAAAAGCTGGAAAGAAAGTAGAAGAGGAGGAAGTGATTCTTCTTACTTCTTTGGTTGATTAAACTTCTTTGGTATTATAATAGTGTTGATTAATGCTCAAAGCATTTTAAATAAAGCACAATAGACAGTTATAGGAGACTTGCTGATATGGCTGCAGGCAAACATTGTCTCCTTACAAGAATGTGGGATTCCTTACAATAAGACTATAATGTAATGCCAAAGCAGTTGACCAAGCAGGTCATCCCTGTGGTCAGGGTCAAATGAGAACAATCATCAACTCCTGGCATAGCTCAGACATTTTTGCAGTACAGACATTTTTGTGATCCTAAGCACAGATGATGGCATAGTCAGTCAGGTGCCAATGCTTAGATCATGGGTGTTTCCATGATGTCTTGTGCCTGTTTTTCTGGTAGAACAGGGTGTTGATGATGGTGAGGCCATGTTCCATGCATTTGGTCAAGAGGAGGATGCCATTGGAGTTGACCTTTGCTACTCCTTTCTTGCCAATGGTTCCGTTCCAGAGGTTAGAGTCCCTTTCGACTCTGGCATTAAAATCACCATGAAGAATAAGCCTGTCTCTGTCCAGAATGTCAGAAAGGACGTGGTCAAGGTTGGCATAGAATTCCTTCTTGGTTTCATTGATGGCATCAAGAGTCAGGGCATACATGTTGATGACAGTTGCATATTGTCTACCCACCAGTTCAAGACAGAGTGTCATGAGGTGCGCATTAATTCTGATGGGAAACATATTGAGTTGGTTTATGAGTTCATTCCTAATGGCAAAACCAACTCCATGAAGTCAGAGTACTCCTTCCTGTTTACCCTTCCATAAAATGGTGTAGCTGCCTCCATGTTCTTTGCGCTGCCCATCTCCTACTTGCTGGGCCTTGCTCAGTGCAGCTACATCGATGTGTCACTTGAGTTCTCGGGCCACAATTGCAGTGCGGTGCTCTGGGCATTCACTATTAGAGTTGTCCATGAGGGTCCTGATGTTTCAGGTCCTGAAAACGATGGTGTCTTCATTGGTATTTTCAACCTCAGTAAAGGTGATCCCACTGGATGTGGTAATCTAGTCAGAAAGAAATACAGAATACTATATTAGGCTATGTTTAGGGCACATTTTCTAGCCCCCTACCTATGTGGAGCTTCCAGACCTCACAGTCCTATTCCCATCACCATTAACTGGATGCCAAAGTGCTTGAGAAATGGGGGTGAAAAGCTGTTTTCATGACAGTTGCCTGTGTTTGACTTCTTTTATCATGGAGAAGCTGCTGCACATCAGTTTCCACACAGCTCTTGACTGAACAGGACCTTGATCCAGTGGCAAGGAGACTAGGATAAGTGGGGATCTTATTCTGCTGCAGCCTTCATCCATCTTTGCAGTCATTGATATTCTAACATCATCTTCTGCCTGCTCCACCATTAAGGACTTGTAGACCCATGGCTAAGGGCTGGGCAGGTTTATTACAGTGGCAACCTGACTCACCATGTCACAGCACTGTCAAAGGATATATGTGACTTTTCAGGATGGAAACCATTGACATCTGCTGTCCTCACCATGTTCTGATGTTGCTGACACCACTTGGTCCTGGGAAGATAAGGGAAAGTACATGGAGGACCACAGTGTCATTGTGAAGGACAATTCCCTGGGAAAGGTGCTCAAGCCAGAGGCAGATTAAGGTGCATTGCCCTGGGTGCATTAAGGTGTTTGCCATGGGCCAACACAAAATTGGTGGCCCCCTCCCCCAATCGGAGCTAGGCTGCAGGTGCTGGCAGGCAAGGCTGGGTGGATCCCGCCAGGCTGGGGCTGGGGCTGTGCCAGAGAAAAGAGAGAACAGGTTACCTATTTATGTGACCTGTTTTTATGTAAAATAAGTGTGGGTCAAAGAGCAGTATCTGATTCAACAGATTTCAGCTGTGGACCAATCAACTAGAGAGGCTGTAGTCCTTAGGGTCCTGCCAAGGAAATCAAATATGGACAAGCAGAGGTTTGGGAAGTTCACAGAATGCCTTAAAATTAGCATTGTGGAAAACAAAACTTGCTTGCTTTTGAATGTTTGGATTTAGAAACAAGAGACTGTTTTAAAATTAGATGAATGAATTAAGATTATTATTCAAAAGAGAGAGACAAATGAGAAGATGGAGCAACAGAAACCTGGAAAAAATACAAATGGATTTCCTTGGCTAAAGGTAAAAAAGTTTGAGAACTTCATTAAAAAGGGATAGATAAGTGGGACATATGTATACTGACGGCTTCATGTAAGTTGGGGATTTTTTTGTTTTCATAGATTCATAGATTCATAGATGTTAGGGTCAGAAGGGACCTCAATAGATCATCAAGTCCGACCCCCTGCATAAGCAGGAAAGAGTGCTGGGTCTAAATGACCCCAGCTAGATACTCGTCTAACCTCCTCTTGAAGACCCCCAGGGTAGGGGAGAGCACCACCTCCCTTGGGAGCCCGTTCCAGACCTTGGCCACTCGAACTGTGAAGAAGTTCTTCCTTATGTCCAGTCTAAATCTGCTCTCTACTAGCTTGTGGCCATTGTTTCTTGTAACCCCCGGGGGCGCCTTGGTGAATATAACCTCACCAATTCCCTTCTGTGCCCCCGTGATGAACTTATAGGCAGCTACAAGGTCGCCTCTCAAACTTCTCTTGCGGAGGCTGAAAAGGTCCAGTTTCTCTAGTCTCTCCTCGTAGGGCTTGGTCTGCAGGCCCTTGACCATACGAGTTGCCCTTCGCTGTACCCTCTCCAGGTTATCCGCATCCTTCTTGAAGTGTGGCGCCCAGAATTGCACGCAGTACTCCAACTGCGGTCTGACCAGCGCCCTATAGAGGGGAAGTATCACCTCCCTGGACCTATTTGTCATGCATCTGCTGATGCACGATAAAGTGCCATTGGCTTTTCTGATGGCTTCGTCACACTGCCGGCTCATGTTCAACTTGGAGTCCACTAGGACTCCAAGATCCCTTTCCACCTCCGTGCCACCCAGCAGGTCATTCCCTAGGCTGTAGGTGTGCTGGACATTTTTCCTCCCTAGGTGCAGCACTTTGCATTTCTCCTTGTTGAACTGCATCCTGTTGTTTTCTGCCCACTTGTCCAGCCTATCCAGGTCTGCCTGCAGCTGTTCCCTGCCCTCCGGCGTGTCCACTTCTCCCCATAGCTTTGTGTCATCTGCAAACTTGGACAGAGTACATTTCACTCCCACGTCCAAGTCGCTGATGAAGACATTAAAGAGTATCGGTCCAAGGACCGAACCCTGCGGGACCCCACTGCCCACACCCTTCCAGGTCGAGACCGACCCATCCACCACGACTCTTTGGGTGCGACCCTCTAGCCAATTCGCCACCCACTGGACTGTGCAGTCATCCACATCACAGCCTCTTAATTTGTTCACCAGTATGGGGTGGGATACCGTATCGAAGGCCTTCCTGAAGTCCAGGTATACGACATCCACCCCTCTTCCTGTGTCCAGGCGTTTCGTAACCTGGTCATAGAAAGAGACTAGGTTGGTCAGGCATGATCTGCCCGCCACAAACCCATGCTGGTTTCCCCTCAGCATAATTTGTCCTGCCGGGCTCTCACTAATGTGAGCCTTGATAATTTTTTCAAATACTTTACCAAGGATGGAGGTGAGACTGACCGGCCTATAGTTGCCCGGGTCCTCCTTCCTCCCCTTTTTGAAAATGGGGACCACGTTAGCCCTTTTCCAGTCCTCCGGGACTTGGCCCGTGCGCCACGAGCATTCGAATATTCCCGCCAGTGGCTCTGCAATGACGTCGGCCAGTGCCTTCAGCACCCTGGGATGGAGCCCATCCGGGCCTGCCGACTTAAAGGCATCCAGTTCTTCCAAGTGACTCTGCACCACCTCAGGATCTACGCATGGAAGTCTGGCGCCTTGCTGCTGCCTCTCTACAACCCCAGTGAGAGACTTGTCGTGCCCCTCGCTTAGGAACACTGAGGCAAAGAACTCGTTGAGGAGTTCAGCCTTGTCCCCTCTATCTGTCACCAATTGCTTCTGCCCATTTAGCAGGGGTCCTATTCCTCCCTGGGCCTTGCTTTTACTCCCTATGTATCTAAAAAACAATTTCTTGTTGTCCTTTACTTGGGTTGCCATCCTCAGCTCCATGGTAGCTTTGGCCCGCCTAACTGCCTCCCTACAAGCACGAGCAGAGGAGGTATATTCATCTTTAGTGATCTCACCCTGTTTCCACTTTTTATGTGCTCCCCTTTTGGCCCTTAGGCTGCCCTGGATTTCTCTGGTCAGCCATGGAAGCCTCCTGGCCCCTTTCCCTCTTTTGCCTCGCTCGGGGATCGTCTTGCTTTGTGCCCAAAGGATCGTTTCCTTTAGGCACAGCCACCCTTCTTGGGCACCCATCCCATCAAAACTCCTACTCTGCAGTGCTTCCTTGACTAATCGCCTGAGTGCAATGAGATCAGCTTTCCTAAAGTCTAGCACTTTCACCCTACTAGTTACCTTACCCACTCGCCGTCTTATGTTGAATTCTATAATAAGGTGATCACTGTCTCCCAGATAGCTACCGATTTGGAGGTCCCCTATCATGTCATCTCCCGTTGCCAATACCAGATCCAGTATGGCATTCCCCCTAGTGGGACCATACACCTCCTGTGTCAGGTGGAGGTCCTGTACACAAGTTAGAAACCTGCGTGAGCGATGGGACCTTGCTGTCTGTGTCTCCCAGCAGATGTCCGGGTAGTTTAGGTCCCCCATGACTACCGCCTCTTTAGTTTTTATGGTCTCCGAGAGTTGCCTCAGGAGCCCCGCATCTATTTCTTCCCCTTGGTGTGGGGGTCTGTAGCAGACCCCTACCACCAAATCCCTTTCTCCTTGCCCCCCATGTAGCCTAACCCACAATCCTTCTACTTCCTCAGCCTCGGATTCTGTCTTGATGAGGGTTGATGTATATTGCTCACTGACATAAAGTGCAACCCCCCCCCTTTCTTCCCCGACCTGTCCTTTCTGTACAATCTATAGCCCTCAATATGTACCGCCCAGTCATGGGATGAATCCCACCAGGTCTCTGTTAGCCCCACTAAGTCATAGGTGTTTAGTGCAAGCAGGAGCGCTAGTTCATCCTGCTTGTTCCCCATGCTCCTAGCATTAGTATATAGGCACTTGAGCCCTGCGACTGGCGCCTTTGCTGCCCCCCCGCTCCCAGTCCCATGGGGCCCATTGTTTCTTACCTTCTTGTTCCTTACCTGTTCTGTTGTGCTGGCCTCCCCATGGCTTTCAGGTTCCCAATGCTCTCCTTCTTCAGGCTGGGCTGTCCTTGTGGGTGCCACATGGTTTGGTGGTCCACAGCTTCCCCTGCCTTCATACTCCCCTCCCCCCGACGAGCATAGTTTAAAGCCCGCCGGAGGAGATCCGCCAACCTAGAAGAAAACACACGCTTACCTTTGGGGGACAGGTGAAGCCCATCCCAGCTGAGCATGTCCCTCGTCGTGATGTGCGGGTCATGGTCCAGGAAGCCGAAGCCTGCCTCGAGACACCACTGCCGAAGCCGCCAGTTGGTCTCTCTGATGCAGTTCTCCTGCCGTCTTCCTCGTCCGGTCACTGGTAGGATGGAAGAGAAAACCACCTGGGCACCGAACTCCTTCAGCACGCCACCCAGAGCACAGTAGTCCACCATCAAGTGATCGGGGGTTCTACAGTTCTTTTCACTGAAAGCTGTTTTAAATTTGGGGTCAAAGGTGTATTCATTGTATTGTACTGTTCTGGGAGGTGACAGTTACAAAGTATGCCTCAGAGGGGTGGCAATAAGAAAATGGTATTACTTTTTTTTTTTTTTACAAGTTACAGGCAGGACCCTGATGGGGCTGTGCATGTAGTAGTCTTGCCTATACCAATATGTTAATTGCATTGGTTTAAAATGTTTTGACACATGCAGGAGTGTCAAACTAACTCCAGACTCCAGGCTAGATCTGGACTGCAGGGGCTCCTCCTGACCTGGTCCTGTGAAGTCAGTAACAACTGCACTGGGTCTGGGTCCAGGGCCAGCAGTAGAGGTGCACATTCAGGCAGCGATGCGGGCCAGGGATTGAGCAGCAGTGCAGGTCCAGGGGTGCACAAGAGCACACGTTGGATCAGGTGGCAGTATGGGTCCAAGAGCAGGCAGGAGCATGAGTCAGGGAGCAGGCAGCGGTGGAGCAAGGGAGGACAGTATCTGCACAATGTCCACTGAGGTGAAGAGACCCCAAATTTTGCAATAGGCTACACTCTACTGGCCATGTCCCCCAACCTCCAGTAACCTGTTGGACTACCAGCTAGCCAGTTGGAACAGTTCTAGCCCATTGGCAGTACTTTTGACACCCCTTAAATAAGGGATGTTAATTATGTGGGAAAAGAGGGAAATGAGAGAGAGGGAATAATGGAAAGATACTGTTTGTTTTGGGGTGTGCTTTGCTCTTCTGAATTTGTGTTAATAAATATTGTTATGACATGCTTATATTATTCTTGTTTGAGATGTTTCTTTTTGTTTGTTTGTTTTTCATTAATGGAAAGCATAGTTTTGATACTTTTTCTATTTTAAACAAATCCTTGGACTTCTGATGCCTTGTCCCTGGTTTCCTGGGCCCTGCCTATTTGTTCTAAGTGACCTAGTCCTGCTTGTTGGTTCCTTAGGTCTTGTGTAGTAGCTTCCTGGCTTCATCTTTGTTCCTGATTTCTGCCTGTTAATTCTTGGTTCCTTCCTGCTGACTTATGGTTCCAGACCTATTCCCAAACACTTTTGCTCCAAACTGCTGTGCCAGATCCTTTAACCCCTGTCCAGTGCTCCTCCCTCCAATCCAGAACCCTGTCTTCTGACAGCTGGCTTGTGGTTCTGCTTGGTGATTGCTGACTCCTGGTCCCATATACCTATAACTGCTACCTGTTTCAGACCTGCTGGCTAGAGTTTCCCATCTGGATCCCAGCCTCCTGTCCCTGACTCCCCAACCCTGGCTCATGGTTCTGCCCAGGTTTACTGCCTATGTCCCAGTATCTTCAGCCTCCTAACCCACTTGCTTCTTATCCCCTGACTCTAGTTGGGACTCTTGCTTCCTGTTTTTGCACCCCCCTTTTGTCCCTCAAGGGTCAAGCCCCAACTACCTGCATCCCAGTTGTACCTCTCTGTAACTCTTTGGGAATCCTAAAAAGTACCAGTGCGGGCTCTTAAAATACATGGTACTTGCTTCATGAAAAAAGCTACTGTACTAGTCTAACAACTGGATACAGAATTCCCACAAACAGTAATATTTGCCTCTTTGTTGCATGTAATATGCTGCTTCTCTTCTAAATGGTTTTTAAATTAATTCACATAGTAAAACATATGTGTGCTGACGTGACTTTCTCATGTTGTGTGAGTGGAGAGTGTATTGTTCGTAGCTTTGCAATGCTTGGATTTCAGTGGTTACAAAATGACTTGTTACACTTGAGTGGCAGATACCAGAATTCAGCATAACCCTGTAGACACAACTGGCCAATTGTTCTGTAGTTTCATCTCTGGCTTCAGGGAAACAACTGTTCAGTTTGTACATAGAGCAGAAAGGAAAGGAAGTACGGATTTATGGAGCACTCTGCATACTTTTAGCAGTGGGATTACATACCGAGTGCATAAAATAACGTCGTGAAATCGATTAACCTGCCTGGCATTTCCTTTTCATAACTCCAAGATTTTCATATATATTTAAAAGATCCTTAGCTTTTCCATCGCAGTCCAGTCAGTGGGGGGAAGGGAAGGGGAGTTTCACATGGTTGTTGAGTGTTTTGCATTCTTACTTGCCATTGGATGGTCAGATGATTCTGTGACTTTCACTATCATTGTCTATTGGTAGGGTCAAAAGATCCAGCATCCTAAATACAATACCCTTAGCAGAGAATTGTTGAAGCAAGAGTATATGGCAAGCAAAATCTTTCCCCAGCTATTAACCAGCCATGAGCAGACACTGGAACTTCCCATTCAGGAGAGAAGAGGAGGAACTTTCCATTCAGCAGTGAGGGAGGGAGTGGGGGCAGAGACAGGAGTGAATGGGACCCCAGCTGGGCTGGTTGGTGGGACAATTGGAGCCTGGGCAGCTCGTGCAGGGGGGCTCCCATCACTGTGCACACCCCAGTGGAGACCTGGGTGGCACATGCCCCCCACTCTGTGTGCAGGGTGGAGGGAGCTGCTGGTGTATGCTGGGCTCTGTGCCCTGCTGCAGCTGCCCTGAAAGCAGCGCAACGCCATGTGCCTGCCGCTGCTAGGCTGCACCATGCCCCCTGCCGGCCCAGTGGCAGAAAGCACATAGAATCGCGTGACTCTGGAGGCAGCAGGGCACACAGCCCAGTATGCAGCAGCAGCCCACTCCTACCCTGCACACAGATCAGTGGGGAACGTGCCCCTCGGGCATCTGCCAGAGTGTGCATAGCAGCAGTAGCCCTCCCCACCACCCCACTCAGATGAGCTGCCCAGGCTCCGATTCTCCCACCAGCTGTCTTGGCCAGGGCCCTACTCCCTTTCCCACTGCTGGGGCCTTAATCTGAACCCCCGTGGCCCTTTCCTCTCTCCCTGCCCTTTCCCTCAGACTTACCTGCTGGGCAGAACCCCCCCAAATCATTTTTTCTCCCTCCACCTATGGGTGGCTCCCACCACTGCATGCACTCCTAGGCAAGCATCAGGAGGCTTGTGCTCCCCAGATCTGTGCATGGTGCAAAGGCAGTTTGCCATTGCGGGCTTTGCCCCAGGTGCCAAACTTTGTTGCTATGGCACTGATTGGAGTTGCAGCTAGGGTGAAGGGTAATAAGTAGGGTTTCTACAAGTATGTTAGCAATAAGAAGAAGGTCAGGGAAAGTGTGGGTCCCTTATTGAATGCAAGAGGCAACCTAGTGACAGGTGATAAGCAAAGGCTGAAGCACTCAATGCCTTTTTTACCTCGGTCTTTACAGGCAAGGTCAACTCCTGGACTACTGTACCAGGCAGCACAGTTTGGGGAGAAGGTGAGCAGCACTCACTGGTGAAAGAACAGGTTAGGGACTATTTAGAAAAGCTGGACATGTACAAGTCCGTGGGGCTGGGCGCAACATATCCAAGGGTGCTGAGGGAGTTGGCTGATGTGATTGCAGAGCCATTAGCTATTATCTTAGAAAACTCATGGTGACTGGGGGAGGTCCCAGATGATTGGAAAAGGGCAAATACAGTGCCCATCTTTAAGAAAGGGAAGAAGGAGGGTACAGAGAACTATGTACCAATCAGCCTCGCCTCAGTCACTGGAAAAATCATGGAGGAGGTCCTCAAGGAATCCATTTCTAAGCACTTGGACAAGAAGTTCGTGATCAGGAATAGTCAGCCTGGATTCACCAAGTGCAATTCATACCTGACCAACTGATTGCCTTCTATGATGAGATAACTGGCTCTGTGGATGTGGGGAAAGCAGCGGATGTGATATACCTTGACTGTAGCAAGTCTTTTGATATGGTCTCCCACAGCATTCTTGCAAGCAAGCAGGGGCAGTATGGGCTGGATGAATAGACTGGAAGGCAAACAGGAAGCTGGCTGGATCTTTGGGCTGAATGGGTAGCGATCAATGACTCGAAGTCTAGTAGGCAGCTGGTATGCAGTGGAGTGCTCTAGGGGTCAGTCCTGGGGCCAGTTTTGTTCAGTATTTTTGTCAGTGACCAAAAGATGGAATGGATTGCACCCTCAGCAAGTTTGAGGATGATACCAAGCTGTGGAGAGTAGAAGATATGCTGGAGGGTAGGGCTAGGATTCAGAGTGACTTAGACAAATGGGGTGCTAAGTTCTTCTCTATTCTGTATGGGTGAGGCCACACCTGGAGTACTGTATCCAGTTTTGGGCCCCCCACTACAAAATGGATGTGGACAAGTTGGAGAGAGCCCAGTGGAGGGCAATGAAAATGGTGCGGGGGCTGGGGCACATGACTTCTGAGGAGAGGCTAAGGGAAGTGGGCTTAGTTAGTCTGAAGAAGAGAAGACTGAGGGGGAATTTAATAGCAGCCTTTAACCACCTGAAGGGTGGTTCCAGAGAGGATGGAGCTAGACTGTTCTCAGTGGTGGCAGATGACAGAACAAGGATCAACAGTCTCAATTTGCAGCAAGGGAAGTTTAGGTTAGATATTAGGAAAAACTTTCTCACTAGGACGATGGTGAAGCACTGAAATGGGTTATCTAGGAGGTGGTGTAATCTTCATTCTTGGAGGTTTTTAAGGGCTGGCTCGACAAAAGCTGAAATCATCTCATTGGATATTGTCCTGCTTTGAGTGTATACACAAGACATTTACTGTGCAGTTGACTAATTAACTGAGAAGTAAACATCTTGGCATCTACACGTTCACCCCTGTTAGGCTGAATTAGATTAATTTATTCTGCAGTATTTACAAGTACTATCCTGCTGCAGAGTAAAATATGCCACAGGACTGCAGTAGTAGACACTGGAGGGGTTGGCTGGGGCAAAAGGATGATTCAGTGCGAGGGCTGCCTTCTGGCTAGCCCCACACTGAAGCTCCCTCTTGCCCTAGGCAGCCCCTCAACAGAACATTGAGTTGGTGGGAGCAGCCTCAAGCTGGCAGGCTGACCCCTGGGGCACCTGCCAGCTGGGGCTGCTCCACCCCAGTTCCACATGCTGCACCTGAATAAACTGTGAAGCTAATTTTACTCTGGAGTTAATTTCTCCTGGGTGCACCAGGAAGCAATTAACGTGGAGCAATAAGCTCTGCAGTTTATTCAGTAATTGCATGGATAGATGCACCCAAGAAGTACCACCTATGACAGCCTCTTGGTCCAAAGCAGAACACAGAATGTATGCCAGATGCCTTGTTAGAGCAGAAGTAGGAGACAGAGGGAATATGATGCATGGCAAGGCACCAGTCACATGAGCTGGCTGCTCCACCCACTGTGTAACAGAACTGGAAATTCTACCAGCTTTTTAAATTCACCCCTCCTGTGAAGAGAGCATATTAAATCAACATTAGCTGTCCATTTGCTCTGAGGTCTTGTCATTGATCTACAAAACCATTAATGGCAAAGGGCCTACAAAGTCTCACTAGCCACCTCTTCTTCCAGAACCTCCCTTGGCAGCTGAGACTATTTAGCACATGAGTGTTACAGGTGCTCTGGGAACCAGCTGTTGAGTTTAAAGTCCCCTCTGTCAGGGGCTCAAGAAATTTTACTCTCCATTTCTGAAGGTCACTTTACAAGATACACCTCCTAGCCAGATCGCTCCCCAGAGAACCAAAAAGGCAGAGCACCTTGGAACAAGAAATTTATCATGAAGCTAGAAAACTGGCAGACACTTCCTGGCAGATCTCACTGTGATGTTGTAATCAGTTCAAGTCACTTATTTGTCATGGTGATGGCTGCTGATGGCTGCTTTGGAAACCCTGGCAGAAAGACACAGGCAGCTCTTTTCAGAATGTAGACTCATATTGATCAGGAAACAGCTCAGTCCTGCATAGTGCAGGATGCCTTCAGTTCCCACTGAAATCATAGGATTGAGCCAAGTGAAGGTAATAATTGGTCATACACTGCAGAATTGGAGGTACTTTTCTAATGTCCTTTTACAGTCTTATTGTCCCGTGTAGGTATACTGGGAAGAAATGGAGGTCAGACTTTCCTTCACTGGTCTAGGGACAGAAATTATACATACACCAGTGTAAGTGACCAAAAATCAGATCAAATCTGTAACACAACAGAAGTTCAGGGCACATAAATTGGTTTTGACCATTTTGAAAGTGTTTTAAGATAAACCTAGATGACTGTAGTATCAGACTTAACTGATTAGGTTAAATTGGTTTATTGAACTTCCGTCCTATATCACTTGAATTTGGAGGGTAACTCACAGTCCCTCAGTATCCCAGGATGCTTTATAACTTCCCTGCAAACCCTACTTCCCAGGGTGGGCAGGTGATCTTGGCCTAAGTTGTCTGCTCCAGGGAGGCATGTTTTAGTGCCTCCCGGCTTCTGGCCTGAGCCACTGCAGGCATGTTGCTGCAGTTCCAGAATCAACATTAAATGTCTGTTCATTTGCTTATTGGTTCAATTTACAAAGCTTAGACCAGCGATTCTCAATCCATGAGTCACGACTGAAAAATGGGTTGCAAGAATGTATAAAAAGTATAAAAAAGTCATGAACAAACTTTAAAAATGGATCAATAAACTTTAACAATGGATACTCCTTTAAAGAAGAAAAACATGGGGAATGGTGGCTTTCCTCTTGCAGGCTGTCAGAGTTCCAGCCTGCAAGGGGCTGCTTGGGGCTCCCCATGCTCCACACATGCAACTCCTGCCCCACACACTGGGAGGCTGGGGCCTGGGGGCACGGGAGTGAGGGGCACTGGGTCTAGAGTGACCATCAATATTTATAATTGGGTCCTGGTACAAAAAGGATTGAGAACCACTGTCTTAGTCGAACCTGTGAAGATGGAATTGATTCAGCCTCAGGCTTTTTGACTGTCTGTACTTAGCCTGGAGGTCTGTCAGAAGAGTCTGGATGAGCAACTGTCTGGGATGGTTTATGAATTGTAAATCCTGTGTTTATGCAGTGAACTAAACTGGCTGACCTGGGAGCTGCTTTACATCTCTATGATCTTTTAAGGTGCAACAAAGTTTTCTGTTACCCTCTGCTGTCACACAACTAGGCAGAACTGTGACCAAGTGGTCCCCAAGTTCCAGGCAGAGGACACTTAATATGTCTACCCATGCACCAAATGAGTCATGAAAGCCCTAGTTCACCACTCTTGATCTGCTTCCCTCCTAACACAGCTCCCTGGAGGAAATGCATATGTTAGCCTGAGTCATCCAAAGGATGTTCTTTCTGCATGTTCCTAGAAATGCCCATTACAGCATGGCTAAGGAGATTAGGCTACAATATAAATTAAAAGACAAACTATTGACAGTACTGTCCTCGGAAACTGTGTATTTTTCCACCCTTCCTGGGCTCCCCCCACCCCGGCTCCTTTAATTCTTTCCTTAATCTTTATTTCAATAAGTGTTTAGATCATCAAAGTCTTCCTGAATCATTAACATTCCTCCTATCCAAGACTGACTCAAGTTAAGTACTTCGGCCGTTCCCATATCAAGACCCTCCTTTTCTACGGTTTCCTGCCTTATGTTCTTCAGGAATGTTCTCCAAGCCTCAACACTCCAATATCAGGGTGTTTAACAAATGGCTTTGGAGTGTAATAGCATCATTGCTGGCTAGGAAATCAGTACTGACTTGCAAATCCATGCCAGCAACATACCTGCAGATATGTGTTACCGGATACAAAAGAAGGAGAAACGTAGCAGATAGCAAATGTATCATGACTATGAAATCCTGACTTTTGCTGCTTCTCGTATTGAACGTACATGCTTTTTCATGATAAATCCTGTCATTTTAGCACCTACTATAGAATTGTGAAGTAGGTTTTCAAAAGTGATTCGTGATTTTAGATGCCTGACGTCCTGGGTTTTAAGTCAAGAAGACAAAATTTAAACATTAGGAACTGAAAGATAAGGATACACAGCCTATGTCACGTAAAGACCCCAGCCTATCTTCAGTACAGGCAGGAAGTTTATGCCTTCAGTTTATTGGGAGCAAGACCAGGCAAACATTAGTGCAAAAGTGTATGTGTATTTATGCACAGTGCAGTATATATGCCAAGTAATCCAGCTCAGATAAATATTGTCCCTTAAACATTACAGGTCAGCTCTTTAGTTGGCACAGCTTCATTGGTTTCAATACAACTCCACAGAAAAAAAGGATCAGATTCTGGCTCTTTATTTAGAGTATGGAGAGAATAAAATACAGTGGCAAAGCATTGATAGCTACTTGATATAAGCCTATCAACTTCAGGTTTCATAGACCAAAGATTTTTAAGGCCAGCAGGGACCATTAGATCATCTAGGCTGACATGTAACATAAAGAAGACAACAGAAGTACACCAAGCAGGTTTTCCATGGAGCCCAAAATTTCTGGTTACGCTACAGCATACTTGTAAAAAGACTTCCAGCTTTGACTTAAAGATTCCAACACTTGAAGCATCCAGCCATCTCCGGATAGTTTGTTTAACTATTTAATTATGCTCACTGTTTTAAAAAAAACAAACTTGCACCTATTTCAAGTCTGGATTGGTCTTTACCTTCCAGACTCTGGCTCTTATGTGTGTTGACAACTAGATGATATAACCACCTACTTTCATCCAATATCTTTCCATGTAAATACTTGTAGGCAGCAACCAAGTCACCATTCAACCTTTTCTTTGTTAAGCTCTTTTATTCTCTCCCTGACAGGCAGGTTTTCAGATCTCAGCTAATTTCTATGGTCATTTTGAGCACTTCCCCAACGTCCTTATTGTCCATAATGTCAACTTCCTTTTTAACAACAAAGGGATACTGAAAATAAAAACAACATTCCAGAAATGCAATAGTCAAAAACAACGCTTTGTCCCTACAGTTTGTTTGCACTCCCCTGCACATCCATTCCAGAGTGAGATTTTCTTTCTATGTGTAATCTACTATTGGATGATTCTAGAGAGTAGTTCAGTGAAGTCCAGCTTGCTCACTGTCTGCACCCTCAACTCAGAAATTGGTGCTCTGAGCAGTGTTCATGGAAAGAGTTTCTTGGCATGCCTGGCACTGCTCTAAAGCAGCTGCCTTGTCTCTGCTTCTGTATTTAGAGCACCCAGAACAGCCCTGGCTTGGCTTCACTGTAGGACTCCCTAACTTCCTCCAAAAGCCATTTTAACACGCGCTTCATCTCTGTATCACATTGCGAACTCTTGTTCATATCTGCTGGTGTGACTGGTGTCTGATTCACCAACTGTTCCTTTTGCTATTCTCTTTTGTATTGCATATGACAAAGTACCCATCTTTCTCTAGCACCCATCTTTATTTTCCTTTCTTTCCTCACTGCCTTCTTGAAATATCTACTTTGAATGTTAGAACTGTAGCCCATCCAAAAACAGAGGGCTAACATTTTGTTTTAATTCCTTTTCTTCTTTGACTCATTTTGGGGCTTGGCAATGAACATGCACTTGAACTTTGTAATTAGAGCACTTTATGAGCAGCTAAGCATGTCATAACAGCCAGTTCAGAGTGATTTGGAGTTCCCTGTCTTGACTTGACAGAATGAGTGATTCCTGGACTCCATTGTCATACTGAGTTTTTCTAGCAGGGTGTATCATTCTTGTTTGTCTGAACTTGCTAAGGTAAAGGCCACATTTCTACACATTTAATATAACCTCAGCCTGCTTGTTTTGTTCCAATGGGTGTGTCAGAAAGAGAACAGGGGAATACATCAATGAAATGTGGAAAAACAAATATCTCCCTCAGGTACACACTAAAATTGATTTAGTTGAGTTTCGTACCTATAATCTTATGGATTCAGATATACCCCTGAAAGTCGGATCTTCTACCAATGTGCAATACCAAAGACGTTAAAAAGATGATGCCTGCCAACCGTTACCACGTGGTTGCCAGAGGTGATGAGAAAGAGATAAGTGTATTAATATTTGCATACTGTTAGTAGTATGCTAGGTGATTTGTGAAGAGATGTAAAGAAAAAGAGTTTGGTTCTGTTCTTGGTTACAGTAGTTTCTCTGCATGGAAACCCCATTGACTTCATGGGATTTACATTGGCACGTATGTGAGATCAGAATCAGACCATGCCCTAAGAAATTTACTGTCTCCAATATTAAGTGAAGGGGAAAACTATTGGAAGTCAAGATGGCAGTAAATTGTTGGCCAATGAGCGTGTCTACACAAGACACTTACTGCACAGTAGACTAATTAGCTGTGCAGTAAACGTTCACATCTATGTGTGCAGCCCTATTAGACTACAGGAAACAAGTACTATCCTGCTGTGGTGTGGTGCTGAGCTGTGATGTTTTTTCATGTGCAGCAATGCACGTGTAGACACTGGCTGGGGCATGAGAGTGCTACAATGCAGGGGCTGCCTGCTGACTAGCCCTGCACTGGAGTACCCTCATGCCCCAGCCAGCCCCTCTGTAGGCTGATCCCTGGGGGCCCTGCCAGCCCAGCTGCTCCGACCCAGCTCAACCTGCTATGGTCCTGGGTGCATGTGCAAATGGTGTGCCTGCAGAAATAAAGTCCTGAGCAATAAGCTCTGGAGTTTATTGCTTCTCATTAATATGTACGTGTAGACATGCCCAATGGGGACTTTTTAAAATACTGAATAAAGACAATGTGTAATACTCGGGTGATTTTCCATTTTAGTAACATTTCTTTAGGAAGTCTGTGAGAAGATTGCCACTGAAAGCTTGCTTTTATATCTCTGGAAAACATGTAATGGCTTAAAAAAAATACATGGTAAATCTCATATTTATCCAAACCTCCAGACATACTTATGCATATTTACCCATTGAACTAGCTTCACTTTGATTAGCACCACACACAACAGAATCTATAGCATGACATTCCATTAGACATTATGGAAGGGATTTTCAGAAGCTCCAAGCATTCATCAGTCATTGAAGTTGGTAGTAAAATTCCCAGTGCATTTGATGTGCTAATACTGAGCAATTTGGAAAAATTCCAAGAAAACTAGGAAAAAAGTTTGGAAAGGACCTCCTGCACTGCCACTACCTTCCTTTCATAAAGTAATCAAACTTCATTTGAAAAGCAGTCTGTTGAGTTTTTTACTCCCTTAGAAGATTGTTTCAGAACTGTGTAGCTCAAATAGGAATCTTCTAATTTCCAGCCTAGATTTAGTCATCATGAACAATTTATACCCATGTGTTCTTGTGACACCACTGTCTTTTTCCTTTTCCTCCCATATGTTTAGCCCCATTGATATAGGTAGGAATTATACCTCCTGTCTGCCTTTATTTTGCTAGGCTAAGATATCAGGCTCTTCTCTGAAAAGAAAGGTGCTCCATTCCTCTGCTCAGCATCCATCAGTGGTGGGGGGGCTTCTCTGCCAATTAGTGTGGAGGAGTGGACCACCATGAAATGCCTGTGCAATGGGCTCTTTGTGCTGGGACAAAGCTGTGAATGGCTTTGTGTCTCCATGAGTTAAGTAGATCCATATTCATTGGGAGCAAATCCTGCCTGCAAGTCTGTTGGCAGGTGTGTCACTTGCAAAATATTGCTGTAGTGGTGAAGAAGTCTCACCACTAAGAAATCTGCAAATAGCAGTGCTTTTGAATGGAAAGGATATATGTTTTGGTGCAAGTTGAATAGGGCTTCATGAAGGGAAAAGTCATCTGTCTAATAAATACAACATGAGGGAAATAACCTTAACTACAAATGTAAAGTGTGTGTTGTGGGCGGGGGGAGCAAGTCATGCTGCTAACTGTTTTGACAGCCACAAGCATAGGGGAAAAAGACAAGAAGAGCCCTGGCACCTATCCCACTGAAGGACCATCTTAGATGCCCACAACACATTGAGAAGCACTCACCAAAGTTTGAGAATATGACTAGAGATTCTGGGTACACAATAATTAGACCCCCAACTTCAGACACCTGATTTTCCAAAGGAGCTCCATGCAAACAATCAAATTCCTGAGTCATTTCTGAAAAGCCTAGTTGTTTGCAGATATAAAGTCCAATCATAACCACCAATGCTGTGCACCACTATTTCATGGCATGGCTTCCTAATGAGCAGTTTAGTAATTGGCAGTGCACTCATTTAAAAAATAGATGGCAGCCCAGGCCATTTATTCCACATAGTGGCTTATAGAGAGCTAGCCGCTCATATGGTGCTGTCTCATCTTGTTTCCACCTGCTACATTGTATCAAATAGGCCTAAAGGGCTATACATACAAATTAAAGCTGGATAAAAAATCAGCTATAGAGTTGTTACACATTTTCAAGCACTAACTTTAGAGCTGGTTGGCTCTTTTTAAAGCTGGATAGTCATTTTTAAGATGTGATAATTACATGGCATGTGTGGCCAGTCAAAATGTATTGCATGATTAACTAATTAATTGCATAATATATGTAACACATGGCAGGGGCCAAAGATGCATATGTTCCTTTCCTTATAATTAAGCAATTGCTGTCAGTGTCCCAGGGATGTCATCTGATTGTGTATGGGCAGGGAGATGCCGACCACAAAATGTCTGTCACTCTTAGGGCTTGTCTAGGGGAACATTCAGGAACATTAACACAAACTAACTTTTAAAGTGTATTAGTTAAACCATGTTAAACTCCTGTGTAAGCAATTTTACTTGAAATTAAAGAGGCTTTAATTGAATTTAGTTTAATTCACTCTAATACAAGGCAAGACCATGACTCCCTGAGAGCTGTTGGCATACAAAGAATCAATGATACTTACTATTTTACAAATAGTAACTCATTTTTGCTCCTGTGCAGTAGGCAGTTTTTATTCATTACTTATATCTGTACTATACTCTAGACTAATATATTATGTATATATACTGTAGTCACACTCAGCAGTGGCCCTGGGCAGTTCTGTACCCTGGGCAGCAGCGACTGAGCCCTCTCCCCCTTACAACTTGGCACCTGAAGCTAGTACCCCAGTTTCCTCCCTCCCCTCTCCTCAATTTATGCTAATAGTCACAGTTAGAGACCTCCATCTAGATCAACCTAAAATCTGTCATGTTAAGCAATGAATGAGTATAACTTGCCACTGTACGACTGCCGATAAGAGCTTTCAATTAAAAAGATAAGGCAGAACCAGGGTGAGAGAGCCAATACAGAAAATTAATGGGATACCTGGGGTTAGAGTGTGTGGGTTTCTAATTCCACACTCCCTCCAAGGACAGAAATTAGATTGGCATGCTAAGACAGGCATCTGATTAGGCTTGCAATGTCAACTGTATCAGGGGAAGGAGGAAAAAGCCCAGACTGCACTTAGTTGTCCAATACTGTATCAGAGAAAACATTATTCTCCCTTATCCAAGTTGATAATCAGTTTCTGCCCTGAAGCATAAGGTTATATTCACCTTCACTTTGATAAATAAGAGCTCTACAGTTGCTTTCATCAAGTATATTATACTGCAAATCTACCAGAATTATCTTCTGGAAGGTAAAATGACCAATGCATTGTGGGGTATTTCATGATTACATTATAGCATGCTTTATATTTCATCATGAATTGTTTGTGAGCGGGTGTTGTGTCTTGCTTGTTACCCATAGCAAAGAAATCTTGTTTCTTTTGGTACCATCTCTTCTTTGCAAAACTTCCAGGGAAATTCCCAAAACTTCATTAGGAAATCATTTATGCCAGCTTCTCTGAGCTCATGCCAATGTGTGGAACAGCAAGAAAGAAATTAGGTAAGGGATATCCCTTTTAGAATATAGTTATGCTACATGTAAAACTTGGCCATACATGTTCTATAGGGAGATGATGTGGAAACTGTTTTAAGTTACAAAGGACTTATGTGGTTCCTGACATAAATGCTAATGATTCTTCTGATAATGTGTGGTTGAGGTTAGTGGTTGTTATTTATTACAGTAGAGCTGAGAGGCCCCAACATGCTTGGTTATATACAAACACATAGTAAAACAATCCCTTCTCTGGTGAATTTACAGTGATGTGGGGGAAGAGGGGGAGTTATGGAAGTAGCAACCCACTCTAACCATATATGGATATGATAGGTTTTGTGGAGTGGCTCTCCAGCCTGGTGAGTAAATGGATGCTTATTCCCAGTTCTTCATTATGCCTTGCATCTGCTCATATGTTTGAATAGATGCTGACCCTAATGTATCCACAGAAAACACTCACTCATCTTCTGCATGATCCTTTTGTCCATTCATCTACTTCCCTTTGGTGATGGTGGTGAAATTAAAGACAGGCTGATGGACTCAGCTCTTACTTTAGAGCTGTGATTCTCATTTGGGTGCCATAGCACCATGGGGTGCCGAGAGGTGCTGCTCAATATTAGCACTCTTTAGGTGTCCAAACACCTACACATGGTTCACAGGATAAACCCAAAGATTTCAAATAGAATCCATAGTGTCAAATATTTTCTGACCTGTTGTGGTCTCTCTCAGTTCTTTGGAAAACAAGAATTGCTCTGATACTCTTCAGTAGCCAAAAACCAAGTGAAAGCTAAGAGCTGGCATTTTATGAGGGATTCTGTTGAGTGTAACAAGAGGTGCCTTGTCTAAAAAGATTGAGAAAACTGCATTAGAGATTCTTACAGCATTTTCTGTCCTTATTCCTGGGACATGTGACCCTGTATGACCAGCATGAACCATATTTGATAGGGAAATTGAAGCACTGTTAAAAGACCAGCTTGGTAAAGATTTCAAACTCTGCTAGTGTTATTACATAAGCAGTTTCCTGTAGCAAGGACATAGATGTTTAGACCCTCTATGACTTGAAATAAAACTGGTGCGTGTGACAGGCTCTACCTAGTTCATCATTTGCTGCCTACACACAAATTATTTTAATTACTCACTACAGTCCACTTGTAATTACTAGGATTATATTGTATAATAAGACTCCTCTGGAAAACTTTGAAAATTGAATAGTGAAAGCTGAAAGGTTAAATGTCTCTTTCCTTCCCTTCTGTTTTCACTGAATGCATTTGTGATATAATAAACGCATGCATATGTCTCTATTCAGCTATCGCCTGTCAGTCTCTGCAGCTGCAGGAGCTGCTAACATGCCCCGGGGAAACGATACTCTCTGGAAGGCGGCTGTGAAAGGCCAATTTTAGTCTAAATCCTGTACTCCATATGCCCCTGAGGGGAGGCTGAATGGAAGAAGCCATGACTAAGAAATGGGTATTTTACTGAGGTGTTTGTGGGACTGGATCTCATTAAGGGAATGGGTG
Source organism: Alligator mississippiensis (assembly GCF_030867095.1). NCBI lineage: Eukaryota > Metazoa > Chordata > Crocodylia > Alligatoridae > Alligator > Alligator mississippiensis. Next base: position 156,720,540 of record NC_081826.1, on the reverse strand, counting down.
TTGTTCAGTGAACACCATGCCTACCACCCCTTTCATCTGGTTAATGAGATAAACCACTAATATTCTTATGCAGTCAGGAAGTCTCAGGTTTCCGCAAAATGCGGTTATTTAGCAGTTGCATCAGCAACATAACAGAAGAAACTGAGTTCAGCATCTGCTGCAGAAAATCCCTGTTTGTCCCCAGGTCATGCTTTAGCCTACTTCTTGTGAGAAAACTGGAGGACCCACCAGATGGCACCATGAAGTAGGCATTCTCCGACTGCAAATTGTCCTCCTAGCTTTAGTAACTTAGCAAACACGATGGGTACTTTTCAGCGTACTTCTGCATAGGTTGAAGAGTCTGGGTGGTAGGCACAAGGCAATCAGCGTGTGAAGCAATACATGGATTTTCAAAGGACTCTAAGGGGAGGTCTACAGGAACTGCAGTGCATGTAAACACAACTGAGGGTGCTGAGACAAGTGATGTTTCGTCACGTAATCGGCCACTGAAAGCACTCTCCTGCTACAGAGGACTTTAAAAGGGGCTGATCCCGTGACAGTGGGAGCCCTCATTACATCTCATGACCTTGTGTCAGCACATGCCGGGAGCAGGGACTGTAGGTCATGCTTAAAGATGGAGGTATGATAGGGAACAGGCCAGGCCTTGGACCAGATAGACATAAGAATAGGAGCAAGTGAACCCATAGCCTGGAGAGGGGCAGCAGAGAATGGAGGGCCAGGGTGCCCAAAGCCCAGCTAGCAAAGAGAGCAGAGCCCGAGGGGGGTGAAGCAGGTCTTGGAACAGATAGGCCTGGATACAGGCAATGGCCCGAGAGGGCTGGTGATGAACAATGTCTGGTGGTTGTGGAAGGGACTGAAGGGGAGGTATGGAGGTCCCAACTGGCCCAGTGAAAGAGAGAAAGGCCAAAAGAATAGAGGGTCGGGGTCCAGGGGGAGAGAACCTGGGCCCATTGAGGGGCACAGTGTGGGGCCAGAGCAGGCCTTGGAAGAGATGAGCCTGGGGCCCAGAGAGAGAGAGCTTGAGCCCAGGAAGGACTAGGTACTTGGGAGAAGGTCTGATGCCTGGAGGGACTAGCAGGGTCCACCCTGAAAAAAATGGTTTACATTGAGATGGGAGAAATCCAGTCTCGTTTATTTAAGAGTGAGAGCTGACTTGATCTCTGTTTCCAGATCCCTACAATGATGAAGAGATCTTTGATGGTAGATTATATTTCTGCTTCCCAGAGAAAAGCATCATGAGATGCCATGGCTGGAAACCAAGGCTAGAGAAGCTCAGACTAGGAGTAAGGTGCAGAGTTTTCATGGTGAGGAAAATTCTCTGTTAGAACAAGTTCCCAAGGGCTTCCCTTCCCTGATTAGCCATCTTTAATCAGGAACAGATGTGTTTCCAAAAGAAGTACTTCAGCTCAGCCAGAGGTTACAGACCTGATACAAGAGACTCCAGGTGAAGTCCTCAACCTATTTTATACCAAGAGATCAGACTTGCTGATCACAGTGGTTGGTCTGGCTTTAAAAATCTATATCAGCTGCTGCTAATATACTCAATAAGGTAGCACATTCTCTTCAGTAATTTCCTGATTAATAGTTTCTGCTTCCTTGTAGCAAGAAGGTTAGTCTACTGAACATAAATATCCTAGGGAGAATTACAACTCTACTCCTTTCTGTTCAGCTCCTTTATCAAAGAATGTCTCTGCTGGAATAAATGAACAGAAGGGAAGGGAAGGGAAAATTACTGAGCTGAGTAGACCTGAAAAGAAAAGCATAAGGCAGGAACTATACTAAGACCCTGAATAAAGGCATGAATGTGTTTTGACAGAAAGAACAACCTACTCTTGAATAAAATCACTTAAATGCTGTTGTTAGGAAAATAAGATTATGAGTTAGAAAGCAAAAATTATTCCATTTTTAACATAGCCCTTTAATTACCAATGTAGCATTTAGCTGTGCTGAATTATATGCTGAAGAAGCATAGATGAGATGAGATTCCAGCACAAGTAATGTACATGTTTAGGTGGCAAAAAGCCAGTGCATTTCATTTTTTCCGATATGGAAGAAAAGAGTACGGTGGTCACCTGTGTACAGTACCATAATTCAGTCAGGATTGAGGTGAGTGGAATGGGTTAATGACATACAAAGCAAACATGCTTGAGTGTTGTGAAGCATCCTCTGGTACAAACGATATGCTTACACAGGCCAATGTTTGCAAAAGATATTGCAGATCTTGGGTATAGAACTTCTGGACGCCTTGAACAGGTATAATTTTCAGAAGGTAGCTGCTCAGTACTTTCTGGAAATCGTGAGTCTCACTGGCATCTTTAAGAGCTAAACACTAACACACCTAAACTTGGTTGTGATGTCTGAATATGCCAGACAAAAACATAAAAATATCTGAGCTCACATACATGTTTTTTTCTTACTGATTTTAAAAAGTAAAGCAATATGCCTTTCTCTACAGCAGTGGTTCTCAACCTATTTGCCATAGTGGGCCACACTTGCAGCTCTCAATGTGTTATGCAGGATGCACCCATATTTATGTGTATCCATTACAAAAAAAATTAACAGGATGTCTGTCACATGGGTTGCAGCAGCATGCTAATTTGGGCCACAAGCGGCCCACGGGTTGAGAGCCTCTGGTCTAGAACAGGGCTGTTCACCTGGGAGCCTGCAGGCCTCATCTGGCCCACAGGGAGTTAAGTTGGTGCCTGCTGGCTCCTGCTTGGCCATCACTCCCCTCAATGTCCCTGCTCTTGCTGTGACTAGGGTTTGAGACAGGGCAGCGCAGCAGGAGTGGGGCCAGTGAGTCCACTGCCCATGTAGCAATGGCATGGGACAGCTTATACAGACCACACTAGTGGGGTGGTACCGGGGGGGTGGGGGCAGTTTGTGGCCTGCATGGTGGAGGTCCTAGCGAGCTCATGCAGTGTGCAGCCCCAATGCATGCGGCCCACATGGTGTGCACTGCAGCCTAGGGCATGCCACACTGATTGAAGGCATTCCCTGGGCTATCTGAAGGTGAAGAGCCTTCCTCTAGAGTATAAGCATAGTGTCTGCTAGTTTCAGATGATTTATGCAACTTAGTTAATTCAAGAAAAGGTAAAGAACAAATATGGCATAATTGCTTGAGGTGGTTTGGAAAAATTTAAACTGTCTATAAATATAGATGGAAAAAATGTAAATTTTGCCTACCGTAGGTTTTTCAGTCAAAAAAATCTGTAAGGTGTATACTGCAAGGAGCAGATGGGGCTTAATGATTAGCAAACTTGAGATTTGTACTAAATTTCATTTACTTTTCTACCTATTCCACACCCATCATTGTGGTATCTTGGTGCTACACACACCATCCTGGGATGAGAGGGGCATTACACTTGACTCTGTAAGTTGCCTAGTAACTAAGGGGCCCGTCAGGTGGATAATGCTCAAACTGGGGATTCATAGGACACCTGTGCTCTATCTTCAGGTTTGCCATTAGCCTGAAGGGTTACCCTGGGAAAGCCCCTCAGCTTCAGTTTCCCATTCTGTAAAACAGTCATTGTCCTGACCTCTGTCTCTTGCTGGATTCTCATGGGAAGTGCGCTCTCTGCTCTATCTGTTGGAAAGGCACTAGTGGCTCCTTTTCTCAGAGCGTCAGGCAAATAAGGAGGAAGAACAGAGCCTGTTCTCTGCTTCTCTGGACTGATTGCAGGCATGGGCATATGCATTTGTAGCTCTAGAAATGCCACAGCACTTGAAAGCACTACAGAAATGTGGCAGGGAAAGGGGGAGCAGGCAGACTGCACTCCCCCAGGGCTGTCCAGCTCCAGTCCCTGCCACTTGCTTTCCATTCTCTGTGGGCGGGAAGAAGGCATGGGTCAGCTGTCGGGGATTGGGGGTCAGGCATGCAGTGCTACAGATAAGTTCCTGTTTCATCCCGGAACATTTCTATAGCTCTTAGGCGATTTTTGTAGTACTACTGAAGGCTTGCATGTCTGTCTCCTTCTCCCTGCCTCCCATCTGACACCTCCAGGGAAGGAACTCTACCTGATCAACACATCAAAGAGCTCCTCAACACAGCTCACAAAGACACTTTCATGGACCCAGAGGGACAGCCTTCCCTCTTCAGCTCCCTCTGTGCAAAAATGAAGTTTATTTCCTGCCTATGGGGACTTTTTACCATCTTGTACCATCTACACTTTTCCCATAGCTTGACAAAGGGACTTTGATCCCGAAACCTTGTGGAAGAGGACAGTTTTCTTGCCATTTTCCAGTTGGCCTAATAGAAGGTATCATTTTAGAACCATGAGTTCTAGTTTTTTGTATGTCTGTCTTTGCCCTTGGCTTTTGTAGCACTACAAATGTAGTGCCTTTCCATTGCATGATTTGCCAGGAACAAAGGGAGTTGGTAGACTGTTATTGCAACTGGCTCTGAGTAGGTGTGCAGAGGGAGAGGTATGCCAGAAGTCTCCACACTTTGTGCCGCCCTTGTACCCTCCCACACAAAGGCAGATCACAATCCAGCCCTAAGCAAGCAGTCTGGCCATCCCACGTCAGCTCTGATGAGGGAGCCACTCCCTTTCTGTCAAGCAGTGTTGTAAGAAAAGAAAGGTTTTCCTGAATGTCTGCTGCCTCTGGCATATTACTAGGTATGTGTGTGGCTCACAGCAGAGACCTTTCACAGCCCCCCATTGATAACATGCAGGCAAAACAGTAAGTTCTTTCCCTTCTAAAGGTCTTTATCTCAGTGAAAAACATGTTCTTACTGAAAAATCATTTGTTTGGATATAAGTATTCCTAGGTTTCAGCCAAAAACCTTTTGAATTTTAATTGGTTTCTTTTTCATCTTTTTTCTTCCTTATCCCTGTCTTTCCTCATCCTTTTTCTAGGGAAAAAAAATAAAAGGATGAGGGAAGAAGGAGAAATGGGGAGAGGGAAATGAAGGGAAACTGAAAACCAAACTATGCCCCCCCAAGCTATGCCCCCACTACACTGCCCATGCAGGATCCTTCCCCCGGACCTGCCCTACTTCATTGAATGAGCAGGAAGCCGCTTCCTCTGGCACTGCATGCATTGGCAGCTGCCACCTCAGCTCCCCAGTTGTGGACTCCCCCACGGCACCATGCCACAGGCTTCCCCACCATGGCAGGCTGCACCAGTCTGCCTTGAGGGGCACAGGCAGGCAGCAAAACCCGAAGGGAGAGAGAGGGAGTCTGGAGCCCAGAGCACTGGCTGCTGCTGCAGCAGGTGTTGGGTGGGGGCGGGAGCAGCAGTGACAAGGTGGGAGCCCGAGGTTCACCGTTCAACCCCTGCATGTGGCCCACAGGATGCCAGTTGGACAGCCCTGGCCTAAGACAATTGGATTTCAATCTGTTAGGAGTGTGGTGTATTATAAATCTCTCTCTGCACTGTCCCCCAAGGATATGAGTTTTTACAGCCCCTTCTTATGGACTTTTCGCACTTTACCTCAAGCTTTTAGCTTGGGAAATTCCCCAGCTCGATTGTTCATGTGTCAACCAAGATGTTGTTCCTCACAGGACCAGGCAGGGAGCATAATTCCACAAATAACTTAACTTCAAGGCAGGGAGGGACAGGGATGTACAGAGCATCAGCCCTGTCACTGAGAACTGCCTGTTTGCACACTCTTAGACTGTAGTAAATGAAAGCTAACCTGCAGGTGGTTGCTTGCCCCATTTTACAAGAAGGCAATGCAGTATACCCTCAGATGCTTGCTGGTATATGTATTGTGTCCAAGGATACGTTCATGGGGGGCTGGACTCGATGATCTCACAAGGTTCCTTCCAGCCCTAAACTGCTGTGAATCTGTGAATGTAAGAGCCTGGGAGTACAGGCTGGAAGGGACCTCCTGGACCTAGTTTCATAGTTGGTAGGGTCAGAAGGGACATGAGCAAATCATCAAGTCCGACCCCCTGCCATGGCAGGAAAGAGCACTGGGGTCAAACGACCCCGGCAAGGTGTTCATCCAGCCTTCTTTTAAAGACCCCCAGGGTAGGAGCCAGCACCACTTCTCTTGGAAGTTGGTTCCAGATCCTAGCCGCCCTGACTGTGAAATAGCGCCTCCTGATGTCTAGTCTAAATCTACCCTCTGCCAGCTTGTGACCGTTTTTTCTTGTCACTCCTGGTAGTGCTCAGGGGAACAGGGACAGCCCCAATGCCTGCTGGTACCCTCTGACTAGTTTGTAAACGGCCACTAGGTCCCCCTTCAGCCTTCTCTTGTGGAGGCTGAACAGGTTCAGGTCCCTCAGCCTCTCCTCATAGGGCCTGCCCTGCTGACTGCTGATAGAGTGGCCCTCCTCTGGACCCTCTCCATGCTGTTCACATCCCTCCTGAAGTGCGGCGCCCAGAACTGGACGCAGTACTCCAACTTCGGCCTGACCAGTGCCGCATAGAGGGGGAGGATCACCTCCTTGGACCTGCTCGAGATGCATCTGTGGATGCATGACAAGGTGTGGCTGGCCTTCCTGACTGCGTCCCCACACTGTCGGCCCATGTTCATTTGGGCATCAATAATGACTCCAAGATCCTTTTCTGCCTCTACACTAGCAAGAAGGGAATTGCCCAGCCTGTAGGTTTGCTGCTGGTTCTTCCTCCCCGGGTGCAATACCTTGCATTTGTCAGTGTTGAAACCCATCCTGTTCTCATCTGCCCACCCCTGTAACCAGTCTAGGTCTGATTGCAGTCTATTCCTCCCTTCTGCCACTTCTCCCCACATCTTAGTGTTGTCTGCGAATTTGAATAGGGTGCTTTTTACCCCCTCATCCAAGTTGCTGATGAAGATGTTGTGAACAGTGCGGGCCCAAGGACTAAGCCCTGGGGCACCCGACTGCCCACATCCCTCCAGGTCAAAAATGACCCATCCACCACCACTCTCTGGGTGCAGCCCTCCAGACAACTAGTGACCTCGTGTTCCAGGAGATCCTATGGTTTACAGACAGCCACTTCAAACTTTTGTGCACAGCTACAAGGCACAATACCCCAAACAGCAAGAGCACCTTATCAGATGCCACAGATTAAAGCAGGGAAGATGGGGGCATTGCCAATACCCTGCCACTGCAATGACAGGGAAGAAGTCGGCTAATATACTCTCAGAAGAGTGTAGGAAAAGGACATGTTAAGCCTATGTTTGAAAGTGCTGACATGCAATGAAAATAAACAGTTATTCTTACTAGATCTTACAGGGATACTCCTGTCAAAGTATGTTTTGCATTTTGATGCCCTTGACTTATTAACAAAGGCCTTGACAAGGTTTCAGTTTCTCTGTGTTCATTTTATATGATTTTCATTTTGTTGCCATAACATTAAAAAGCAATTTCAAACAAGTTGGAGCTCATCAGCAGGGCATATTTCCCTAGGCTTTGTGTATATAAATATTGATGGGCATTCTCTGTTTATGATATTACTAAGAACTGAACTGCCGTTGTTAGGCTTGGGTAGAATCAATTCACATTATGCTTTTGATCACAGAAAGCTGACATTGTTTCACTGCCGGAAACTCCTCTTCATTCACACTCCTTTGCAAAAATTTGCAGTTTCAAGCGAACTCAGCTTGTGACCAAAAAGAAAAGGAAAAAATGACAACTCTGCTCTGATTTTGCCCAGGCATGTTCAAGCAGAGGCGTGTTGACTTTCCTGACGTTTTTTTTTGCCCCCGAGTTTTACTCAATGAACTTGTTTGAATTTCTTGAACAATATGTCACAGGGTACAACTCTGTGCCAGATAGGTGGGTTGGTAGTGCTGCTGCACCACATTCAGCATAGCTTTCATGTGAATCACTCATCATATGAATGGAAGCCCCCTTCCACAAAAAAAGAGGAGTTGGTTGCTGCCCCCTCTAGCACTGGAAACATTTCATGAATGATTTTAAAGAATATGTTGTTGTTTTGCTCTTTTTTTAAAAAAAAAGAAATTAGAGAATGGGGGACTTTATTTTGCAGAGGTTTCAGCTGGTATTTCATTCACAGTATTCATCCTTCAAAGGCTGCCTTGGGATACTCAAGGCATAACAGCATCCATCTGCATCTGAGCCATAGTTAGGGCTGAATGGGAGGATCTTTGAAGCAGGTTGTCATAATAAAGTTGTTGTTTTTTCAAATAGTCATTCATTAAAGCAATGCCCACAGAACATCTGTAAAAATTATTTTCTATCCTGAATATAGAATCTGCTTGGTATTTGTGCCCAGTGAAAGAGATAGGGGGAAACACATAGGAGATGGGGAGAGAAGTGCAGAATGTGCTGTGTTCCATATTGACAGGGAGTCCTCGAACTTCCCAAGCAACACCAAGTAAAATGAAAGCTAATACCAAACAGCAGGCATGTGTCATGGGGCTGCACGATACAGGGCTGACCCTCAGCTAAGGTAAATGGGCACAGTGCCATTGGCTTCAGTGGAGCAACACCAGTTTATGTCAGCAGTGTATATGGCATTAAATGTACAAAGGACCTGCCTCTTCTGGACCCAGGGTATATTCTGAAGGAACTTTTCATTTAGTTTGCCACCTCCCTGTGCTTCAGTCTTTCAAGTGTAGATTCCAGTTTGGGAGCGTGCTAAATGGCTGTCTTTAGAAAGGCCAGATTGTCAACTTTTATATAGTGGAGAGAGGTAGTTAGCCATGCTAGTCTGAAATCAGGCAGAAGCCAAGGGTGCAGCTCTGTTGAAATCCCCATTTGTCCTCCTAATTTCAGCAAGGGCTTTGCTTTACCAAGGACTGAATGAATACCAACCTCAGAATTTGGTCCTTTAGGTTTAAGATTTAGTTTCATCGCTGTATAAATCCACATCCTCCGCGCCATCAATGCTAATGTTAATTGCAGCACTATTCCTGCTTCAACTGTGAAGGTTGTGTGCCCATCACATCACAGGCTAGTGTTTAAGTTTATTTGTAGAGGTAACCAGGTTAGCAGTGGGTCCTGGGTCCTCCCTCTCTCCCAGGCAGGCATGGCTCCAACTTTTTTTTTTTTGCTCCTGGTCCAGAAATGTGTGGACTAGAGAATTCCCCCTATAGAATTCTGTTGGACTCTTCCATGCTCCCGGTCTCTTATATTAGACATAAAGGCTTCGTGGCAGCTGGATGCTGCTACATCTGCTCTTAATCCCTGACACAGTGGCAGTTTGTTTCAAGGAATTACAAACCCCCAGGAGGTAACATCAGTAGTGTTTTCTTCCTTCCTCTCCTCGGGTCAGTTGCCACTGCTTGTCACTGGGAGAGAGACTCAGCCCTCCTTCCCTTTCCTGTAGCTGTTAGTACCATGAAATTCCCAGTGTGCTATAGTTCAGCATTCCCAGGACGGTAGTGCTAGGATTCACACCCTGGCCAAGAGCTGGGTTAGAAAGACTCACATTTCTTCATTTACCTATTGAGCTTTGCTCTTTTTAAATTTTCCTCCCCATAATCTGCCCTTTAATCAACCAAACAGGCCCAAGTAAGAGCCCAGGAGCAGCCCAGGACCAATAATATTCAGAAATGGTTGCTAACATCTCTAGGTATTCCACTTACGCTGCACCCATTGTCATAAATCCCATGCTTCTAACTCATGTTATTTTATCACCACTCTTACAATATTTGGTGATTTTGCTGCCAGTTTCTGTAGTCAGGCAATTATATGAAGATGTCAGCTCTCATTTGTCAAAATCAAAGTACATTTCTGGGACTCCTGGTTGTAGAAGAACAATTGATAAAGGCTTAAAGGCAGTAAAAAGCAAATAAAGAACCCCCCAAATTATTAATTACAGTTATTTTTTTCTAAGACATTTTCATGCTTTTTAAGCAGTTGGACCTGACAAGCTTATTTTTAATTAGTGCAGCACCAGGTATTAAATTAACCTGCCCTTCGTCTGCTGCCTGTGTACATTCTACTTGGCCAAATAATAAGGATTTGAATGTTATTTTTCTATATACTGGACTTCCCCTGCATAGTTAAACAGAGGGGACAGCCATGGGAGTTTCCTGTTTCTGCATTCACAGATGCAAGGCAGTTAAGTTCCTCCTCAAGCAAGAAGAAAGCAAGCTCAGGGGGGCAATAAAGTGAAAGCAGAGTAACTTAGACCAGTCTGGAGTCTGCTTTGGCTTTTGATAGCTGCAGTAGATGCCAAAGGTAGGTTGCAGGAGGTCAGTCACAATGTAAAGGTACACTCCCTGCCTTCCATGCCAGAATGGCCAGGATAATCGTATCACCAGGTGGCCAGGTAAACCAAGAACAGCGTAAGAGACCTCAGCATGCTGATGTACCTACTTGATTCTCCCCTGTGTACACTATATGCAGTCCCTTACAGCTTGGTAGCAAGACTGTAAAAAGATACCGATTGAAAGTATATAATGGTATTCAAGGAGTTCCAGTTACTGTTTGCTCTTTGGTATAATGGGAGAAAGATATGGCACAAGCCTGGGATACCTCAAGAGAGGTTAAAGAGATGTCTGGCCTGTGGTATGGTGGTTAGAGTACTGCGCTAGGAAGATGGAGATGCAGGTTCAAACCCACTCTAGCTGAGACAAACCTAGAGCCTGAGTCTTCCATTCCCCGCAGGAGACTACCCAGCTTCTCCCTTCCTGGGCTAAAAGGTGGTGCTGCTGTCTCCTCTTCCTTGTTACAGGCACCCTCTGCTCAATGCTGTTTCGCTTAGTGCAGTTTTGCTATAATGCTTATTTTAAATTGATACTTGATTCCACTTAGCGCTCAGCAAGTTTCATTATAACGCTCACAGTCACCATCTGGGGTCGTTAAAAACACTTGCAGTCACCGTCTTGGATTGTCAAATATTTTTGGTTTCACTTAATGCTCACTTTGCTCAATGCTTAGTTTTTCAGGAACCAATTAAGAGCGCTAAGCAGGGGTTTCCTGTATTTCACTTCCACGAGGGATGCACACAGAGGGATTCTGTTTCACTACAGGAGGAAATCAAATATAAAACTGTGTGTAGGTGCCAACAACTGCAGCTACACTACTACATATGTGCCAAGTAGGTATGTAAGGCAAAAAAGGATTTAGTCCTGAGATGTTTTTGTGCTGTTACTCACCATCTGTAATGTGGGGGTAGTAGCACTTTCTTACCTTGGAGGTGCATCATTGTGCACAAATACATTATTGTGAGGTGTTCAGCTACTACAGCAATGTGAGCCACACAAATAAGTCTCTTCGGGAATCATTTCATGTCGCAATTAAAGCCAAGTACATTGTATCAGGATGTTATTCTGAAAGGTATCACACAACTGCCTATAATGAATATTAGACTGCTACAAGCCCTTTATGAAAAGATTCATCTACGGTACATACAAGGAAAGAGACTGAATTCCAAAAATGCCAGTTTTATGATGAACTGTAAATCAGGTCTTTAAATTGAGAAAGTTTATTCCATCGTGTTATAGATTTTATTAATCTTTGAGGCTAGGTACAAACATTCAGAAAACCTGAGGCAGAACTGATCTAAATTACTGGTTTTCTGTAAGCGGCGTAGTTTAGATTGGTAGCAAACAGAACATACATTCATCTTTTGGTGGAGGAGGCAAATCTTAGACCAGGTTCCACTATTTTTAAACCGGTCTGTGCGTGCCAAACTTCTTTTCTGTTATAGGTATAGTGTGGTTTCTGATCACTTATACCAACCAGTAAAAGTGTAATATCTGTACCTAGTTTAAAGGAACGAAAGGCACGTGTAAATGTGTACATAACAACAGGCAGTACACACTAGAAGTTAAATCAAATGTTATATCCATATTAAAATTCCTTATCTGCCTGTCAAAAAGGAGAGGAAAACAGAAGAAAGTGAGCTTTACTAAAGAAATTAAATTAAAACGAAAAATACTATATTAAAGGAAGAGTTCTAGAATAATGTGGGAATCTGGTATGTTTCCTCAAACATGTATGACTATGTTGTGCCTTTATCTCTAAGGCTCAGACTCAGCAAAATACTGAAATAAATGCTTAACTTTAGACATATGCTTAAATTCATGTCTGTTCTGCCAAGTACGTAAGCAAAATCCCACTGAAGTCAAAGAGACTTAATTGTGTTCGTAAATGTAAGCATCTGATGAAGGACATTCAGGCTCACTTGAGCTCATGCTAGACATCTCTGATTTATTTAGTCTATAAGGTGCAAATCTACCCTGGCCTGACACAGCTCTCTTAAATCTAAAAATGTGCCTAAGCACTTTGAAAAGGTGGAAGAACAGGAAAAGAGTAGAATTAGCAGGGTGGGAAATGTCATGAAAGTAGAAGTGGGAGAAGGACTGAAAGAATCCAGTCCTCAATGGCATCGACATGCTTTAATATGCTTTGGATTTAGCCTAGAGTGGTTCAGCAGAAGGCTAGGGCTGAAAAAAGGGAGCGAGACCATATGATAGTCATGATGTTGTAGCTATATTACAGGTAATACACAGACAGTGTGTAGAACAGTAATTCTCAACCAGGGTGCTCTGACCCTGGGGTGCTTACACTTTCTTTGAAGGGTGCCCCAAGGTGTGAGGAGATAAACAGATGTATTAAGCACAGACTCAGGCTTGCCCCTGCCTGGATGATTCCCCACGCCCACTGCCCAGCCTCTCTTCAAGGAGGGAACCACTGTAATATATAAATCAGTTTTTTGAAATTGGGTGCCACTCAATTAACAAAAGTTATGGGGAGGGGGGCCTTGAGTCCAGTGAGGGGTGCCTCGAGTCCCACCAGGTTGAACTACTGGTATAGTGTGGACAGCATTCAACCTAATGAAAAATACGTCCTGATACATAGCATTTAACACTTCTTCAGGGGGTACAGGTTTGATATGCGATAAATGAAGCAAAAGCTGGAAAAAATTACTAAGGCACACTGTTTGACAGTCTCCCTAAGATGAATACAAAGGCTACTCTTCTTATTTTTTCTTAAAAGAACACATTAAAGTAAGTGGAATTAATTTTTGGAGTCTTCTTTGCAAATTGCAGTCCCCTTCTCTAACCCCGGGTTCAAAGAATTTTTGGACTCTTCTTTCTCAAAACATACTTACGAAGTACTTCATAGCTGGGTGAATTAAAACCTTGGAATAAGCAGGGTTGATGCTGGATGCCTATCTGTGAAGCACACTGTTGAGAAAATTAATACACATGCCTTACTACATAGGTTTATCATGGCTTTTTGGCTGCATGACGTTGAAATGTTTGCTTAATTAGCTGAATGTATTTGTTTTATCATCTACCCGCACAATAACATTGCTTGTTACATATGGTGGCATTGAGTTTTTTTGGGGACTGGGTGAAATGTTGTTAGAAAAAAGATAATTGAAACATTTGTTAATGAAGTGTCAGTTCAGACATGGGGATTTACTTCTGTGCACACAGGTGAGGAGAAAAGGGAAACCACGTTTTTGAGATGTCCTTTATGAACAAAAGCTGAAGATAAAAGATATTTCTCTTGGAAATAATTCAGATCCCCCTTTGTTGCAACATGTTTGTTTGGAAGCTCATATCAGCTCAGAAGCTTTTAGTCCCAAAGCAGTAGAGGGTGCTGTGCTGACATAATTGGACATATGTTGATAGCTGGTCCTTTTCGGTAATTATTAAGACTTTTGCAGGCTACACATTCTGAGCTTCTACAGGGGATGAAAACATTGGAAATAAACTTAACTATGATGGCAACATGAAGGAAAGGGTGGACCGAGTGCCTGAAAAAAACAGTGAAGATGAGAAATATGACAGAGTATATATATCAGTGGGATTTAGACTTCAAAATCACTTTGGCTCTTCTGAACATTTTCTTCATACTCCCAAGAAGGTGAGACATTTTAATCATCACTGTTGGAGACCTGAGGATTTTCGGCTGTTTTTCTACCTATATCTTTGTTCTGTATGGCTTTTAGTAACTACTGTGGCCCCAATCCAGCAAAGCTGTTAAACCCATGTTTAACTGTAATCACATGCTTAAATCCTACTGAAGCCAATGGAGCTTAAGCATTAATTTAAAAAAAAAAACAGGTACTTAAGTACTTTGTTGAATTCAGAATAGTCTTAAAGCATGTGCTTAAAGGTACCCAAGTGCTCAGAGCTTGGCTTAATGACTGCCAGTTCTCATAGCCAATGGATTCTGTTTGGGGCCTGTTAATGCCTGGAAGAAAATCTGTGAAGTGTTAAAGATCTGAAACAGAGTATATTTTCTGAAAGCAGCATACCTTTCTTCCTTTAAATCCTTCACAAAGAAAACAGACTGTTTCTTCAAGTTATTTTTCTTGCTCCATTCAATATTTACATATTTCTAAAACAATGGCAGTAGATTATTGAGAAGTCACATCATAGCCATATTTTAATCCAGTTTTCTCTTATCCCAGAGTTTACAAGCTGTAATATGTACATGATAATGAACAAAGCTGATTGTTTTTCTGATAAATTTACACCTTGAGGACATTTTTCAGAAGAAGACAAAGATTTTTTTTAGTATTTCCATTTGCAGGAGTCAGCCTGCATATGCAAAGCAGAAGTGAAGTCAGGGTTTCTCATGGATTTGATGTTTTTCCCACAGTATCCCAATTGTTCAAAAATCATGTGTCAGGCCTCAAAATAATCATACTTTAAAAACACCTTGGGGTGTTCTTTATTTGTTTTCAGGTTTTTTGAGCCTTTAGGGTTTGTGCTTTTAAGTTTTTCACTGAAACCAAGTGCTAGAAACATTTTTTATGAAAGCTGAGATTGTCCCATAATTACTTGACTTCAGAAATTGAAGTCTAAGAGGAAACACAAAATACCTCCAGACCCATGTTAAAATCATAAGAATTATTAACTTTGTTCTTCTCTCAGACCTAAGGGCCATGAAGTTAGAGAAAATTCAACTTCCTCACTCATTGGAGGTCAAAATTTGGTAGTAGGATTCATTGTTTACCTAAGTTCACCAAAAAAATTGGTTCTCCCTGCTGCCATCTGAACTTAGATTTCAGGAGTCTTTAGCCCCAGAATGCTTCTGAGCATCAAGAATTAGTAGAAACTAGAAGAGCATCATAGAGGCATGACGCTCATGGCTATAATCATAGAGACATGATTAAACTTAGCTCTTTTCAGATTTAGCAGCTGTTAGACTGCTTTTATACAATACTCTTGTTTGTCTACAAGTTCTCCAGACACCTTTAGAGTTTGCTTGCTTTCAAGAGTGGAGACAAAAGGAGATAAATTACATTTTAATCCTCAATAAACATGGTTTTAATAGTACAGTGGTGTGACTTCAATATGCAACCAAAGCTGATACCTCTAAAGAGAGCTATAGCTTTAACATGGAATGTTTCTTACGAACTAGTTTGAAACTTGAAAAAAAAAGAGCACAGTTAGTAAAAAATTACAGGGTAAGTCTCATTCAATGAAAATAAAAAAAATGTATCTGAGCAAATGAATTTCGAATGCTTCTCTATAAAAAGTTAAAGAAAAAACAAGTAAATAAGCTATTTTCTTCATACCATGTGTTGGAATCACTGTTTAATTGCTGTTTTATTTCTTCAGTGCATTTTAATAGGAAATGCAACACATTTTTTGCTTGTTTGAATCTTCAAAGATTATATTGACAAATTAGAAAATCATGAGCATGAGAACAAGAGGGTTCTCTAGGCCAGTGGTTCTCAAACTTTTTTGTACCAGGTACCATTTGTAAACACCAGTGGCCAGTCCTGACCCAGTGCCCCCCCATGTGTGGGGCAGGGGGTAGGTGTGTGGCCCAGAGGAGTGTATAGGGAATGGAGGGGGGGCAAGCAGCCCCTTGCAGGTTTAAACTCTGCCAGCCTGCAAGGGAAATCTATGATGTCCCACATTTTTCTCCTTTAAAGGAGAATCCATTTTTTAAGTTTGTTCAAGACCTTTTCATATATCCTTGCTACCCAATGTTGTGTTGCGACCCACAGGTTGAGAAATGCTGCTCTAGTCCATCCCACAGAACAGGTGGGATTTTCCAAAGCACCCATCGTTTGCTTATCTGTGAGTCAAGAGGGGCACCGATACACATGATGGACCTCTGCTCTGATGCATGCTGATTAGCATGTGTCAGAGCAGACTCAACTAATTGAGTCTGCTGGTGCATGCTATTTAGACATCACATGTATTCAGCGTCCCCTCATTTCAAAATGGTGGCAGGGGCACTTTAAAGCTCATAGAATGAGCTTTAGTTAAACAACCCCCACTGCCCTTTTGAAGTGAGGTATGCTGAATACACATGATGCTGCGGGCGCTTTAATTAGAGTGGCTTTAATTAGTGTTTGGCTGTTTGAAGCTGAAATGTTCATTTAATTAGCTCAATGTATTTGTTTTATCATCCACCAGCACAATAACATTGCTCTGAAAGCCACTCTAATTAAAGTGCCCTCCCCCCCGAGCATGTGTATATATGCCTGAGGTGTTTTAAAATTGATGTCAGTGGGGTCATAGTGAGGTCAATGCTGAGGTCCAGAGCCTTAAAAAGTATTTAAGTCTGACTCCTACAGAAATAAATAGGCATTAGGCACCCATATACCCTTAAGGATCTGAATTCTTTGGAAAATCACATTCTGTGTAATAATGTTTTTGACATTTCAGGATAGTTGTTCCTGTCTTGGAGCAGGAAAATGGGGTAGAAGATTTCTCAATGTACTTTCATCCCTATTTTCCATTATAGTTATTAATAAACTTGACTATATATTTTCTTCTTCTATCATCATTGGGCATCCTAAATTTGGCTGTTGGTGGGAGAAAAACCAGCTCTCTCCACAGTTGTCTATTCTTTGCTAAACTTGTTGCCTGATTAACCCCCAATTCCACTCACCCCTCTGTATCCTTTACCTATGCTTTTCTCTGCCTTTCCCTCTTCCATCTTCTTTCCATGAATCCTCAAATAACCATCTTCTTTAGGCAGTCCCCTTCTCTAACCACAGATTCAAAGAATTTTAACTTCCTTGTCCTCACTGTCTTTCTAAGGTCTCTTGTCTGGTCAGTCGTCTCCAACTCCCAGTCATTAGATATTTTAACTGTCTATGGAATTTGTGATGTTTTTCGTTAAGACTGCATTTCAACTACTTCAAGTCTTTGAACCTCCCTCTTTTCCAAGGTCCAGCTTTATGTTAGCTGTGCACATCATTGCCCTTAAAAATCTGATGTTAAGTTTTCAAATTGACCCCTCTATTCTTCCAGCTCCTGATTAAATTTGCCACATTGTTTCTGCTTTTCCTAATCTCCTTCAGATATCTCATTCACACAATCTATCCTGATTGATTAATTATATTTTGTCAATAAAGCTAAAACGATTAGATTGAAATAGTGTGCTTTGTATCTGGAAAACACAGGGCCTATAACTTCGATATGGAACCAATTTTAGAGCCTAATCTATACCCATTAATATTATGGAAGCTTTTCCATTTGCATCAGTGGTTTTTACATCAGGCATTTAAGGACTGATTTGTTAGATTAGTAAAGAAGAAGGAAACATGGGCTCATTTATTTAATTTCTCCCTTTATCATAACTCTTTCTGCCATTTTGTAGCTCTGTTAACAGAAGGCCTGATCCAAAAGCCCAGCTAGGCCACAGTGGTTCTGTAGTTTTGTATAAGCTTTCAGTATTAAAGTTTGCCTGCATAGTTCACTCTATAAAGGTTATAGAGGCTGTGTCGACACATTCATTAATACTCTCTAGTTACTGTGCATTAAGTTTAATACATGGATAACTAAGTACTAAATCAATGCGCAGTAACTTGCGCTACTATGCAGTAGCACTGGCACATGGGTTTTTTGGACACTAACTGCACAATAGTGTATTGGCACAGGTTTTGCCCAGCACGCTACTGTGCAGTGTTATTAGGCTACTGAGCAGTTAGTGTCTCATGTAGATGCACTCAAATAGTTGTTTGTAGAAGAACCTTTGGGACGTAATGAATCAAATCCTGCAGTCCTTACCAAGGACTCAGATATCAAATACCTCATGTAAGGGCAGCTGAAGACAACTGCTCTTTCACTCTTAACTTGAGATGTTGGTTTGATACTAGCAAGGCAGACTAATTTTAGCTAAACTTGTATTTACGGGTTTGCAGGAAATTTAGACATATTCCAGTTAAAAGAGTTTACTGGAGGTAGAAGATTGTTTTTCTTCATCTGGTGTCATAATTCCTGCAAAAGGATTTTAGTTACACTTTCAAAGAAGCCTGCCATGTTTCCATAAAGATTGGGGTACTTTTTAACAAGATGTTTCCATTCTTGCAGGAAAATTTAGGTACAAAGCTGCATTTTCATTTTGATTTAGAACAAACGACTTTATTTTTAATTTTCTTTATTACTTGAAATCTGGAAAAATATCAGCTTTGTTACATTTTTTTAATTTCCTCATCTTTTCCCCTTGTATGTGACTGAGAGCAATGCCATAAATGTTTTCCAGGTGTTGGAAAGTTTCTTTCTTTTCTTTTCCTTTTTCCATTTGGTAGCTTTTCAAAACTTATTCAACTCAATTTTGCTTTGCTTTGCTTTGCTTTGCTTTGCAGAGAGATGGGAAGGGAATGGCGGTGTCCATTACAACAAACTTTATACCAGAAACCTCACACCAAGGCTATCAGTTTTAGATTTAACTAGGGATTCTCCAGAAGAGCAATATGAAAGGGAGACATATGACAGTTAGGAAAAAAGTACAATAGTAGAATTCCCCTTCTCTCACATATCTTGGGGATAAAGTCCACCAGGATAGGTGCCATCCTGGTGCTATGGGGAGCAGAAAGAAAGCTCTCTGAACATTGGGCCAGTGAGGAATTAACATTTTTAACTGTATTCTTTAGCAACTGGTGTGAGTGGTAAGTAATGTTTTATTAATGTTGATTTCAAGATATATGAGAAATGGATCCTTTGAACAAGCAAATAGTTTTTCATAATCTCCTTGGGTAAGAGTGTCTTGTACCAAAGGCCAGCAAGAAGCATATGCATTACCTAAATTAGGCTTTAGCCCTGTTTTAAAGCCTTAGGTGGAATTTAAGTTCACCTTAGTTGTTAGACCTGTGCACATAACTTTGCAAATTTTAGGGACAGGGATGTTACTTGGATGGCATAAAAAGCCGAAGGATTCTGTGTTTATAGAGAACTCACAGGGTCTCTTAACATCTCTAGACAATCTCATATTTGGAGATTTTAGTCATTAACAGAAGGCAGTTTGTTTGTCATTCAGCCTCAGACAGCAGCATGCTGATTCTATCAGGACATATTCGAAAGCAGACAAATTCTTCTCGCTACTTCCAGGGCTGGTCTGCAGTTAAATGGCAGCATGGCAAAGCACGTTCATTCAGCAGGACTCCTTTCAGAGTCTGTATGGCACTAAGCAGGCATTTGAGTGTGAATTAGTCAGAAATAAATAGAGAAGTGATAGTAGCAGATTTGTTTTTATTACTTTTATGACTTTTTATTTGTTTTTATTTTGTTTTGTTAGGTTCTTAGTAGTTATGAATCAGTGGCTTTTTGTGACAAACCTGTACCACACCTACGAAAAATTTGTTGGCAGGAAAAAGATGAGTCGGCTTTGGGGAAAAAAAGCTTATTTGGTTAACCACCAGACTGTTAGACAGTACCATTTATGCAGAAGCAGGCAAAACATTTGGTTATAAGATTTGGCTGCATTCTTATATAAACATCAACATTCAGCAGTTGGCCTCTCTGGGAAACTGAGCTGTTACCTCACAGCATCACCAACAATCATCTTCTCTTTATCTTTATTTCTTAAGAGAATAAATCAATTTCAAATACAGAAAATCTCTAAAGGCTGCCATTTTTAGTAACCTAATAATGAACTACCATCCTGGGCCTTGTAATGCATGGCTGCTGTGTAGCACTGAATGTAAAATAAATAACAACGTCTTTCTGTGAAGGGATTATAAAATGTTAGATGAATCCAAGGCAATTAAACAGAAGTGGGTAGTTTTTCTGACTTTTGAGGCCCGGGCACATTTTTAAATAGATGCCTCTCGCAAAAGGTTAGTAAATGAAGATGCCAAGCTTTAGGGGACATATGAAGATGCTTATTTTTCAGTGATAGGTGAATGGTTATTGGGGGGCTGGGAGTTTACCTCTGATTCCTCCCAGTTCCTTCAACAATACCTTTTCTTGGGTCTCAAGCTGTCACCTGGGTATTATGAAGAAGGCAGAAACCTTCTCTGTCTGATAGACAGACTATGGATGTTATCTAGGTGATGGTGTTGGGGAGGTGGGCAGAGAGGGAGAAAGTTTCCAATGTGAATATGGAATAGTTCAATATATTACAAACCCTTGGGAATACTGAGTCATTGCATGCATTATTCTTCTTTTCCCTACATGATTTAGTGTATATATAACTGGCAGTAGAAGAGTACATCCACTGAAGTCACTCATTTGCAACTGAATCTTTTGCTGGTCTGGGGCCTTTTTTTTTGCTGACGTCACTCAGGAGCAAGTCTCTAGAGTCTATACCTTTCTGAAATTCAAAAAGAAAAATCAAGTAGAAAAATCCACTTAGCAAGCTGAGCACAGTTATGAAAAGACATTCATACCATTGTCCAAGAGCATGCAGAAGCCTTAAGGGGGCCTGATTCTAATTTCATATATTTTTATTTTACTCCCAATATAAACTGGTCTAAGCAAGATCAGGGACAAGTTTTGTGAACTTAATCCTGCAGTCTACCAGTGACTTCATTGGAGTTGCTACCCTGGAATGACTTCAAGATTAGACCTTAACTGAGCCTGAAAAATTGTTTTCCTGGAAAAGTACAGGTCAGAGAGAAATTTTATTTTTAAAAGATGAAATGAAAGTGATAATGAATAATATAATGAGTAACTGGCCCTGAATAACCATAATCTAAGCTTGAATCAGCCAAATTTCAGTGTCATTAACAACTGTGCAGTGTACACGTCAGCTAGACAGTAAGCATGTTTGCTGGAACAAGAAACTACAGCTGAGAGATAAATCCCAGCATCATAGTTTTCTAGTTTAATAAACAACTGCATCCTGAGGCTTAAGAGCAAAGATCCAGTGTCCGGGCAGAACGTCTGACATTCTACAATAGTTAAAACTCAGTGTTGAGTTGACCAACTGACCCCCAGCTGTGAGAGTTAACCTTAGAATAGCACAGATGTTGCTGCAAGAAGAGACTGCGATTGAGCAAACCAACATAGGCAAACAAAAAACATGTGTCCTCACTTATGAAAAGATGAAAAGTGAAGGCCCAGAAAGGACTATTAGGGCAGAAGATATTAATCAGGGTGATTCCATTTTGTCTATATTTATACAATATTAGGAGAACTTTGCATGGTTGTTGTTGGTTTTGTTTTGTTTTTTTAACATCATGCTTACATGGTATAAATTTTGTATAAAGTCATTAACAATGAAGATAATTGATTTTATGTCTGTGTCAAATACCACATAAACATTCATGATTCGGCATTTCTTGACTCATTTCCACAAATAAATCTGCCTTTGACCATATCCTGTACATACCATAAGATTTTTAAATGGCATTTACTTGATTGTTTTACCTGTAACGTATATGTTATAGATGAGACTGGTAACATCCCCTGTTATTAAAGTTGACCAGAACTTCCCTATAAAAAACCTGGTTTTCAGTCATTTATAACTTATCTAGTATACAGCAAGCTAAATTATATCAGCTAAAATACTGTGGCCATTTATGAGAATGAGGTTAGGGAAAAAATAATCCATTTTACAGTGTTAAAATTAAGTTGTTATGCCTGCCTGCTTTCCTTCCTTCCTTTTTGGAGAAAGTCTAGTGTCTCCCTGCAAATGAGAAAGAAAGGAAGCTCACTCTGGTGTCTGAGACATGCCTTTTACTCTTCGTGTGCCTTTTACTGTTCTGCCTAAATTTAGCCATATTATAATAGTACTGCATGTTCTACTGTATGACAGACTCAGGCTCAGAAGGGACAGGTTGGGATGTAGAGCAGGTGGAGGGACAGGAGATTGGGCCTGTTTTGGGCATTGTAGGAGTCAGGGAAAACACTAGAATGGGGAGTCACTGATGGAAACTAGTAAGAGTAAACTGGAAGCATAGATAACATAGAATAGGTGACCTCAGAAGAGTGGGGGACTCAGGGATTGACTAGAAGAAACAGGAAAATTTGGGACACAAAAATGGTAAGGAGATGGGTTAGGTGGAAGGCAGGCACTGTGGTCTTATAGATATGTCCACAAAGGCATGAGCTTTCATAGGTTACAGCCTACTTTGTCAGATACTAAGGAACTGAATTATCAGAGGAGAACCTGTCTAGGCCAAGAGTATGGTGAAAGGAGCAGGGAAGATGGGAAGAGGCTAAGGAAGAAGACTAATATCAGATGAAGACCTCTCTCTCCCCTCCCCCCCCCCCACATAGGGACATTGGGTTTAGGAGTCAATATGATGGGGGGGAAGCAAATCAGATGAAGAAATATAACAAAAAAAAAAAAGAATTGGGACAGGCTGGGGAAAGAAATCCAAACTGCCTACAGATTTTTAGGAGCCTCAGTAACTCATGGCACTTTACACAAAGCGGCATGAATTAGAGCCCTGCCCTGCAGCCCAACAGATCATGAACACCGCGTGTCTCCAGAGGCTGGGGGGCATGGCAATTTCCCGCAGGCAGCAGCAGCACTGTAGGTGGTGGGAGCCTGGCAAGGAGAGGCGAGCAGCGAGCTCCCGCAGGTGGCCACAATGCTGTTGGCAGCGGAGGAAGGGGTAGCACACAGCCAGCAGCAATTGGAGACCACCTGCAGATGCCGCCAGTGGTGTCAGCGGCAGGGGTGGGGTGGCAAGCAGTAACTGCCTGCAGGTGCCGCCAGCAGAATTAGCAGCGCTTTTTGCAGGGGGTGCACTGCCAGTCTCAGGGGGTGCACGTGCAGCCACATGCACCCCCTACACATCGCCAGTGCAACAAACATTCACCCGTTGCTTTGGGAGGTTCAAGCCTGCCTGCACTAACTCTAGCCAGCAGGTTGGGGTGCTCCAGCAGCCCCCGAGGAGGCTGCCAAACCACCCCTCTCCCCAGCCCCACTCCCATCACTCCAGCTCACCCCTTATATACTTATAAGGAACCACTAAATCCCCCCGAGCCTATGCTTCTCCAGGCTGAAAAGTCCCATGCCTCTCAGCCTCTCCTCATAAGGCCTATTCTCTTGTCCTCTAATTATGTGTGGCTCTCCTCTGAACTCTCTCAAGCTTCTTCACATCCTTTCTAAAGTGCAGAGCCCAGAACTGGATGCAGTATTCCAGCTGTGGCCCTACCAGGGCCAAATAAAGTAGGAGGACAACTTCTTTGGTCTTGCTTAAGATGCATCGGTAGGTGCAAGCCAGGCTTTTGTTTGCTTTGCCAGCTGTGGCATTGCATTTGGTGGCTCATGTTCATCTTGTAGTCAATCATGACCCCCAAGTCTCTTTTGGTAGTGGTGCTAGTGAGTGTAGCACTGCTGAGCCGATAAGTATGATGTGGGGTTTTTATCCCGAGGTGAAGCACCCTGCATTTGTCTGTGTTGACTGCCATCAGGTTTTGATCCACCCAACTTGAGAGCCTGTCCAGGTTGGCCTGAATCACCAGCCTATCCTTTAGTGTGACCACACTTCCCCACAATTTGGTGTCATCAGCAAATTTAGCCGGTCCGCTTCTGATACCTGAATCCAGATCATTTATAAATATATTAAATAGTACTGGTCTAAGTACAGAGCCTTGGGGGACGCAACTCGTCACCATGTGCAATGTTGATACGGTACCATTGACTGTCATTCTCTGGGTCTGACCACAGAGAAGGTTCCCTAGCCATTGGACCATGAGGTTGTCGAGGCTGCAGTTCTCCAGTTTTCCCATGAGGACTTCGTGGGAGACCAAGTCAAACCTTTTTTGAAATCCAAATGGATTATGTCATCCTCTTCTCCTTTGTCCAGATGATGCATCACCTGGTCATAGAAGGAAACGAGGTTGGTCAGGCACAGAGGTGGGCAAAATGCAGCCCACGGGCCAGATCCGACTCACCAGGCCATTCTATCTTGCCCACAAGGCACCTACAAAGTTTAGAAAATTAATATTTATCTGCCCCTGGCTCCCTGTCAAAGATGACAGGGAGACAGGGGTAGTAGGACCCAGGGGAAGTCGGCCGAAGTTATAAGTAAGGCCATCCTGGCCCAGCCCCACCCCTAGCCCCCTCCCAACCCTACCCCACACCTGGAAGTGTCTGCCTACGGCAGCTTTCCCTGCACATGGCTGCTTCAGCCATGTGGCCCCTGGTTGCATCGCTGGACCGCAGGAGCAGGGGCCTACCAGTACCCTGGGGCCAGGAGGGGGTGTGTGTATGTGTGTGTGCAATGAGCGAGGGGAGGAGAGAGAGAAACAGCAATGAGGCAAGCACACAGTGTGTGCATGTGTGTGTGTAGTGAGGGAAGCACACAGTGTGTGCGTGTGTGTATGTGCATGTGTGTGTGTGCAGCAAAGCAAGAACAGTGGGTGTGTGCGTGTGTGATGAGGGAAGCATACAATGTGTGTGTGTATAGTGAGGCAATCACTCTGTGTGTGTGTGTGTGTGTGTGTGTGTGTGTAGTGAGGCAAGCACAGTATGTGTGTGTTCATAGGGTGAATCCCACAAGCACCCATACCACCCCACACACTGCCATACATGCAGACCCCCACACCCCACATATCTACACACACCCACTTGCTCCCTCGCCCCACACCCACGCCCCACACTTATCCACCCCCCACAAACCCTCCCACACACCGTCCCCTACATACCCACACCCACAGCCCCCCACAAACCTGTACCCACTCCCCATGCCCTCCATACCCTCCCAGTTTACAAGAGTAAGACTTCACTTTAAGCTATTGTGCAATCACCTCTATGTACACTACACAAACATGTAAATCAGGACAAAAAGATTTTTTGAACTCAAATTAATGAATGTTGTAGATGTTTGATTTTTAGAATGTAATCTGGTATTTTTCTGGTTCTAAGATGGCAAAACCCCTTGCTGAAATGAGTACTTCTGGGGGCAAGGAGAGGGACTTCTGGTGGCAAAGGTTGGAAGTTAGGGGGTGGGGCTTCTGGTCCAAAGATGGCAACCAAGGGGTAGCACCTGTTAAGGGTCGGGGCTACCCATGTGGTCCTCAACAGCTTGCCAAAACTTAGTAAGCGGCCCTCAGTCCAAAATAATTGCCCACTCTTGGTCAGGCAGGACCTACCTACAGTGAAGCCGTGTTGGCTCTCTCTCAATGGAATGTTGCATTCCATTAGCCTGTTGTTAATGGTTTGTTTGATGATTTTTTCCAATATCTTACATGGGATTGAGGTCACACTGATTGGCCTGTAGTTCCCCGGATCTTCCTTCCTCCCTTTCTTGAAAATAGGTACCACATTGGCCCGTTTCTAATCTTCAGGAACGTCTCCCAATTGCCACAAGTTCTCAAATATCCTCGCCATTAGCCACGCTATGATGTCAGCCAGTTCCTTAGCACTCTTGGGTACATTCCATCCAGGCCAGCTGACTTGTGAATGTCCAGCCTCTCAAGGTGGTTCCTCACGAGATCTTCACCAATGATGGACATGTGTTCACCCATACCCTGGCAATCCTGCGTTTTGTTAGGCAGGGTGATCCCCTTGGGCTGGTGAAAGACCGACACAAAGTAATCGTTAAGGAGATTAGCTTTTTCCTGGGTGTTGGTTGTCGGCTGCCCCATATGGTTGAGCAAGGGTCTAGTGTTGCCCTTGTTTTTCTTCTGACTACCTACATATTTGAAGAAGGGCTTTTTATTGTCCTTGATTCCCGTAGCCAGTTTGAGTTTGGTTACAGCCTTGACTTACCTAGTTTGCTCCCGACAGGTGCAGGCCATTGCTGAATACTCCTCCTTGGTGATGTTACCCATCTTCCATTCCTTATAGGCTTCTCGTTTCAGATACAGGAGTTCCGCAAGTCCCCTATTTAGCCACAGGGGTTGCCCAGCCCTTTTGCTTCCTTTCCTATGAGCTAGGATGGACTTCCCTTCTGCTTTAAGAATCTGCTATTAAATCCTCTCTGTCTTCTCTTCTGCAGACTATAAACCCAGTTCCCTTCGCTTCTCCTCAGAAGTCACATGCTCCAGCCCCCGAAGCATTTTTTGTTGCCCTCTGCTGTACTCTGTCCAATTTGTCCACATGCTTTCTGTAGTGGGGGCCAGAACTGGACACAATTCTCTGGGTGTCTTACTCCATCATCTCTATTCCCATCCCTCTCTCCAAACAGACCTTCCCTAGCAAACTCCCTTGTAAGCTGCTGTGTGTTCACTGCTCCTTGGTCCCAAAAGGTTCCCTTTCCACTGCTAAACTGCTTCCTCTCATCAAGCATATAGTGAAGGAAGGTGAGAGACAGTTTCCAGGCAAATTCCCCCTCACTATGGACTCTAATTAAACAAGAGGATTAAGTACTGGGGATTAACTGCTGAGTGTTAGCTACTTACACTAAATATATGTGGGTTAGTTGCTCTGCATTAAAGAAAGAATTACCTTAAAGCCTCCCCTTCCAAGAAAGGGGCAGCAAACTGATTTATGAACTACTTACAAACTGCCCTATTTATTATCCCTGTTCCCTAGCTCTCTGGTCACTCAGGGAGTCTCTTTTTATACTCTCCTGGGCCTGGACTGGCTTGGCTCCCTTGTTACGGCTTTTGTCAGACACGGGCAATCGCCCAGCTAGCAGATCTCCCAGCTACTCAGAGCATACACTCAAACACAGCCCACCAAACAAACACTCAGCAAGTCAAGTGAGCACAGAAAGCCATGGCTCACTTACCTTCCCAGAGCAGGAACTGGTGCCTGACTCCTCTTCCTCTTCCCCTTCCCCCTCTTGCTCCCAGCAAGCTGCTTGCAAACTTCCCTGTTGGCTCTCTCTGTTCACTCTCTCATTCAGGCTGTGAAGAAAAGTATTCTAACTTCAGAAATGTTAGATTTAAGGTAGCTTAGACAGCCTTAATTCAGCATCATTGTGCATATGGATTTTGACACAAAATCTTTACTTATGTGATAACATGTTATTTTCTACACAACATCTCTGTCACAGTCAGTACCAGGATGGATCTGCTGCAGGAAAGAAAAGATTTGTGCGTGACTGGCTTCATTATTTGCAGAAGTTGTCAGTGACAGAGGCAAGGAATTAAAGTAGAAAATGATCACTGCCTTTGAACTTGGAGAATTAGATTCCATCTCTGGCATAGATGGTGAGATCCTAAATAGTATTTAGGCATCTAAGTACAAATTAGATGCCTAAATACCTTTCTGTGCATTGCCCAGTGTTGTTATGTGATGCTGGCCAGACAAGTTACTTAAATCATACTTTTTACAGATGCTCACAGCTGTAGAGCTGTGTATTCTTCATTTCCAGGGTGCCTAACCTGAGACCCTGGCATTATAGTGCTATATAATGGCAAGTACTGTGAAATCTGGTTTATTGGTCACCGGGCTTATCGCTCTCTTCTTATTAGTCAATGCACTGAATGTCCTCCAGAGTCTTATTGATTTGTACTTAATAATTGATTTGTACTGGATAAATTGTCATCTGTTGAAACATAGTGATTTCCAAGTGCACATGCATACTAAATAGTGATGGAATTTACTCCTGATAATTGGTCAGTTTAAAAGGTACTGACAAGTGCCCTCCATAGTAGCTGTCAAGCCAGGTGACGCTCACACAGCAGAAAAACCCAAAAAAACTTTTCAGCTTTTTGACTGATAATTATGTAATTCTTATATAGCAAATAGACTGATTTTTTGGTATTAAAACCCACATCTTAAATATTTATCTGTATAGTCATATGATTCTCATATAGTGAGCAAGAGTGTGTACAATTTGCTATCAGAATTTTATAACCCATTTTTCTTAATTATAAATGTAAAAAAAAAAATTTCTTACTGTGTCTCAGTAGTCTCATGAAAAGTTGAAAATGGCTGGCTACTGGTAATTAATCACCCATGGATAATTAGTCATCATGCCAATCCCCTTGCAGTGACAAATTAGCCACATTTTACTGTACTTTGAAAAATCAGGTCATAGTTGTCTCCAGTGGGTATCTGAAAATCAGCAGACACTTCTTGACTACGTTGTCTCCGTGCTTCAATGCGCTCACTGTAAAAGTGGGAATAACCCACTCTACTCCCTCTCATCTCATAGGTGTATTGTAAAGATGAATTACTGTTTGTGAAGCACTTGGCTATTACTGTGATGAGCACCGTAGAAAAGCCTTTGAGGAAATGAATAATTCTCTGTTCACAGGAGAGTTTAAATAATAAATTCCATGCAACAATAAGGCATGAAGACATACATAAAAATGAAGGAAAAATATATTGACTAGAGTCTTATTAACTAAGCATTATACAACTTGTGAAGAAGAGAAGGCGGGTATCCTGTGGAAAAGAATAGCCAATAATTAAAAACCGTCATAATGCACATACCCAAAGGGGACAAAATTATGTTACGTAGGCAACTGGAATTCTGGTGTTACTTAACATTTCAGTGTTTAAATGTGCAACTTTAAGTGTTCTTTTGATGCGGTTCTCTTTTGCATGTAACATACACTAAGAACTTGATCCTGCTCCCATTGGTTTTCAAGATCTAGATCTACATACCAGGTATTTGTGAATAATAATGCCATAATTTTGTCAGACGATAAGGTGGTAACAGAAACCCTAAAATCAAAGCTCAAGATACCTTATCTCCAATGCACATGTACATGTGAGGACCTGCAATTACTGGAAACTGAAAGTATGTAGAAGTGAGTTTGGATGCTGATTTAAGATTTGTTTCATTGTGGTATTTTGTTAGTAGAAGTGTTGTTTAGTATTAGAAATGGAAGCTTTCCCTTCAACTTTTGCACTCCTAGATGCAGCAAGCACTCTATAGGAGCCCAGTGGCTAGAGGTCAACCACAGAAGCATGGATTCAGTACATATTTCAGCTGTCCAGGACAACCCCTACCTAGTCTGAGGGCTGCACCAGCCAACTGTGGGTGGCCATCTTCAACCCGTATAAGTAACTCTGTGTTCCCCCATTTTTCTGCAGTGTGAGGCAAGAAGCATAGCATTCAGGTAGAACAGATAACGCTGTCCCAGAGCCCTTTAATTTAGCATAGTGTTACCTTTTTTGGTTGGCACCAAAGAACAGCTCTGCACACTGCATGGCCTAGTGCTGCCCTCCATTATAAATTCCATCTGTCTACCTCCCTCTTGGCAGCCATTCCAGTCTTCTATCCTGATTCTTTTACAGCAGAGTTCTTGCTCTCGCTTTACCGCTTCATCAGGCTCAGCTTTGCCATCAGAGCTACCTTACTCTAAACCTGATTCAAGTTCTCTCTATTCCAGTTTCCACCAGTATAATTTCCAAACAGTATTTTAGGATATTAAACATTCTACTGCAAGAGACAGGATAGTTTAGAGGAATGATATGAAGACTGGAATCTCTATCCCTAGAAATTTTCAAGAGGAGGATATAGACAGATAGACTGGGATAGCTTAGTTAGGGAAAATCCAACCACGACTCTCCTTCCAGTGCCTTCAAGGTTGTTGGCATTGACTAGCTTAAATTCATAGCCTCTAGTTGTGGCACTGTATTATGAGACTTGGACATGGGAACAATAGAAGCCTTACTTCCGCTTTCTGAAAGGTTGTGGGTTTGAATCTTGCCATTGCTGTCTTCCATGCATATACAGCAGCTGGACAAATTTCATTTCCCACTCTGAGTTATGTAGTGTCTGGGCTGGAAATTCCTGGGATGTAATTTTGTATTGGAAGCAGAAGGGTGACAGAAATCTGTTCAAATCTGTGAGCAAGCAGCAGAAACCTGTAGACTTTGCATAAAGTCACTTTTGTAGTCTGTGAATTTGAGCAACATTGCATTCCTAACATATGTTCTTCAAGAGACTGAAAGGGTCTGCAAGCCCACAAAATGTATGTCATATACCTCCTTTACTCCTTCTTGCTTTAGGGATGAAGTCTTTGGGGAGCAGAAATCTTTGAGGAGCTGTCAGAGAACCTAATTTTAGGCAACCTTTTTTCCCAATTTTGGTCTTACATGAGATTTTCAGCCCAATTTCGAAAAAAAAAAAGGGGGACCAATTAAGCATCTGAACCAGACAGAACTTCTGAACTGTTTATGGTTCCCCATCCCTGTTACAGACTTGTATCTGGTTAGGTTTATGACTTCCAGACAAGATAACCTTTAAAGTTCTATGCTCTCACATTGCTGGGGACTGTTAGGGACTTTTCATTGCTTTTTCCCAGTGGAACTATATATGGTAAGGAAATAGTAGGGAGTTTACAGTGTGAGTCATTGACTAGTGACTAACATTGATTATTCATTGGTGGTTAACAATTAAAGTCTTGCTCTCTTCTGGGATGGCAATTTCTAAAGCTTTACCAAGGTTCATATCAATCCCAAAACTTAGCCTTTGCATGCTTAGCCTTTGCCTGATAAGTAATAATATGACTCATGTGTCTCAGAGGTCCTCAAGTATGTAATATCATAGCATCCATTTGCTTTATCCATTAATTTTCATCTTTCCACAGATAGGTTCACCACTCTCACCAGTACACTGTGCTTGTTTCATTTAAGTGGTCAGGAAGTAGCCTAATCCATCCTGTTCCTAGACAGACAATGGAAGATCCTGAGAGAGACTTGCAGTTGCCTTCTCTTTTGAAATGTGGGTGCAGCAGTGGCCCCTTAAGATTATTGGACCATGCTAATGTGATGGTGGTATTAACCTGTTGTAACCCTAGCCTTATTAAGGGCCCAGATATGCAATTCAGTAACCCACATGCATTGTTTTTCCCTGTAATATCCCATAAAGCTTGTCTTAAAGGAACTTAGGTGCAACCTGATAATCCACCCAGCCTGGCACACCCTAGCAATACACAGCTATTATGGAGGCTGTCTTAAGTTCACTGTAGAAAAATGCACATTCAGTAGACACCACATACTTGGGTATCCTTCTTCCAAGAGCTGGAAAAAAACAAGTCCTCCTCTGAGATGTAGTCCAAGACCTCTCCCAGCTTATTTCCTGCCAAAGAGGGTTTCCCTATTCCCTCAAAGATGAAGAAAGGTTAATTCCAGTGGGGGAATGGAGAATTTTAAATTGTCTTAAGCCAGCAAGATTTCAGAATGGAAACATCAGCTAGGAAGAAACAAGGCATCTCAAGATCACAATCAATCCCAGCTCCCCACAGCCTCCATGGGAATTTTTTTCCACTGAGACTCAGCTAGCTAAACACGTATGGGATCAGGGTCACAGATACACTCAATTTTAAGCCATATGGAAATAAATAGGTTCCACCCATTTCAGACACTCCGGATCTATGAGACTGGGCAGACACCTGGGCAATCAGCTAATTTCCTTTTCACACCGAAAACCTTGTCCGCAAGAATGCGAGGAATTAAAGCAATGATGGAATCCTTCATTTGCCTTCTGAAGCAGTCCCATCTGCCAAGTAGTCCCGTCTCAGCCCTGCCTAATTCCTGTTAGTGGGAGTATCACTGACTTCCTGATTGCTTCATGGCAGCCAAAATAAGACCACAGAAAGGGAGGGGATACCCGTATCCACCTGTACTAAGCAGCAGTCACCTTACTGATTTTCTTGCACTGGCATGTGAACTTCCTAACTGAGCCCAGAACAGGTATCTACCTGATTATCCTGTTTGGTGACTCAATCCCATGAAAAAACCAAGCAGCAGAGTGAGGATTTAAGTGGCCTGCTATATCCATAGCTGGGTATGCCACGTCACTACAGCATTTTAAATATATGTTTATCTTCAAAATTTGCATTTGCCACCTAAGCATTATCTCACGTGTGTTGAGGTACCATGGGCTAGGCTTACAGCTTTCTTTCCTCACAATAGTTTTTAAAACCTGCTGCTTTTAAATCTCAGAAGTGGTAAAAGTAGAAGAGGTATTCTAGAGGTGTGTCTGCAGGCCATATGAGGAGGACTTGTTTCCAGTTGCTGCTTAACCAGGTTGATGCTGGAGCGATCTCAGTTACTCTCTCCTCATTTGGGGATGACAGTTGGACCTGATGCTTGGGGATGATACTGCAATTTTCTGTTGACTTTCAGAATTAAAACTAAAACTCTGATGCCTCTCTTGGCTCTGTAGATGGCCTTGGTTCTAGCAGCAGGGCTACAGTTTCCAGTCCTATAATTTCATAGCAGCTAGGGTCAGGAGGGACCTGAACAGATCATCTAGCCTGACCCCCTGCCACAGGCATGAATGAATGCTGGGTTCACAAGGCCCCAGACAGGTGATCGTCCAACCTCCTCTTGAATTTGCCCAAGATAGGGGCGAGGACCACTTTCCTGGGAAGTTGGTTCCAGATTTTGGCCACCCTAACAGTAAAATATTGCCTTCTGATCTCTAACCTAAATCTATTCTCCATCAGTTTATGACCATTGTTCCTCATCACCCCAGGTGGTGCTGGGGAGAAAAGGGCTCTACCTATTTGCTGTTGATCTCCCCTGATGAGTTTGTAGGCAGCCACCAGGTCCCCACTCAGCCTCTTGCTGAGGCTGAACAGGTTCAGGTCCCTCAGTCTCTCCTTGTATGGCCTGTCCTGCTGCCCTCTCACCAAGTGGATGGCCCTCCTCTGAACCCTCTCCAGGCTGGCCACATCTCTTTTCAAGTGTAGTGCCCAGTACTGGACATAGTAGTCCAACTGCGGCCTGACCAATGTCGCATAGAGGGGGAGTATCACCTCTCTGAACTGGCTTGAGATGCACCTTTGGCTGCATGACTAGGTATGGCTGGCCTTGCTGGCTGCGGTCTGGCATTGGCGGCTCATGTTCATCTTGGAGTCAATAATGACTCCAGGATCCCTTTCCGCATCTGTGCTTTCAAGAAGGGAACTCCCCAGCCTGTATGTATGCTGTGGATTCCTTCTCCCAAGGTGCAGCACCCTGCATTTGTCTACGTTGAACCCCGTCCTAGTCTCATCTGCCCACTTTTGTAGTCTAAGTCTATTTGCACTCTCTCTCTCCCTTCAAGTGTGTCCACCTCACCCCACATCTTAGTGTCATCAGCAAACTTGGACAGTGAGTTTTCCACCTCCTCGTCCAAGTCGCTGATGAAGATGTTAAACAGCGTGGACCCAAGGACCGAGCCCTGGGGGACCCCACTGATCACATCTCACCAGGTTGAGTACAACCCGTCCACCACTACTCTCTGGGTGCGCCCCATCCACCAATTTTTTACCCATCCAACTGTGCAGGCATCAATGCCACAGTCGCTTAATTTATTGATGAGGATGGGGTGAGAGACAGTGTCAAAGGCCTTCTTAAAGTCCAGAAAGACTACATCCACGACGACACCATCATCCAAAGATTTAGTTACTTGGTCATAAAAGGCAATCAGGTTCGTCAGGCAGGACCTGCCTTTGATGAACTCATGCTGGTTGCCCCTGAGCATGATCGCCCGTGCTGGCCCCCCACAGATGTGCTCCTTGATGATTCTCTCCAAGATCTTCCCGAGCACTGAGGTGAGGCTTACAAGCCTATGGGTTCATAGATTCATAGATGTTGGGGTCGGAAAGGACCTCAATAGATCATCGAGTCCGACCCCCTGCATAGGCAGGAAAGAGTGCTGGGTTTAGATGACCCCAGCTAGATGCCTATCTAACCTCCTCTTGAAGACCCCCAGGGTAGGGGAGAGCACCACCTCCCTTGGGAGCCCATTCCAGACGTTGGCCACTCTAACTGTGAAGAAGTTCTTCCTAATGTCTAGTCTAAATCTGCTCTCTGCTAGCTTATGGCCATTATTTCTTGTAACCCCCAGGGGCGCCTTGGTGAGTAAAACCTCACCAATTCCTTTCTGTGCCCCCATGATGAACTTATAGGCAGCCACAAGGTCATCTCTCAACCTTCTCTTGCGGAGGCTGAAGAGGTCCAGGTGCCCTAGTCTCTCCTCATAGGGCTTGGCCTGCAAGCCCTTAACCATACGAGTGGCCCTTCTCTGGACCCTCTCCAGGTTATCCACATCCCTCTTGAAGTGGGGTGCCCAAAATTGCACGCAGTACTCCAACTGAGGCCTGACCAGCACCCGATAGAGGGGAATTATCACCTCCTTGGTTCTGTTTGTCATGCATCTGCTGATGCACGATAAAGTGCCATTAGCTTTTCTGATGGCTTCGTCACACTGCCGACTCATGTTCATCTTGGAGTCCACTAGGACTCCAAGATCCCTTTCCGCTTCCATGCCACCCAGCAGGTCATTTCCTAGGCAGTAGATGTGCTGGACATTTTTCCTCCTTAGGTGCAGCACTTTGCATTTCTCCTTGTTGAACTGCATTCTGTTGTTTTCTGCCCATATGTCCAACCTGTCCAGGTCTGCTTGTAGTTGTTCCCTGCCCTCCGGTGTGTCCACTTCTCCCCACAGTTTTGTATCATCCGCAAACTTGGACAGAGTACACTTCACACCCTCATCCAAGTCACTGATGAAGACATTGAAAAGTATCGGTCCAAGGACCGAGCCCTGCGGGACCCCACTGCCCACGTCCTTCCAGGTCATTACCGACCCATCCACCAGCACTCTCTGGGTACGATCCTCTAGCCAATTCACCACCCACCGGACTGTGTAGTCATCCAAGTCACAGCCTCTTAACTTGTTCACCAGTATGGGGTGGGATACCATATCGAAGGCCTTCGTGAAGTCTAAGTATACGACATGCACCCCTCCTCCTGTGTCTAGGCGTTTCGTAACCTGGTCATAAAAAGAGACTAGATTAGTCAGGCACGATCTGCCTGCTACGAACCCGTGCTGGTTTCCCCTCAGCATAATTTTTCCTGCCGGGCTCTCGCAAATGTGAGCCTTGATAATTTTTTCAAAGACTTTGCCAAGGATGGAGGTGAGACTGACTGTCCTATAGTTGCCTGGGTCCTCCTTCCTCCCCTTCTTGAAAATGGGGACCACATTGGCCCTTTTCCAGTCCTCTGGGACCTGGCCTATGCACCACAAGTGTTCAAATATTCCCGCCAGTGGCTGTGCAACGACGTCAGCCAGTGCCTTCAGTACCCTCGGATGGAGCTCATCTGGGCCTGCTGACTTAAACACATCCAGTTCCTCCAAGTGCCTCAGCACCATCTCAGGGTCTATGCTTGGTAGTCTGGAGCCTTGCTGCTGCCTCTCTACAATCCCAGTGAGAGACTTGTCTTGCCCCTCGCTTAGGAACACTGAGGCAAAGAACTCATTGAGGAGTTCATCCTTGTCCCCCCTGTCCGTCACCAATTGCTTATGCCCATTTAGTAGAGGTCCTATTCCACCCTGGGCCTTCCTTTTACTTCCTATATATCTAAAAAACAATTTCTTGTTATCCTTAACTTGGGATGCCATCCTCAGCTCCATGGTAGCTTTGGCCCATCTAACTGCCTCCCTACAAGCGCGAGCAGAGGAGGTATACTCCTCTTTAGTAATCTCTCCCTGTTTCCACTTTTTATATGCCCCGCTTTTTGTCCGTAGGCTGCTCTGGATTTCTCTGGTCAGCCAAGGAAGCCTCTAGGCCCCTTTTTCCCTTTTTCCCCGCATCGGGATCGTCTCCCTCTGTGCCCGAAGGATCATTTCCTTAAGGCACAGCCACCCTTCCTGGGCTCCCATCTCTTCAAAACTCTTACTCTGCAGTGCGTCCTTGACTAAACGCCTGAGTTCATTGAAATATAGTTACTTGGGTCCTCCTTCCTCCCTGTCTTGAAAATTGGGACCACATTAGCCAGTTTCCAATCCCCCGGCACCTGGCAGATGACCACAAATGCTCATACAACCGGGCCAAGGGCTCCGCAATGACCCCTGCTAGCTCCCTCAACACCTTTGGGTGGAGGGCATCTGGACCTGCATATTTAAAAATGTCTAGCCCTTCCAGAAGATTCCTAACTACATCTGTGCTGACTGAAGGCCTGACAGAGCTATCCCCAAGATTGTCCCTACTTCTGGTAGGTGGGATATCCTGGTCCCTATTCAAGAAAACAAAGGCAAAGTAACTGTTAAAAATATCAGCTTTCTTGTCTGGAGTAGTCACAAGATTACTGTTTGAGTCTTACAGGGGCCCTACATTACCTGGTGCCCTCTTCTTGCTCCTAATGTACTTGAAAAAGGACTTTTTGTTGTCATTAATCCTGGACGCTGGCCTGAGTTCCATGTCTGCCTTGGCCTTCCGAATAG
Organism: Alligator mississippiensis; assembly: GCF_030867095.1. Classification (NCBI taxonomy): domain Eukaryota; kingdom Metazoa; phylum Chordata; order Crocodylia; family Alligatoridae; genus Alligator; species Alligator mississippiensis. The sequence continues at coordinate 156,684,456 of NC_081826.1, read as the reverse complement.
CCCTCCTACACTCATGGGCTGAGGAGAAGTACTCCTCCTTGGTGATAGCTCCTCCCTTTCATTGGTTGTACACCTCCCTTTTAGTCCTCAGGCATTCCTGAATGCCCTGCTGAGCCAAGGGGGTTTCTGAGCACTCTTACCCCCCTTGCTTCTCTCAGGGACTGTTATCCTTTGGGCCTGGAGGATCACCCCCTTAAGATATGACCATCCCTCGTGGACTCCCATCTCCTCTACTGTCTGGGCCCTCAGTGGCTCCCTCACTAGTCTCCTAAGCTCATTGAAGTTGGCCCTTCTGAAGTCAAGGGCTTTAGCCTTGGTGTGAGCCCTTGACGCCCTACGTTGGAAAATGAAATCCAGCAGGTGATGATCACTATTGCCGAGGTGGTCAAGGACCTGCAGTCCCCTCACCAGGTCATCCCCCGTGGCCAGGACCAGGTCCAGCAAGGCATTACCCCTAGTGGGGCTGTGCATCTCCTGGATAAGGTGAAGGTCCTGTAATACAGCCAGGAATCTATGCAAGCAGTCAGACCTGGCTGTCTGCTCCTCCCAGCAAATGTCTGGGTAGTTTAGGTCACCCATGACAATAACATCCCTTGACCTAACCACCTCCATAAGCTGACTGGAGAAGTCCTGGTTCAGCTGTTCCCCCTGGTTGGGTGGTCTGTAGTCCCTTTCGCCACGCCCCCCCTTGTAGTTTGACCTATAGTGTCTCTGCCCGACCCTCCTCTAACCTGAAGCTAATCCTTGATGATGTGAGGTGCTATTTCACATAGAGTGCAACCCCCCCACCTTTCCTCTCTGTCCTGTCTCTTCTATATAGGGTGTATCCCTGAATGCCCGCCACCCAGTTTTAGGTAGAGTCCCACCAGGTTTCTGTGAGCTCTACTAAGTCTGGGTTCTTACTCACAATCAGGAGGCACAGTTCCTCCTGCTTACTCCCCATACTACGAGCATTAGTGTAGAGGCACCGGAGGCCTCCTGAGGGTGCACACGCCTCCCCCCCACTCACAGGACAGTTGTGGCCCCCTGCTCCCCGGACGTTGTTGCTTACCTGGGCTTCCCTTCCTCTTGTCACCCTGCATGCTGGTGAAGCATCCCCTCCATTCGAAGCGGCCCCTTCCCCCGGCGAAGCTAGTTTAAGCCCACCATATGAGATCAGCCAACCTAGAGGAAAAGGTACGTCTGCCCTTAGGAGAGAGGTGAAGCCCATTCCACCCCAGTATGCCCTCCTTACAAAAACATGGGTCGTTATCAAAAAACCCAAAGCCTGCCTCATGGCACCAGCTCCGAAGCCACTGGTTAACCACATCAATGCAAGCCTCATGACACCTACCCTGTCCACTTACAGGGAGAATGGAGGAAAATACTGCCTGGGCTCCTGTCTTCTTCAGTTGGTGTCCGAAGGCCTTGTAGTCTTCCATGATGTTATCCAGCTTGCCCTTGGATGCATCCTGATGGTCTAATACTCATTCCTCTCTAATCTCTTGCTGCACTCCTGTAGATCCTGGCTACTGCCATGCAGGAAAAGCATGTAACCCATTCTTGGAGGGATTGGGCTTGAAGCACATCTGCTACCAACTGGTGTTCATAAAAGCTTTGGATTTGGCTCCTCCACTTAGTTCTTTGGCTCCTCCACTTAGTTCTTTACCTCTAGCAATGGTGCAGTCATGTTTTTAGTGCTGAGCAGCTCAAGTAGGATTAGTTGAACACACAAAGAGGCACCTTTGCACACCCAGAAATTTACCAGCTTGTCTGTGTACACAGGAACATGTTGACATGCACAGACAATGTTTGCACTTAAGAGCTCAGTTTTTCACCCTGAGTTAGAAAATGCGCTGCTGTCTGGCTGTGTTTTACACCACTTATTTTCTTTTCAGAACCTTTGGGCTGCTCTCCAGGTCCCTGAAGGCGAGCCACATATAGCACTGTTTAAGAGGACCAAACAAGAGGCAGGTCCCCTACTGATTCCCTCCCTCCCCACCCTCCCATGCCCCACTCCCACCCCTCTGCTCTTCCCTCATAGCTCAGTTCCAAATGCTACAGCTTGTCTATGAGTACATGCCATCTGCAAAATTCAGCACATTTTTGCTTCACAGAAATCAGCCCATTATGTGCAAATGTGTGTTTGTTCAGAAATATTTGAAAGGTAACACACTTTAACCAGTGGGAGCCTACGTATTGTTCTCTGAGTGCCTCCATATTTTTATTGAAGAACCAGTCAGCTTGGATGAATGCTAAAATGGTAGCACATGGAAGAGCTTAAAAGAGAATTTATTTCCTGATAACAGTCACTTGATGTGGGTCAGAATTGCAAAAAACTATCCCCTTACCCAGTGGAATGGGTTAGTAGTAGGGTACATAAGCAATGACTCCTTATGCTGCCATAAAAGTTGCAAGTGAACAGAAATGTAGTCACACTTGATTGGGCAAGATATCTATTCACTTACGATGTGATCTCTGCAGCCCAGGGTTGCCCCCTTTCTTCAGTCTGCCTGGGCAGATGATTCCAGGGTATGTTTAACACTGCAGACCAGGAGAACCCCATGGGACTCTTTACTCCATACTTGCAGATGTGTGCCCCAGGCATTCTCCTCCTGAGCGCCCTGGTATGAATGGGTCCTGGCCAACATCTGTACCTTCCAATCAGTCAGATCAGATGTGCCAGGATATATGCTGGCACAGTGGATCCTGCAACAAAAACAGCATCTGTTTATAGCCTAATAGCTACTGTTACAAATCGGCATTTGAAGTTTTGGGGTGAGTCAGCATTATCTTTTAATGATCTCAATCCAAAGAAAAATATTGGGTTGAAATCCCTGGGGCCATTAAAATTAGTCGAAGTTCTGCAGCTGCTTTTGATGGGTGGCCAGGACCATAGAATCATAGAATCATAGAAGTAGGGTCGGAAGGAACCTTGTAGATCTTCAAGTCCGACCCCCTGCCTGGGCAGGAGGAAAACTGGGCTCAATTGACCCCAGCCAGGTAGGCATCAAGCCTCTTCTTAAAGACCCCCAGGGTAGGAGCCAGCATCACTTCCCTTGGAAGTCGGTTCCAGATCCTAGCTGCCTTAACTGTGAAGTAGTTCTTACGGATGTCTAATCTAAACCTACTCTCCAACAACTTGTGGCCGTTATTCCTTGTTATCTTAGGGGGTGCTAGGGGAAACAAGGTCTCCGCCAAACTCTTCTGGTCCCCCCTAGTGAGTTTATAGACAACCACCAGGTCCCCCCTCAGCCTTCTCTTGTGAAGGCTGAACAGGTTCAGGTCCCGTAGCCTCTCATAGTAGGGTCTGCCCTGCTGTCCCCAGATCATGCAGGTGGCCCTCCTCTGGACCCTCTCAATGTTGTCCACATCCCTCTTGAAGTGGGGTGCCCAAAACTGGATGTCATGCCTTGATGCTTTTCTTCACACCTGAAGATCGCTTATACTGTACTTTTCTTCTTAATGTCTGAGAAGCACCCAATAGATCTGAAAGAGATTTTCCAACAACTACTTCACAGGGAAGCAAAAAAAGGTCTCCCCAGAAAGGAATGCCATACCTATTGAAAATTAAAAGCAGATGAAGATAAGAATTTAGAATATAAGTATAAATGGTATCTCAGTGTGGAAGACTATATTCTTATTATACTATGATGCTGAATTCCCCCTTACAGCTGCATGAGCACTATATTTTGCATTTCAGTAGCAGAATTTGGTGGAGATAAATAAAGATGTCTCATGTATGCTGTGCACTTGTCTTGTATGTACACTCACATGCTCATATCACATGTTCCAATTGAATGTGCCTCCATGTTCCTGAGCGTAGGACTGGACCCTGAATGGCAAATCCCCTCTCCACTTCTCCAGCCAGTGGGCCCCTCATGACTGAACCTAGAATGGTTTTCTGTACAAGCGGACAGGAAGGACAGATTTTCAGGGAATCCCAGGGGGTGGATATCCCTTGTATTGCAATGAACTCTGCACCATGGGGGGAGAGGCCTGCATGTGGGTATGCAGAAGGTAGGGGGCACTGGGGGAAGGATAGGGTCAAGGGACCAGGGCCTTTAGCAGGGACATGGAGGTGCCTTCAGCTAACAAACCCAAACAGTCCAGTGTTCAGGAGTGCTGGAACTTAGAGAGGGTTGGGTTCCTTGGCCCAGCCCCCATACGTGCACACACCTGGTCATTGCCCAGACTGGGCATCAGGATAAAGACTTGGCACATAAGCCATGGTCAAGTGTTTATTCATATTAATGGAAATATTCTCATTGACTTTGGTGGAATTTCAGTTAGGCCTTCACTGAACGCTTATTTTCAGGACAATCAGCAATGGACAAGAGGTGTTCCGACTGTACCATATTACATCCTCCTCTATTCTTAACTTTAATCTCTTTTCCTGACCCCTGCCTTACACTACAAATTACACAAAAATAGGAGTCTCCTCTTCCAAACCTTGGAAATTAAGACCATTTTCAAAAAGTTGAGCCTGAATCCACATATTAACTCAAGACCCCTATTTTTTTAAAATATTTTTTGCTGAAGTTTAACACCTAGAACTCCTTACAATTGTCTGTGATTCCATTATGAATACCTAAAATAAAAATATTTTCACTATAATTGCTGTTTACTTGTGTTACTATCCTGAATTTTAGTGAGCATGTACATGCACTGTTCCATTGTTAATAGCAATCCTGTTCATTCAGCTGTTCACATTTGCTTTTTAATTGCTAAAATCTACTGTCTGCACAAAAGACTAAGTGACTAAAAAATTAGACAATTATTTTCTTGGAGAAGGTCAGCAAATATATTTAGGACTTCCTTTATGATCTCTAAAAGGAAGTTAATGGATTGTAACAGGTGTAAAAGAAAGTAAGAAAAAAATCGCATATAGGCCTGTATGTTAACTCCCAGCCTGACGTGTATTACACTTTAGAAAAACATTTTATAATGGAAGTAACAATTGGCCCTTAAATCCCATATGCTGCTATAATGAGATACTATGTTAATATCAGAATGAAACAGTTCATTAAAAGAAAAAAAATAAACCAGCAATTTAGAAAGGATCTGAAAGCTGGCAGCAGGCACTAATGAAGATGGCAGACTCTTCCATGATTGGGATGCTGAAAACAAGACAGCAATATATAATCAAGTGAAGACTTTATGAGTCATTGTAAATCTGTCCCGTGATAGCGCCTTGAAACTAGAATTACATTCTCCCCCTAAATAGGTTTAATTTAGTGGAGCTTTTTCACTGAAATTTTTACAAGCGAAAGTGAACTTGTAAAAGATTTCCTTTCTGCTACAACAATAACTCCAGCATACAGTTCATCAGCAAGAAATCAAGAAATATATCTCAAGACAATAATTTCTGGAGCATTCCTTTCAGTTCAACTAATCTGATGTATACACTCCAAGAGTTCCTTGCCTGGTTAAACAAATACAGGGTTTTTGTCCTCCCTAGCTCTGGCATTTGCCACAATGCCAATAACAATGACACCTTAATGATGGGAAAAAACAAGCCTTGAATATCTCAGGTTATATTGCCAAAAATAATTGTTAATTTTTTTAAACTTCAATAATATTATTAGCATTAAGGTGTATCTCCCAGAGTGCTGTTTGAGGCTGTATATGATTGTGTTACATGTTATCTATCTAAGGTCTCAGTTCAGCAGTATACTGAATCTTTGCTTCCATTTTGCCATTTGCTGCAATATTTCCTGTTTAAAGCTGGCATGCTTTCTGTTTCATAGAAGTGGCTGCAAACAGTTTTTTTCTGGTATGCTATTGCTCGTTCCTAAAAACTATTTCTTGTTTATATATATTCCTCTGTCCGTATTTTTATCAGATCTCTGGAACATTTGTCCTGTGTTGCTGAAGTAATTAACCTGGATTGTCAGTGATACCTGTCATGTCTCCAGAAAGGTTGACACAGAAACAGTGTTTTTGTTGAGTAGTAGCAGTTTTCATAGTGGTTTCAGAATGCTTTCTTTTTGGGAGAAGTATGGGAGAATGTTTGAATATTCCTTCCAACATTGTGTATTGATGGAGCCTGTTGCTTAGCTCTGGGGTGCAGAGGAACAGAGGTTTACACTGGAGGGCAAATGGTTATATTTTATGTTAAAGTTACACGTCTATGTTTGTATATATTACAGACATGAGCAATATCATTATACCAGGGGTTGTCAACCGGGGGTACGTGTACTCCCAGGGGTATTTGGATAGGCCCTAGGGGTACATACAAGTGGGCTGGAGGGTTGGGCCAGAGTGTGCCCTGGGGCGCGGTGGTGGCGTCTCCCCCGGCGTGTTCCTATACTCCCATACTGTGGCCCAAGTCACCTTGTGCAGCTGCTGGTGAGGCTTGATCAGGAACAATGTGTGACTCTACCCTGTGCTTCCCTCCTGGCCACGCTGTCCCAGGGCAGTGTCACAGCATGGCACACTTAGCCCTATGACCCAGGGGAGAGGGAGGGATGTGCTGGCCTCACGCAGCACACTGCAGCGCCTCCCCACCCCACCCCAGCTCACTCTCCAGGTTGGCCGTTACTCCCTTCCAGTAGAGCTGTGAGGGTGTGAATGGTGCAGGGGTATGCGGGGGGAGCGTGTTTTGTGCCCACCCCCGGCAGTGCACAACTGGCTGGGAGCAAGGCACATTAGCACCTGGCAGAGTTGCACGTATGACTGGCCGTGCGAAAGCGGCACGGTGGCGGCAAGTGCACATGCCTGAAGTGATTGTAAATTGAATTACTGCCCAATTAAACTGCCCCCGGGGCTGCTAGCCCAGTGGGGCACCTTTGTAGTGAAATTGCTCTCCCTGCAGGGCAGCAGGGCTCCGGCAGCTGCTCTGCCCCCAGCTGCTCCCTTGACAGCCACACAGTGGGAGCTGCTGGGCTCCCATTGTCCCAGGACCCGGCCCGGCCTGGGCCCCATTCACCCCCACCCCTGCCTTCCCCTATTCACTCCTGCATTGTGGGGGTCTCCATCTGCCCCACCCCAACCCCTTCCCTCTCCCCTGCCCTGCTCCTTGCCCCCACACACACTTACCTGATGGAGAGCAGGGGTGCCTGTGTCTCTCTATCTGCGTGCCTGTCTGCATCTGCATGTGTGTCTGTTTCTGTCCCCCGCCCACCCGGTGGCAGCAGGCACATGGCATCACACGGCTCTTGGGGTAGCGTCAGTGGGGTGCAGTGTCCAGACTGCAGCAGCAGCTGCCTCCACCCCACACAGAGCTGGGGGACATGTGACCCCCAGGCCTCCACCATGGTGTGTACAGCAGCAGCGGCCTCCCCTCACACCTGGATGAGCCACCTGGGCTCCAAATCTCCCATGACCTGCCCTGGTCCCTGGGGCCCTATTCACCCCAGCCCCTGCCTCCTCTTCCCCACCCCCCACTCCACATCTGGCCATGCGCCATCCACCCCCCCCCTCCCCGGGGGTACACTTATTAAAAAAGGGGGCTACCAGGGGTATAATTATTTTAAAAAGGTTGAAAATCCCTGCATTATACATTGCTGTAAACCCTTCAGGAGAAGATATTATAGAGTACTCTAAGCTAGGAGTTCCCAACCTTTTCACCCCACAGGCCAGATGGTTGGTGCCATGCCCCTCTGTGGGCCAGATCAGGCTTGTGGGCTCAATATGGTATGTGGAGCCAGTACGGCACAGGCCTGATCAGCCATGGTGGGGTGCACATCCCAACTATAATGTCTTCCCCATCCTTCCAGAAGGAGGTGGGGGCACACAGGGAGTAGATCAACTTGTTCTGGACAAATGGGGGGCCGGCCTAGCCCTGATCCCACTGTAAGACAGTGGCCCAGGCGGCACTGGATCCAGCCACACAGAGCTTCCGTTGCTCGTCCGCTGCCAAATTTTTCAACCTTGGAGTTCTTCACAGGCCAGATGCCATGGCTCCAGGGGCCAGATGTGGCCCACAGGCTAGAGGTTGAGCATCCCTGCTCTAAGCGGTGATTATAAGTAACCTGTTGGGCTTTATAACAAGTTGTTAAATATTTATCAAAACATCGATTAATCATTTGTTAATACTTTATAAATATTTGTGACTGGAACCTTAATTTATACAGACATCAATGAGGATTACACATGTGCCTAAGGTTAAGCAAGTGCTCAACACTGGCCTCGTTCTTCTGTTAATTCTGCTGACTTCAGTGGTAACAGTGCAGCCAGTACTGTATGTTTTTCTCAATACCACCCTTTCCCTCGTGGAACTTGATAAATGTAAACCAGAGGTACTGTCCAAGAGCAGATTTTCAGAGGAGCACAGTCCCCAACATCTTGTATTTTAACACCTAAATAGGATTGGCCAGTTTACAAAATGCTTCATATCTGAGCAATCCCCATTGAGAACCGCAGGGCCTGCTGAACACTTGGTAAAAATTGGCAACTAAATGTAAGCATGTTAAGTGAGAGCTGTGTTCTTTTGAAACTCTAATTTCAAATGCTGAAGTTTCCAAGTAAATACGTCGGGTAAATAAAAGGAGTACAAGCTGATTGCTTTCCTATGTACACTTCCTTTGCACAGGATGCTCAGGGGGCACCACCAACAAAACATCAGCTGTTTTCAATGGACTATGCTCTAGGCACAGCTGAGACTTTCAAAGTAATTCAGTTTATTACCATGTGACATTTTATAAAATTATAATTGCTTTATGGCTGATTTAAAATAAAATACAAATACTGCTGAGTTAATTAATTACCAAAAGAAGCACCATAGGAAAATATAGTACCTCTCAGAGATGATTTGGAATCATTTCCCTAAAGCAGTGTTCATGTTTCTAACTGATGTCCTGTCTTGGTACAGTTAGAAACCACCTGCCAGTGCTAAGACAAGACTGTTTTCAGGCAAAATAATTAATGGAGATTAGTACGGTATGGTGAACTAGTGATTTTATAATGGAATTTCACTGATGGCAGTGGGCCCTGCTTCAGCTTTCTTCAAGTCTCAAATCCACTCCTCAATCCTTCTGTGCGCCCAGAATCTCATATTTCTTTGAAAGGAGAAAAAAAAGAGAAAAAGAGAGAAAAAAGAGAGAGAAATAAAGCATGTTGCATTCTCTGTTGCATGTGGTGAGTTTACATGCAAGTACATTAGTAAGCTGTAGGAAAAGAAGTAGTATGTACTCTTGGTTACCTTGTTTTTTGGGTTTTGTGTCAGGTGTTTTGTAAATTTTGGGTTTTGTGAATTTTGTAAATTGGTCCACAGTACAGCCTTTTTGTGTATTGAGTCAAAGAAAACTTTTTACATTTTTATATACAGTAGAATTCCAACGTGCAAATTAAGTGGAAAGAAGTGGTAATAGTTCTTTAAGTTGCTTTTGATGTCAAAATGCTACTATGAAAAATGAGCTATTAACCTACCTCTGATTACAACGATCACAACTGCTAAAGCAAAGGTTAGCATCTTGCCTTTGTTACAATCTACTTTTCTTCAAAAGTAGTTTTTTGCTTGGGTTTTTGGTGAATATTAACTGTATAAAAAAATCAAAGGGTTAGTAATAAACTATTTCTTAGCAAGTGAAGCAAATAAAGGATAAAATGCTCAAATGACAATTTTGAAAGAGTTCATGTTTAATTCATTTTAACTTAAAAACTGACAGATTCACTTTTAAATTCTCTGACAGTTCATTGTGTACTGAATGAGTGCTGGAGAAGGGACCTGCTATTATTCATTCACAACAAATAGGTAAAGGGCACACTTTCCTAAAGTATCCAAGTGGCCTATTTTCAAAATTGAGAAGCACATATGAGCCCAAGACTTTTTGGCTTGCAGTGACATTCAGGCTACCCAGATCCTCAAAAATATGGAGGCCTCTAACTCAGTGGAATGCCTCACTGATTTTGGTGCCTCAGTACCTTTGAGAATCTGGACCCAAGTCCCTTTTGAAAGCAGAACTTAGGCTTCTAAAATCCTATAGTCACTCTTTGCAAATGTTGTTATTGATCAGTAAAGCATTCATTCTTAACTATCAAGTCATTACCCGTGCACTTATAATGGTGTAACTGTGGAGCAGCATAATGAGAGGGTGTTCATGGGCAGATTAAGGGTTTACTAAAGGGAGGTGCAGTCCATGCCCTTAGACTATGGGGTGATGAGCACAAGGCACAACTGGAGCCCCCAAGTCAGTGGGGGATGCTGGGGAGGCAGCCATGGAGCAGGCACACAAAGGGGGAGGGGGAACCCACCCCTTCCCACCAACTGCTGCCACTGTCCAGAGTTGACCTGGAGTGAGGGTGGGGCCAGAGCTGGTACTGCCTTGCTCCAGCTGGGGGCTGTGGGGAGCAGCTGTATTGGGGCGCTGCGTTTGGCTGAGGAAAGTGGTGGTGGTGGCATGCAGTTTCTTCTTTCCAGTCTCTGCTCCCTGCCCACCCCTCCCCTGCAGGTGTCCCCCACTGGCCGAGAGCAGGAGCTGAAAGAAGGAACCTGCATGCTGCTGCCATTGTCCCTGGCTGAGCCCAGATCCTTACACAGGTACTCCCTGCAGTGTGAGGCAGGAGCAGTTCTAGGGCTCCCCCCATGCCTGCTTCCACTGGGGACAGTGGTGGTGGCATTCATATCTCTCCTTGCAGTGCTTGCTGCTGGCCAGTGTGGAAACAGGCCCTGAAAAGAGGATCCTGTGTACCACTGCTGCTATCCCCTGCCAAGCCTGCACAGCTGCAGCCCATAGGTAGAGCAGGGCAAAAGTGGTTCTGGGGCCCTGTGCCTGGATCAGCCTGGGACAGCAATAGAAATAGCAAAGGGAGGTACATCCATTCCCCTGCCATTCCCTGGGATCCACCCCTGAAGGCACTTGTTGCTGCTCTTCTGTGCAAATACGCACTTGAAACTAATATCAGATTTTAAGCCAAACAGCTGAATTAAGCTTGGATTTTTTTCTGCCTCTCTTACTTCTTGCTCTGCCACCGGCTTACTGTGTCACCATAAGGTTCAGTTTCCCTATCCACAAAATGGAAGTAATAGTACTGAACACCTTTATAAAATGCTTCGACACAGGTGACAGAAAAGTGCTGTTAGATTTATTATCAGCATGCCTACCTACCATCCCTTTGGATCCCTATTTGAAGATGAGTGTTACGCTGGCAACCCACCAGTCCTCTGGCACAGAGGCCATTTGTAACAATAGAATGATAGATTACATGCCATTGTAAGCTAGACCAGTGGTGCTCAACCTTTTTGCCCCCTGGGCCTGATGGGGGTGCTCAGTCTGTTCATGGACCAGATCTGGTTGGTGGGCCTGATCCGGTCATTAAGAGGAGAGGGAGCATGGCCAGTGGCTGGGGAGTGGGGGGCACATAGCCCTGTTCCAATACAGCCACATAGGGGGAGGGGGCTTGGCCTGCAGGTTGGACGTTGAGCAGCCCTGAATCAGTCTATATCCTTTATGTCCTCAGAGGCCTATGGACCTTCTCCAGTCCAGCAGCTGCAGAAGGTCATTTGCTGGGAAAGCTGACATTAGGACACTTCCTTGCCCAGTGTCCAGAACTCCAACACAGATTTCTAACTCAGTAGAGAAGCTGCGGTTTGATTTGGACCAAATTGAGATGATATTGAAACTGGAATTTGGCTGTTTGGGGAGAAAATAAATCTTAAGTATAATCTTATTTTTGAGTGTTAAGGTAAAGTGAAATGAGGCTTCAGGGAGGACATGTGATAAGTTCACAGTTGTACAGATTTGAAATGTCCATAACACTTTCACTAATAACATTCTCAAAGAGAATTACATGAGTGAATCTGAGAAGTTTGATCTTCATGGTGCTTTATAGCTTGCCTATATGATCCTCATCAAAGGCAGATCTCCAGAACTCAGCCAACTGCACAGAGTTTGCTGCGAGAGGCCACAGTATATAATTGACTTAGCACATGGACTCTGAATTTTCTTATACGGTCTTAGACCAAAACTGACATGCATCTGTAAAGCACAGTAGGGAAGTTCTCACTTCCTTAGCTGTGGTTCTAAATGCTGTGTACAGGCCTTCATTATGAAATGTCACATATCACATATATCATAGGGTTTTTTCTAATTTTATTTAAACATAAAAGAGAAATATAAAATATTTGCATGCAGTCAGAACGTCATCATTTATGACACTTGAATTCACCATCTCTTAAATGACTTTTGTCAGTGTTATTCCCTGTTAATGAATCATGTTGTTTGACAATTGATGGAACTTAACACCCCGTGCTTTCTCAGTGTGAGACATGCTGGTAGCTCCAACATAAACACAAGCTATACAGACAATTAAACTCATTTCAGAATCAATGAAAGCTGTTTTTAATGGAAGTTGTGAGTAGATTAGCTATTGCATTTCCCCCTTCTCCTTGCCCCCAACTGATTTGCATCTAGAAAACTTGTTTCTGTTATATCTGCATACTATGCTGCCTCCTCCTACAGTGACATCTTACAGTGAGCAGCTCCCCAGAGTTCTTACCCTCGTGGTAGATTCCCCTGCTAGCATGAGTGACAAACGGCACTAAGTATGTTCACAGCAGTGCAGTGACTGGGGTCAAAAACATTTTCCTTTTTAAAAACCTGTCTTTGGACAGTCATAAAGGTTGACCCTTGTGCCCCCAGTGGAATGAAGCAGTTTAAAAGCTGTTGATTCAGAACCATAAAAGAGGAGCTTTGACACCTATCCTGCTAACACAGTTGAAGCTATTCACACAAGGGTCAGTCTGAAAACGAGATAGGAGCTTAGAAAAATGAGGTGAGTTTTCCTACAGAAGCTGACTGCAACTACAGGGTTTTTTGGTGAAAGTGTGATATGATCAAGGTTTACTTTAAAATGGAAGAAAAATTTGCACTGGAAATGAAGTAGTGGCTCACTTACGCAATAACATGATATGGAAACATTGGTAAATGATTCATTTAGGCATTTTTATGGAGGAAGGCTTTAACAGCAAACTAGGAAGGCCTGAAAAGGCTCACACTCTATTGTTGTGTGTCAAAGCCTAAAAAAATTGAATGTGAAATCAGGTGAATAGATCTTTGGAATTTAAAGCACAGATGCATCTTAAAGTTTATGGCCAGACTCCAGGGTCTTCAGGATTTTGTGCATCTGGGGCCTGAATCATCCTGAAAACATTTCCAAAATGAGAAGAAAGGTGCTTTTAAAAATAGTCATTCATTTTTAGAGTGGATCAAAACTAAAGCTCTGCATTTGGTATGAGTCCTGATCTGGATCTGATGTTGGAGAGCCTCATTTAAGGGCCCTTTGAATGTTCTTATATTGAAGTATCTAATTTCATCTAAGCTGCCAAATGGCTGAAACAGAAGTTCTGAGCTAAACCAAAGCAAAGCAAAGCAAGCAAAACCTGTAGACATGATCGTCCTGGTACAGTGGTTTTCGAACTGTGTTCCATGGACCCCTGGGATTGCGTAATAGGTCATCAGGGCTTCTACAAAGAGATTGGGGGTAATGGTGGAGTGGGCCGGGAGGTGGTACAGTGCCATTGCAGGACCAGGTTTCCTGAACCATATGAGCTGACATGAAGCCATGGAGTTAGGGATAGGGGTTCTGCAGCAGAAGTGACATGAACGGGTTCCAAACCTTTAAAAGATTTGAAAAGCACTACTCCCGTATCTTTCTAGAGAAAGAGAGGGATGTTAGACAACTCAGTTCATTTTTTAAATGCAGCTTTAATAAAAACCCTGTCCAGCTCTGATAATGCCTTTACCCCCTTACCAAGATAAGTTCCTACCTGGATGCTCCTCAGGGTCTGAAATCACCTGGCTTTGTTGACATTACACATGTACTGCAAAGCCCATTAGCAACAGCAGTTGACTGAGATGGTGGTGGGTGCGATTTTTGTGTCAGTGGGACTGTGTGTTAGGTGGGTAGCTTTTTTGGCCAGATGACAAATGCTTGGCCAAATGAGCTGCGGTTGGATAGAAGGCAGAGTGCTACCATCTCTAGTTTGTGTTACCATCTCACAGTCCTGTGCAGTGAGTAGCTGCCAAGAGTGCCCAAAGCTTTGCATAGGGGTTGGGTTTCTTTGGTGTAGAATAAACCATGGAAATCTTAATTAATATTAAAAATGTAGAGGCCTGATTCATTATGCTCTTAAATGAATGGTATACCACTTGCCTCTACTGGCATGTAACCAGTATCATGGAGTGAGGAATCTGACCTTAGCACTAGGATTTTTCAAAGAGCTGAAGAGTCTTCTATTGAAAGTTCCTAATTTTTTTTTTTTTTTGTAAAATAAATAAACACACACACACACACACACACACATAGAAGTTATATATATACACCATCTCACAAAATTTTCTTCACACACCTTCACCTATATTCAAAAACCCACTTGCCCAGTACAATGAAATGCACCCATGCTCTCGTAAACCCATCCTCAGGCCTTTCCCTAACCTGATTACACTATCCCTTAGTCCTTACCCCAATTATGGCATTTAAAATCTCAGTACATTTGCTGTCACTGTCACTGTCAGATCTGCTGCTGCTGTCATTGTTGCTGTCTCCAGGTCCAGTTGCCTCATTGTCCTCTTCGCTGTTGTTGTCCATTCCCCCTCTGGAGGGGTGGTCTTTAAAGATCCTGTGCCAAGTGGCCCTTTGCCAGTGGAGTTGGCTGTGTCCTCACTGTCCCCTGCTACCGATTTCTGGTAGTAACACTGGAGTTCGCTTTGTGCCATTTTAACACACTCTACTACCTCGAGGCTCATGTGTCTATACATCAGGAGGTTCCTGGACTTCCACAGGGCACTCCTGATGCAGGACACGAACTCATCGAAGTGGGCCAATGGGCTCCCCTGGTGTTTAGTTAGGTGCCCATACAGTGCTGCCTCTCTGGTCAGCTGAACAACCCCAGTCACCATTTCACAGAGCTGCTTTATCTTTTTTCACACCTCCTTAGCATATGAGCAGAGTCTTTCCACACGTTTTTGTGGAAGATCCGTTCCCACACAGCCTGGCAATTGTCACCCAGGAGCAAATCCATGGGTGACAGTATGACCCTGGTTCTAACCACCTCTGGTATTTTTCTGTGGTTAGCCATTGTAGCAGGGCCTGTGTTCTGGAGGCCGTACACACTGCAGAACTCGTTCAGGATCTTGTAGAACCACATTGGGTCCATGAGCTTCCATTTGTTGGTGGAAACACCCCACACAGTGTTAGGAGGTGTCCTGCAAAATATCTTCCAAGGCAGGCCATTTTGGACTCTGCACCTGCTGCCAGCTTATAATCTGGCTTGTGTACCTTTCCCACAGAAATAGAAGGATGTCTGGTATTCCTCTGCCCCTGGCTTGTTTGGTCTTATACAGGGTCTTTCTATTTATCTCCTCTCATCTGGATCCCCAAAAGAAGAGACACATTGCTCTCTGGATTTTGTG
Source organism: Alligator mississippiensis (assembly GCF_030867095.1). Taxonomy (NCBI): domain Eukaryota; kingdom Metazoa; phylum Chordata; order Crocodylia; family Alligatoridae; genus Alligator; species Alligator mississippiensis. Next base: position 156,669,121 of record NC_081826.1, on the reverse strand, counting down.
GATGACGTGTTTAGAAGTGGGGAAGACCAGTGTGGTGTACAGCAGCACAGATAGCAACCCCACCTTCACAAGTGCCACCCCCCTTCCCCTTTAGAGAGGTAGCACAAGTGCCACAGACCCAACCTCTGCTTAACCTTAGCCTGTGTCTTCTCTTATGCTTTCTTTCCACTCAGCTTGGGGTCAAACTCCATCCTTAGGATCTTGAACCCCTTGCAAGGGACAGAGACTCCCAGGGATGAAGGTTCCTGAACTTGCTCATGGCTAGACAGGTGCTCTTATTCACGTTGAGCCTGGCCCCTGCTGCCGCTTCATAGACATATGTGTGCCACAGGGCTTTTTCCACAGACCACTTGCTTTGGCACAGGATGCTCAAATCGTCCATGTAGGCTAGGACCTTGGTCTCTCCTCTGCTGCTGCCTGGGATTTGGGTTCCACTGCGCCAGGGGTTCAATCATGCAGTTGAAAAGGGTTGGGCAGAGCAAGCAGTCCTGCCAGACCCCCGGCTCTACTGCAATCCATGCTCTCAGGAACCTGTTGATTCTCACATTCATGTACAGGATCCTTATCCAGCCAATGAAGGTCAGGGGGGCTCCCATCTGCTTCAGTGTCTTGAAGAGGAACTGGTGAAATACTCTATCGTAGGCTTTCTCCAGGTCCAGGTTCAGTACGGCAACATTCTGGACTCTTTCTCATTCCAACTGGAGCGTGTTCCTTGGTTGCAGCAGGGCCCTGTGGATCTCCCATTGAAAGTTCCTAATTTATTTTCAAATCCCAGTCTCCACCTGTAATGAGCCTGTTTGAAAGACTCCCAGACAAAACAGATCCTTATGCTTGAAGCCTCCCTAGCTATAACTGGTGATTTTTTTCAATGAAATCCACTTTCCAGTCTTTAACTAAAAGCATAGTAAAATAGTGGAACCGCTCCATCTATTTTTTAATTACATCTGTTAGGGAACTATCAGTTATTCTTAATTCTTTGAGACTTGCTCGTAAAAGGAAATTATACCAGTGTCGCTGTGGTGACTAATGCAGCTAATTAGAATGAATGAGGAGGTCTGGCTGTGCGGTGCAGCTTGCGTTCAGGTTAGGAGAAGCCAGCCAGGAAAGATTCAGCTGTGTTAGCATGGCCTTTTCTGTTTTTGTTTGAGCCACATTTGTATCTGCCTTTTAATGGTTTATCATTTAAAACTACTGCCAGGTGTTTTTTTCATTTACTTTTTTTTTTTTTTTAAGTGGTGGAGAAAGCAAGACTAAAAGTAGAGATTAAGCAAGGGAATTAAGAAAACGTTTTCTTAGGTAAACACAGGCATGAAATATACTGAATGGATTTTTGTTTCATCTTGACCTCATCCACAGAGGATAAGAGTGTACGTAATTTTCCATGATTGTTTAGACCAGAACTTGGTTGTCATAAAGATCATAAATGGCACAAACAACAAAAGCTCATCTTGTGAAGACTTAGACATGTCCTTAACTTCACACACTGACTTCAATGGGACACTCTCCAGGGTTTAGTTTTGTGCCCACTTCCACTTGCTTCACTTCCACAGAAGCAAAGTTGAGCATAGGTGGGAATCTTTCAGGCACAGGGGTCTGAATTTGTAGTCATGTTAACAAATCTGACCTTTCATACAATTGTCTTGTTTGAATCTCTGACTCAGTAAAGCACTTAGACAGATACTTAAATTTAAGCCCGAGGACCATGCTTCCCATGATAAGGATAGATTGAAGCACGTGCCTAAGTATTTTTCTGAATCAGGGTCATAGGAAGTATCTTCTAAATATGGAATGTCATTTTATTATGCTTTTTAAATCCATTATTTTCTTGTTGTTTAATGACAATGAAACGCAGATGCAACTTCAACACAGTAACAAATTTTTGTTCAACAATGGTATGAACCACCCATGTTCCATCTATGTTAGATTCAGGTCAAGATTTCCAATTTCCCAAATCTGGGGAGAGCTGGTCAATTCCAAAAGAGTTAATGTTAATTTTTTCTCAAAGAGGGA